>NC_080575.1:41706170-42029337 GCF_029962835.1 Magnolia sinica
ATCGATGCATCTGGTGTGTGGCACACTGTGTTGTGCCTTACGATCCCTTCGTTCTTAGAATATTGATGAATTAGACTCTCTTGGAGAGGGCCCGATGGATGATTAGTAATGTTGTGTTGGGCAAGAAACTGTGGACTAAGGCCATTAATAAAGCCTATTACTTGGTGAATCAGTCTACTTCTATGGCCATTGATTACAAAATTCCAGAAAAAGTATTGAGTGGTCAGCAGGTAGACTACTCAGGATTGTGTGTGTTTGGTTATAAAGCTTACTCTTATGTACCGTCAATTGAGAGAGATAAGCTAGACCAAAGACTAAAAAAAAAGTATATTTTTGTTGGCTATGGTGGTGGTGTGAAGGGGTACATGTTATATGACTGGATTACACGAAAAATCATTACTAAGCATGCGTCAAATTCGACAAAAGATACCTATTCCATAAAGATGAGCACGAGGAACCGGAAAAGTTGGTTATGGACATTCAAGTAGACATAGATGATACACAGGTTGTTATTGATACACAGACAAAGGTACAGGAACAGGTGGAGTAGACACTTGTGAGAAAGAATCCACCGCGGGGTCCCAGGTTACCGGCAAGATACATGGATGACTCAAATGTTGCATATGCCTTCATTACAGATGAGGGGGATCTATCTACTCTTTAAGAGGCTCTTGATGAGTCTAATACGGAAAAGTAGAAAGCAGCGATGGACGATGAGATGGACTCCATGTATAAGAATGAGACATGGGAGCTGGTGAAGCTTCCCGTTGGCTGAAAAGTGATTGGTGCAAGTAGATCTTTAAAAAAAACATGATAGTTACAAGACAAGGTTGGTAATGAATGGATACACTCAAAATAAAAAGGTCAGAGAACATGAAGCAAGTATCTATCATATTCATGTTGGCGCTGGTTGCCCAATATAATCTTAAGCTGGAGTAGATGGATGTGTAGACTACCTTCCTGCATGAGGAATTAGAAGAGTAGATCTACATGAAGCAACCAGAGGGCTTTAAAATAAAAGGGTCAGAGAACAAGATTTGTAGGTTGAATAGGTCGTTGTATGGCCTGAAACAGTCGTATATGCAGTGGTACTAAAAATTGATTATTTCATGATGAGTCAGAAGTTTATTATGAGTGAGTATGATCATTGTGTCTATTACAAGACACTAAGTGATGGAAAATTCATCATCCTGGTATTGTATATTGATGACATATCGATCGCCAATCATAGCATGTTTGAGATCGACTTACTGAAGACTTAGTTATCAGGGACATTTGAGATGAAAGATTTGAAGGCTAGAAAGAGGGTTTTCGGCATTGATATACATAAAGATAAGAAGATGAGCAAGTTTTGGTTATCTCAGATAGAATACCTTGAGAAAGTATTGATCAAGTATGGGATAGATAAGGCAAAGCCAGTCAGCATTCCCCACGCGACTTATTTTAAGCTCTCATCGGAACAATGTCCTAAAATATATGAGGAAAAGCAAGTTATGTCTCGTGTGCCTTATTCAAATACGGTTGGTATTTTGATGTATGTCATGGTTTGTATGCGATAGAATATTTCATATGCATTTGGTGTTGTTAGCAGATACATGTCAAAACCCCAGAAAGTAACAATGGGAAGCAGTGAAATGACTACTTCAATACATTCGAGGTACGCAGGACTATGTCTTATCTTTTAAGAAATCAGGGACCAAGTTAGTAAGGTATGTGGATTCTGATTACGCGGGTAGTGTGGATAGTAGAAGGTCGACTTCCAATTACTCGTTAGTACTAGTGGGTGGAGCGATCAGTTAGATATCAAAGCTTCAACTATGGTGGCTCTTTCCACGACCAAAGCTGAGTATATGGCAGTGACGGATGCATTCAAGGAAGGTGTTTGGTTGAGGGAGAAATAAATCAATTGGGGCTTCAACAGGAAGTTGTGCAGGTTAATTGTTACAGCGAAAGCATGATCAATTTGGCTAAAAAACTCTGTTTATCACTCACATATCAAACACATTGATGTTCATCGCCATTTTATCTGACAGGTGCTATGAGGCGTGACTTTGGAGAAGATTCACATAGGCGTGAATTCGGCGGACATGCTCACTAAGGTGGTTTCTTCAAAGAAGTTCAAGTTATGTGCAACTTCCCTGGACTTGGCGAAAGTATAAAAGGAAGACGAAGGATGCACAAGAAGCGATGGTGGAGCTATGATGTAAGGGGGAATTAAAGATGAGGAAAATGAAGATATGAAGATTAGCGATTGAAGACATGGTGGATATTGTTGATTGATGTCTTAAATTTGTAAATTCAACTGTCTGTCGATGACAGCTCGATGCCATAGAGCAAACTTCAATGCCATTGAAAAAATCTAAAAATTTCACAATTGGTTGCTAGACACTTTTAGTGTCCTGCTCGATGTCATCAACGAGCTATCGATGAAATAGAAGTGTCATCGAGAAAATTTGAAAAATACATGTTTTAGTCATTGAAAGTTTTGGTATTTTGTTCGATGCCATCAAAGGTATCATCGAACGATCGCGCAAAGTTACACAAAATTGCGCAAGTGTGGGATTTATTTCCTATTTCGATTATTATTCACCTATATGCTATATATATGGGTGTAATTGAGAATAGAGGGTATCAAGAGATTTTTAATTCATTTATAGGGTTTTAAGGGTGTAGCTTGGGTGATCCGAGGCTTGTTCAAATCAGGTAATCTCTCTCTTGTAATTTTTTGGTTTCATAGTGCATATATGTAGCATTGTGCCAAGGTTTTTTTCCCGAAATGATTTTTCCACGTTAAATTCGGAGTGTTTGTGATTAGGCTTGATTGTGCGATTAGAATACTTTGCTTGATTTATCTCTATATGCTTCCGCGATCCCCCTACATGATGAATGTACCCTAAAAAAGGAGACATGAACCTTAATCCCACAAACAATAAATGAACCATCAAATATGCAAAAAGATGGAAAGCGAATTCTGTCTCGAAACAAGCATTACAAGCCATAGCAGGAAGATGAAGTTGAGTCTTGAAAATGGGGAAACTAGAAGAATAACAGACGTGGTGTGGTTCACCAATTCCAAGAGAGGCAAGAGCCTTAGCCGGTGCACTGCAAGTTGAGGGCAAAAATGGATTTAGCACAAAAGTATACCATTGAAGATTTCAGCCATTAAGCTGCGTTCCCACTGACATTGCAGTTCAGGGAATAGGGAACATCTTTATCTCATGGCATTGAAGACATGCATCGTTTGGGTTATGATGGCTAACACTACTGTCTATATGAATTTTTCTTCAATGCTCTAATTCAGGCTCATCAATTTGGGACGCCGATTGCCTGCGAATCGCCTTTCACATGAAGTTCCTGCGCTGGGAAGCTATGTGGGGCCCACCGTGATGTTTGTGATAAATCCACCTCGCCCATCATTTTGCCAGATAATTTTAGGGAATGAGACAAAAAAAAAATTGAGGTGAATACAAAACTCAAGTGCGCCACACGATAGGAAACTGTGGGGTATGGAAATGCTTACCATTGAAACTTCCCCGGCTCTACCTTGATGTTTATATGCCATCCAAACCATTTACAAGGTCATTCCAACTAGGATGAGTTGAAAACATGAAAAATCTAGTCTAATACAAAACTGTGGCAGTATGAATGATTCAACGGTGGCCATTCAATCCCGACTGTTTCCTCTCATGCGCCCCACTTGAGTCATCGTTCCGCCTCATTTTTGGTCTCATGTCCTAAAATGATCTGGCAAAATGGATGGGCGGGGTAGATTTCTCACAAACATCATGAAGAGCCCCACCTAGCTTCCCAGCACACCTTGCTGAAGCCTTTGGCAGGCAATACGCGTCCATCAATTTGTTAGGCAGCAAGCTCCTCATTGGTGCTCCAATGCATCTTTCAAAAGACTAATTCACAGCTCTTGATATAGTTCTGGGAAATTTGGACGGCAATAAATTGAGCTAAATTTCAAGTTCATCTATTGAAGGCGTGAAGGATTTTTAGAAAAGGTTTTGGTTCAGCTTTCATTGGCCACTGAGAACTTTGATGAGGCTCATTGCCCAAAAATAACGTTGATTTTTTATTTTTATTTTTTAATCCATTACTCTCCAACAGGTTCAAGTTAGAAGTATTTTTCCTGTCCCTTTTTTTTTTTTGTAAAACAACCTGATGATTAGTTTAAATTAAACATTGACAGGGCGCTGTCATTATTATGGAATTTGTTCAAATGTAATTGTGGAGCTTCATGCATTATTGGACCATATTAGATACTCGTTTTTATTTTTTTGGATTAAATATCCACCATCTTACAGAATGAGATTCCAAGCATTTAGTTGAAATGATTCTTTCAGGGATTTCAAAAGTCTGAAAGAAATGGAATTGTTGGGTAGAATTGAAGGATTTGAGAACAAAGTTTCTAATTAATCATGCATATTTTAGAGAAGGGAACAAAGTGTCTTGCAACCCTGCCAAAAGGGATGGTGAGTAGGTTGTTTATTCATTTTTTTATGTCGCTTCTAGGAATCCTGTTCATGCAAGAATATATATCTTTTCTTAGATTCCACGAGCTTAAATGACATTTGGTGCTAATCTCTGTTCTCTTTCTTAGGCTGGAATGTCCCCGTCCTTGATGTAACTGTTTCTTTATTAATATAGCTAGCAGTGGTACCGTCTGTTGCCAATGGGATAGGTGGCAACCCCTAGTGGGGGCCATTCCCCCCACAGGTGCCTTGAGGGAGATCCCTCCCTCTTTGGAATGTGCAATGCATGCTCTGCCTCGGACCAGATCATGTATCCCCCATTTGAGTCACGTATTCGTGTTCCCATCTAGTAGCCCACACATTCGCACCTCCATCTAGTGGGCTGCATATTCGCGATCTTCAGGTGGACCGTATTCTCATGCTCCTTGGACCCTGCATTGCACCATGGTGTTTGTGCCTTCCCTGTTTCACTATGAGGTGAGAGAAAGAAATGAGACATATAAATGGGGCCATCTACTTGTTTTTTTGTTTTTTTACTGGACTGTCATTGTATACCATCTTCATTGTATCAAGGAGGCAGATTGGCTTGTCTTCCCACATGTCATTGATTTAAGCAGGCCACTGAGATCCGTGTTTCGGCTCCCCAATTGAGTTGTATAATCATGTCGCTCGGTTTATAATAAAAATAATAATATAATAATAATCTAGAATATAACATGCCATGCCTGTAGATATGCGCCCAACACCGTCCATCCACCTTTACCCAAGAAAGGGAAAAAAAAAAAGTAATCAAAGATGAATCTCACTAACATAGGAGACACATATTGGAATGAATTCATGGATTTTGCCACTTTTCACACTAGAGATTGATACATCATTTGATAAGTTGGGATCGAATCCAAGACCTCAATGTTGAAATGCACCGACTTCAACTGACCTATGGGCTCGGACCCAAAATTTGATACATGAAAACACTAAATCTCAGTTGGTTAGCTCAGAAAACTCTCTTTTCGCTGTCTCTATCAGTGTGTACAAGAACTTGTTAGAATCACAATTACAAGGGTTGGTGAGGGCTGCATGAGCTAAGAAAGGAAGCTTTCTTAATGCTCTTCCACTAAATCCCTGAAAAGGAGTATCCAAACAACCACAATGCTTGAGAATGGGGAGTACTTGTTTACTATTGTGCTTTCTGATAACCAACAAGTCATTTGAGGATTCTAGGTACTGACCTCACAAACCTCTGCAGCTTCAAGCAGCTGCTTTGACAGATGAATTGGACCTTGAGGCTTCACCACCTCGGATGCATTCAGCTTCTCTCGTAAGCTTGCATAGTTCGGAAGCATGCAATGATCATGATCCTAGAAAAATGCATTGCCAATATATAAGGAATTGTGATCCAACCATGGCTGGGTCCCATCCGATCACATTAATCATGGGGACCCATCGCCTATTTCATCAGATAGAATTGGTACAGTACCGACAATAGTATCATGCTCAACTACCATAGTTCTCCAGTCCAGTACTTCTAGTTATGGTCTATTTAGAGCTTTTCCAAGGAAATACTAACGAGATTAGAATAATCAAAGGGATAAGATTTAGTAGGGTTCTAGGGTTATAAAAGTGCTTTAAATATATGGGCCTGTGTTTGTGACCGTTTTTTTTTTTCTTTCTTTCTTTCTACATTATTTCTTGATTTTAAAGGTTTTTTTTTTTTTTGGCTGAATTTTAACTCTATTGTGAGTTTGATGATTCTGTTGTTGATTTTCCTTCCAAATTATATATTCTAGTTGATGAATTTATTTTGATTGGGATTACCGAGACCTTAGATGAACAAATCGTACAGAGGTTGGGTGAGTTGCAGCATTGACCTGTGACTTGTCTGAAAAACCTGTTGACCTGGTGAGACTACAAAACCAACGTCACTTTGACAAGTTCTATCATGACTAGTCACTCTGCCGAATCAAAAGAAATGCGGCAGAGTCATGTTATCGTATGTTGCTTTCCTCTCAGCACCAGGTAAGGGGCCTCCCCAAAACCTGGTGCTCATTGACCACTGGATACTTCGTTAAAAAAATGACATCAAGTCTTTTAACATTTGAAGAACCATGAAATTGTTAATTAAAGAGGAAAAAGGGAACAAATAATATAGCCTTGCCTTTAGGATATGCCGTTTACAAGGGGCCTGCAAGTATCACAAATCTCTTACATGGTCACATACACGGAGCGATCTACTATTTGTGATTTAAGCTTTATTTTCACAAAGCTCACACGCAACATGTAAGTTCTAAACATGAATCATGAATTTTTATTACTTATCTTTTTTAGTATTTTGATTTTTTAAAAATATAAAATAACTTAATTTGGAAAACATGACTTCCCCAGTCACTGTGCTGACCCACCCAAGTCAAAATTTATAGGCAGACTCAGTTGAGTCTGAGTCCCTTCTCAACCTTGAATTGTACAACCAACATGCGATAAGTTTTCCCTGGGGAGGAAATATGCTTAGACACAATAGAGGAGACAAACTACTTGTTTGTTCTCGTCTACAATGACTACCGAAAAAAGGCCTACTGGAATAGGATTAGAACATGCATACTTTCCTGCCCATGTGCTATGAAATTTGAATCTCATCAGTATCACATCATTTCTGATGCTCAAAATCGTGTAAAATCCATAATTGTGCAATATCCACACATCTGAGCACTCATGGGCTAAGCAGTTTCCTATTCCTTCAAAGAGGTTACACGATATTGACAGGGTTTCCAACAATTAAGAAACCTGAAACTCGTGGCACCCAAACCCAATATTTTATCAGATCATAAAGTCTACATGATTGTCAGAGCAAAGAGTTTGAGCAGCAGGGAAAAGGTAATACCTGAGAACATTCTAAAATTCCAACTCGTTGAAGTTCTTGCAAGCACGATCTCAATATTTCGTAGCGTGCTTGAAGAGTAGGGGGTCCAACATATGCCTTGATATCAGCCCGATCAACAAAAGCAATATCTGCAATCAAAACAACAGTAAGCTCATGCATTTTGAAAAGGTTGAGAATTATCATCATACAATATGGCATCAGATTATTAACATCTACATGCATGATGACATGTGATGCCACGTGAAAAACTATGAAGAAACCTAACAGAAGATTTCAGAGCAAGGAATGCCGAAAATCTAGTCATAAGAATGACAAGAGCTCACCTAGTTGGGAGATGATAAATGAACAGACCTAAGGACACTCCCATATCCCTAAAGTGCCCCTATGCATCATTGCTTGATCAGTCGAACAACTGAGGTGCATTTTTCCTATTCTTGTGACTCGGTTAGCATTGCTCTCTAAGAATAAGAGCCAAATGAAATTCGAATAATGATTTCCACTGTCAATTTGAGCGAAATCGTAAAGCTCCATCACATTGATGGGTTAGTGTCTATCAACAATTTGTTTCCAAACAGATGACCTATATGATGCTGCTGAAAGAGGCGGCCCTGGGTTCTAAAACACTTATGCCACATGAAGCTGTCTTATCAACTTAGTTGTCAGTTTTCATGAAGAATAAAATATCCTCAAATCAACTTATGGAATTAAAGAGATCCAATGGTGACTGCATTGTAGTGCATGGATGATTTCAGGGGTTCAGACATGGAATTTTGGGCTGAATGGGAAACCGTGGCATTTGGAGGGCCTTTTTGTATATGTTGAAGGGTCGATTACAAATATCTGCAGTTTTAAGAATTTTAACACCCTAGATCTTAGCTTTGACTAACATGTGGAAGACTCAAACAGGAGTTTCATCAAAGCTGCACACACAAGCACGCATGCACACATGCAAGCCTACACACACACGCATGCACATGCACGCACGCACGCACACAAGCGCAGACACCCGCACACACACATGCATGTGTGCACACACACATATATATTGTTTTTTGGACGCATAATTTAGGTTAAAGTTAGAGAAGTTTTCTTCTTTTAGATTGTGTTGAGCCCATTAAAGACCAAAATGCCTAGTTCTATGTTAGCTTTAACAGGTAGATCATGATCTTTACCTCTCTATTTCTATTGCTTTTTCCATTCTGGACTATGTTTGTTGGACCTAATTCAAAAAGATTTCTTACTTTCACCAAATCATGCAATGGGAGACAAAACAGCAATCTTTACATCTTCAATACAGTCCATTAGTTGAACAGGGAACTACATTTTTCTTGTTCAAAAGTGCTTAAAGTTTTGGTTGATCTTAGAACACCATTGCATGAAGGTCGGAATTTCAGAAGTTTTCAGCAAGATTCTCTTCGTCACCACCATTACATGTCCACCAGTTTTATGATTGTTAGTATTATGTGCCCTGGAAATCCAATCACCAAGATTATTCATTAGTGGAATGCTTTCTATATGCCTCATTAATTTTGTGTGTGGAACTAATAAAACATGTGGATATGCTTATGGGTTAGAGAGGGTTTCCTCTGGTGTCCCAAGGGAAGATGAGGTTGGACGCAGTGGCCATTAGCTTGAGAAGAGTTGTGTTTCACGGATCACAGTACCCTAAATTTCATGGCCACAGTAGCAGGATTGGGCAATCTGTGAAAGGTTGGGTGGTTATCCTGTGTGTGGATTTTTTTTCCTTTAATGTCCATTTTGAGGGTTGTAGAAAAGAAGATTTTTTGTGTCTTTATGTGATCATCAGGATAGCAGGATGATCCCCATTGATCCCCTTTTTCTATTGTATCCTCTCTTCTTTTGGCTTGTGCTGATGAAGTTCCGTGTTACCTCCGAAAAGAGAAAAGAAAAACATATGTAGCACACTATGCTAATCAAAATTTACCTAAGATGTACTTCCCACTACCAATCCCAATTTCAACTAGTCATGCAATTGAAACGCCTCCTCCTTCCACTAACTATACTGCACTGTTTCCATCATAACTGCAGCTAACTTTATCAGATCTGTACTAGTTATAGTTCTCGGTTACTGAATGCAAGAATAAATTTCAAAAAGACTTCCAAACAATAAGATTTCTACTAGTTATGGCTTCTGATAACTGAATTGGTTTAGTGAGTGCATAGAGACAGCCTTCCTATGGTGGAAGAGTATAGCTTTTGATTGGGTAGGTTAGTAAGCAATAATGAATAAAGGTTTGTTAGAATCTAAAGTAATAAAGGTCATCAACCTCCAAACATCTGACATCCATCAATGCCATACCAATTGCTGTTGTTATGTTTGAAGTTGTTAGAATGATCACATTCGGCCAGGATTTTAATCTGTCCATCTGAGTGAGCAAAGCGTTCACAACCTGAAATTATCAAACAAAAAAGTTACAAAAGCATCAAAATTATTGATTCCATGACATGTCTAGGAAATTTGATGCCCGATATAATACTAGACAGCAATGTCTTTAACATTGACTAGATTGATATCAGAATCAGGTTAAGAACAACAAATAACATTACCCGAATAGAGTCTGATGGTTCAGAACCAGACAAGGCAGCTTGTCTGGCAGCAGCAAGGCTTTCAACTTCATCTATAGCACCATGCATTCCAAGATGAGGAAAAAAAAAAAAATGTCAGATACCAATCAATGAATCATAAGAACTTGAGGGATATTGACAGACAAGGTTCTCGGCAAATGTTTATGAAGGCTCATCTCTAGACAAAAACACAAAGATACATAGGCCTAACTTCTGAGTGCTTGAACATAACCGATACATCACAAGTGCCAGTCTGATGAAATTAGCTTCCATTCTCAAGATGAGCCGCAGAAGTTACGAGGAACAATGCAATGCAAAAAGTATCCATATGAATGGTTAACATTTCATCACGTATCCTATATATTGCTGAAAAGTGCAAACACATTAGACTTTGTCATTAACAATATAATATGCCACCCAACAGGCCAATACATATAGGATCTCTGACTATGACGTTCTAATGCATATATGATGCAGGACAATTAACCACTTGCTCTAAAAGCTTGAACTGTTAGAGCATGGTGAATCAATCCTTTATCTCATAGCCCAGGCCTCACATCTCATGTGTTAAGACCTAGGCTGAACCCCCCTCGTGGGTCCCAAATCACATGGGTACCACCTCACACGAGCCAACCGAATCACACGGGTGGGGCCCGCCTCTCACAAGCCACTCGCCTCATACGGGCTGCCCACCCTGAGTGTGTCCCCACATACCACAGGCTACACCACTCGAGCCCGGTGTGAAAATGCCCCTGCATTAATCACCCCTGGTGAGGAGTCTCAAACACGAGACCTCCCGCTTTGATACCAATTTGATGTAGGACAATTAACTACTTGCTCTAAAAGCTCAAACTATTAGAGCATGGTGAATCAATCATTTATCTCATAGCCCAAGCCCCACTTCTCATGGGTTAGGAACTCGGCTGAACCCTCCTCGTAGGCCCCAAATCACATGGGTACCACCTCACACGAGCCACACGAATCACACGAGTGGGGCCTGCCTCTCACGAGTCACTCGCCTCACGTGGGCCGGCCACCCCGAGTGTGCCCCCGCATTCCACATGCTACCCCACTCGAGCCCGGTGTGAAAATGTACCTGCATTAATATATGTGTATCCTTTGCCAATGGAGCACTACTTCAGGGAAAACTAATGACATTATAGGCAACATATATCATGCAAACCATCAGTTAGCTATCACTTCAGGACATGTGCAGTATGTGAAATAACATTGATGCCTTAGCGACATAGCCCAAGTGCAAATAACAGCCCATCCGAATGGCCAAGGTTGGGCCCTACCCAGCCAGATGAGGGAGTGGGGACTGATAAACTATTTTCAGAAACTAAAGGATGCTGACAATAATATGATATGGTTTCCATACAATGCTGCAGTATGCACTATGGTAACCCATTAAGGGGAGTTTAATTCCCAGTTCTTCTCTAGTGAGGACTCGGCTTGTTTTGTCTTCTCATTTTCATAAAAACCTCAAACATGAAAATGAGGTTTTAGAGAGGTTTTATAATACTTGAGGGGAATTTTCAATCTACCCATATTATTTTCTCAAAATCAAAGATCGTGGTTTGGATGATGTGATTCTGGCTTTCTTAGGGCATCATCCCGCCTTGATACAGGGACATGTGATGACCTAATCCTAGATGCATGTATAATCAAGTTAAAAAATGTTCAAATAAATACACGAATCAACTAACTGTTTCCAATCAAAGGGATTAGGTAAATTTCAATACAAAGATGAAGTCATTCCGTCAGGATCATGCCCCTTAGCATAAAATCACATAAACAGTAAAAGGGGCGGACCTAGGGATATGAGGATATCTCAGATCTAGCATAAGTTAGTCCATTGTTAAGTTTGGATTTGATTCTACTAACTAATCATCCCTCTTTTCCGTTCAAACTAGAAAGGGGATATCCAGAGAGGAATGAAAGAGGTGAAGAATGAAGGGTTCGAGTTGAAGAAAGTACATGTCCTTTTGTCGTCAAAAGAAAAGGAGGAGGATGATTCTTACATTTTCCTACACCTCAAAGATCTAGAAAGAAGGAAACCTGAAATCGGGGTGGAATCCTTAACACCCAAGGGCTAATCCTGAAACCCTAATCTCTTGAAAAAAGAGAAAGAAAAGAGACGAATTTCTATCCATTCAATAATAATGAAAATAGGGTTTCTCATAACGTATATATAAGTTATGGAAAAAGTAAAAGCACACTAAAGCCCTCTGAAAACAAGAAAAATAACAAAAAAAAGACGAAAAATTAAAGAAAGTGCAATCAAGCCCCTGAAATAAGAAAAAAGAACAAACACGCCTAAAACTAAAACACCCGTGTAGTAGGGTGTGAAATCCGACCCATGGATCTATGGTCAGGGTGCAGTCATGCCGCTCTTGCACTCGTAGCGCGTCAGAAAATGGGTTCGATGGATCCGACATCCATCCACATCAACTCCTCCGCTCCGGTACTTTGTCAGCAACGCCTCCTCCTCTGCTACACTTTAAAGGGTGCACCACTAATGTCTGCATCATGCCCTTTCAAGGGTGTCTATCTGGCTTGTGGCAAAACATAAACCCTAATCATCAATCACCTCGTCAATAGAACAATGATGATCGTGAATTGGTGCCCTATGTGGGCGCAAAGCACGCCAACCACTTGTTTATCCATAGCGAGTTCTTCTGAATTATATGGAGTGAGGTGTGGGCCCTCTTTGAAACTGCATGAATCTTGCAAGGATTAACATAACTGTTCTTTCGAGCATGGAATTGGGGGATGTCAGGCAAGAAGAGATCTGTCCTAAGGCATCTCTCTTTTGAATGTGATTTGGTTCTATGGAGAGAACACAAACTAGTAGGTCTTTTAACAATAAATCAGAATCTCCAGATATGGCTTTTTCTAGAGCTAAAGGTAGGTGATCTTTCGGGCAATGAGTCTCTCGCAATTTAAGGGATGTAGTAGGGATGACTTCTGTTGCTCATAGAATGTCTTTCTTTAGTTTTGAGGGATGACCCCTCATCATTCCCTTTTACTAATGCAGGGGCATTTTCACACCGGGCTTGAGTGGGGTTGCCTGTGGGATGCAGGGACACACTCAGGGTGGGCGACCCATGTGAGGCAGTGCCCATGTGATTTGGGGCCCATGAGGGGGGTTCGGCCGAGGTCCTAACCCTTGAGATGTGGGGCCTAAGTTATAAGATAAAGGGATTGATTCATCATGCTCTAACAGTTCAAGCTTTTAGAGCAAGTAGTTAATTGTCCTACATGAAATTGGCATAAGAACACGAGACCTCCTCACTGAGGGGTGATTAATGCAGGGGCATTTTCACAATGGGCTTGAGTGGGATTGCCTGTGGGATGCAGGGACACATTCGGGGTGGGCGGCCTGTGTGAGGCGGGCCCCACCCGTGTGAGGCGGGTGGCTCGTGTGAGGCGATACCCATGTGATTTGAGGCCCACGAGGGGGGTTCGACCGAGGTCCTAACCCACGAGATGTGGGGCCTGCGCTATGAGATAAAGAGATTGATTCACCATGCTCTAACAATTCGAGCTTTTAGAGCAAGTGGTTAATTGTCCTGCATCATTTACCTGTCTGTATTTTCATCTCCCCTCTTTTGAGTGGTGATAATATATATATATATATATATATATATATATATATAGTGCTACTACGTGCGCGCGTGTTTGTGTGTGTTTCTAGATTGCCTCATTTTATAACCCCATATTTTCGGTGGGTTTTGGTATAACTGTTAATAGGTTTCGGCTAATAAGACACTTTATGCATGAATATTCTACTCGAAAACCACTCCTGCTTCAAATCATGCTTTTGATTCACACTCCAACTTCCGCATCCTAGCAATTAACACTTTCAATGGTATGCTTCCCTGCACTCAAATCTATTGCCACTTCCCTTCCCACTTTGTGCACATATAACATAAGCTCCCCTTTATTGCATGTTTAGTCCATAACAAACCCCAAGTAAAAGGGGTCAGTGCAAAAGGAACGAGTTATTCTCTGTTTTTTTTATTAATTTTCTTTTGTTTTTATTTTTGAACTTCAAATAAATTTGGTTAGGGTTTAAGACTTGATACTTCCATTTGGTGCTTCTTGATTTGTACATTTCTTAAAGATTTTGGGTTTCTGAACTCTACTTGTCTTCTTTTTTTTTTTTGAACGATGATGATATATTAAAAAAAAGCCAAGGCCAAAGAAAGCACAAATACAAATATACACATATACAAAAATACAACACCCATCGGAATGCCCCCAAACGGAGACGGGAAGCAAGAAAAGAACTAAACTTCCACCCAATGCTTCATATTCAGAATTGCCCTATTGAATATTTTCACCGGCCTTCTCATTTTTCTCCTTGAACAACGTTGGTTCCTTTCCCACCATAAAGCCCATAGAGTCACTAATAGACCAAGCTATAAGAATCTCCCCTATCGTCTTTGGGAACACCCAAAGAACCCAAAAAAAATTGTAAAAGAATATCCCAAACCTCTCTGGCGAAATCACAGCAAAAGAATAAATGATCCGCAGATTCCGCATCTTTGAAGCACAATAAGCACATGTTTGGGAGATACATATTCCGCTTACATAGATTGTCTATTGTTTGCACTTTATTCCTACCTACTAGCTAACCAAATGCCGCCACCTTCAATGGAGCATTGTAGTGCCACATATATGTCGTTGCCGCAATCTCAAAATGAACCTCGCCCGCACACAAGAACCGATAAAATGATATAATTGAGAAAGAACCTGTTTTCAATTTGCACCATCGCAAGGAATCCACTTCTGAAAGCAGAGGGGAAATCTTTAATACATCTCAAGCAATAGAACCAACTCTTCAATCTCCCCATCTGAGAAAGATTCCTTCTAAAAATTGGACTCCATAAAACCTCCTCCCCTCTTATAGAATAACAATTGCTCACCACCTCCTCCTCTCCCCTAGCTATCCTAGCTAAAGAAGGAAACATCTCAGCCAACCTCTCATCACCCACCCACATATACTCCGAAAATCTAATGCTATTACCATCCCCCAACTGGAAGCCTATTCCCTCCCATACTCTCTCTTTTAAGGATGCTATTGACTTCCATAAGTAAGAAGACCGATACGAGGATAATTCCTTCGGCCACCACCCTCCTTCCTCTACACCATATTTTTTCGCTATTACCTTCCTCCATCTAGCCTCTCCCTCCACCCCAAACCTCCAAACCCATTTCCCCAAAAGAGCTAAGTTCATCTCTTCTAACTTTAAGATCCCCGCTCCTCCTTGAATCATTGGTTTACATACTTCCTCCCATTTCATAAGATGGAACTTGTGTTTCTCCCCTGACCCCTCCCACAAAAAATCCCTTCTCGTCTCTCCAAAGCGTTTAGAATAGATTTTGGGCACTTGAACTCTACTTGTCCTCCCTAGATCACATATAAACCATGTAATGCAATAAATCATGAAGGCGTTACGGATATTAAATTCAATACACAATCAATTATGCACACAATATTCCTAGAAAAAATTAGCATATTTGATGATTGTAGACCATCAAAATCTAACAATCAAAGGTCGATGACATTCTAAACATTCAACATGCTAACAAATAATAACTTGTTGTTTCACATTTCTGACTAATACCAAGCTTTGTTCCTCATTTGTTTCTATTTACACACAATCATATACGCATATATAGCGACTTATTATCAAAGAAAATATATGATGATATGGCTGGTACATATTGTGTCAATAATGAGACTAAAGAGGTGGTGAATGTCACATTTGGAGTTTGGAGAGGCTTTAGTTTGAGGTTTAAATTTGGCAAAACCAACAGTATTTTAAACACAGCTTCTGTAGGAATATTTATAGAGTCAAAGCTTTAGTTAAATGCCATGGTGAGCAGATTCCTCAAAGCAACATCTTTCCTTACCTAGGTTCTGTGATTCAAAACAATGGATAGACATGGGTAGATGAAGTGGACTATGCTAGAGTGTTTTGTGATTGTCACAATGCCTACGGAACTCTAAGGGAAGATTTTATAAGGCAAATATTCAACCAGCTATGCAGAAACATAAGCAAAGAATGAGCACTACAGTGACAGGGATTTAAGATGTATGTGTGGGAAGACTAGGAAGGATAGAATAGGGTTTATGTATGGGTACATGGATCCATCAATAGCGAAAGTATATGATTTGATTCAACAAGATCTAGTTTGGGCCAATTAATATCAGAATTTGGTTAATGATCGAGCTCCAACTATAATAGGGTCAGGTACCCAACTCTGGTACTTGGCAGACACTTAAATATGTATACCTTACATTGTTTTTAAACTTATTATATAATATATTTGCGTGAAACATGAAGTGAGCTTCCCCATTTCTTGCTGTTTTTCTTTATCAAGTGATGGATTGTTTTTGCTTCCACCATCTCCAAGGAATTTTTCATAAGAGGAAGTAGAAGAGTTCACTCGGATGCTGGGGCAGCTTCATTGCATTTAGCCTTCAACGGGTGTTATAGATTCCTTGGTGTGGCATAAAGGAAATCTGGTCAATTCTTGGTTCGCTCCTTCTACAGGTTTCTAGTTTAATCTTCTTTTCAAATGCACAATGGGCACATTGCCTTTATTTGGTTTTCCCAAAAGTCATTGCCTTTGCCCGGTTGGTGGGGAGGAATAAGATTCTCATGGTTGACAACCAGGAAGATGATGATTACCAATGTCTGTATGTTACGCATACAAGATGTAGAGTTGATTGATTGCCTCTTTTTACATTCCCATTTGCTAGTGAAACGTGATAGAGGTTTTAGGCGACTTTTAACGTGTCTTGGGTGATGTTGGGATCTATCAAGAGTTTTTTTTTCCTCTTGGCATGGGGGTGCAGTTTGAAGAAAGGGAGAATCTTTGGAGGCTCTCCTCATTGGCGGCTATTTGGGCTTCATCAGGAGAGGAATAATCGATGTTTTTGCAACCAAAGTAGGTCAGTGTCATAAGTCTTTAATAGGGTTAATTCGATGTAATGGATTGGGCATCAAATATAAAGGCTCTTGCTAAGTTCCCACTCTCAGATTCTTGGTCTACTTTGTACTTGCTCTTGTATGCTTTTTGGCTTTTGCCTTTTTATAATAACATTGTTACCTTTCAAAAAAAAAAAGGCTAAGAGAAATTGACAGTTTAGTAAAGCAAGAATCGCACAGAGTTCAACTAGGCAACAGGAGCAACAAATTCATGGAAATTGAGGCCATGGCTCTAAGTAAAGCCTTTGGTCACAAGTCGGAACTTGTAACGATCCACTTCTCCATTAGGCTTTTGCTTAACTGTGAAGGCCCCTATATCTAATCACTTTCTTCCCTAGAGGTAACTGAACCATATCCCATGTCTGATTTTACTCGAGAGCCTACATTTCTTCCAACATGGCACTTTTCCACTCTAGATGAAAGAAATGCACAATATGAAGGTGAAAGGGAGTGATGGGGTCAAATTTGGTAATTGGATGAGCAGCGCATTACCCCTTCTCTTTGCATAAAGCAATAGGAAGATGTGTTGAAGCAAAGTTGAGGGGCATACCTTGTTCTAGAACAACAAATGGAGGGCGGTCATGAGGTGACAGTTGATTATCATTCTTCTTTCTTCAAACATATGTTTTCAAGATCCCAGTCTATTGTGAAGGAGTTGGGCAAGAAAGCAAAAGGAGAAGATGAGAACCACCATCAGAAGAAAGGAAAGGAGATTCAAGCAACGGAAAAGGTAGAAAACAAGAAGATAGGGACTCTCTCTTAATTGGATAAACAATAAAATTCTTGTGAGATGAATAGAAAGTGTGCCTTTAAAGAAGGTGACATCCATAAATAATGAATAGTAAAGAGAGGTCAATCTTATTGTAAAACTTGAATTTGTGTCTTTCCTCCTAAGATCCTAGTAGACATTCTATTGATTGGGTAAGCAAAAATTGACATTCATTTCAAGAGGGCATGTGCTACTTCCAAAAGGAATTGACTATTTCTCTCAACCACCTCATTTTGTTGTGGAGTATATGGACAAATAATTTGAGTATATGGACAAATAATTTGAGACTCAATATCATGATCCAACAAGTTAGAAGATTATAGGGCTATATACTCTCCTCAACATCAGTAAATGATCCATTAGCAATTCTCACACTATCAGAGCCAAAAGGGAATGAATATGACTAAAAATGAGTGCATACCCTTCAGATGATTGTTCACTCCAGAATCAATGATCCATGAACTAGTAGGAGCATTAGAAGCTAGATTAGCAGAAGCAAAGATCCCTAGCTTATCTGGGACAAACTGGTGAGATCAAGTGGCCTCAAGAATATTAAGACAACTATTGAGTTCAAAATTTTCTTCCATAAGAGATCAACAAGAAACATGTTCCATTAAGCCCCATCATCAATCCAATTGCTCACACACCATTACCAAGCATACACCTATGCACACCAACTACACAATCACCTTCCTCAACATATGAATATACAACTCACTTCACATCCCCAAAAATTCAAACCATGAACTTAGAAGTTTTACCAATAAGAAAAACCTAAACAAGGTTTTGTATGCATCTATTTCTTACAAAAAAGAAATCACTGCACCAACACATCATAGGAGAATTTCACGATTCTTGTTTCCAATGATGGGGAATGACCAACCTCACCTAATCCTTGTGACAAATCTCCACAAAAAAGCCCTAGGAAAAATTATGCAACCAAAAAAAAAAAAAAATCCAAACTTTCCACATTTCAAGTGAAGCACCTCCAAAAAACTTTTAAACAATCCCAGAAATCTTATCATATATCCTCTAAAATCACCCTCTTTCAAATCCCATAGCTTTCCCCTTCAGATGACAACCCGGCCTTACACTGCTAGTGCCATCCGTATAGCCTGATTGGATGACACAAGAAGTGGGTAGAGCTGGGCAAGGTACGACTCGACTCGTCCAACTTGTTTAGACCTGACTCAATCCGAATTGAGCGGGTGAGTCGATTCAAATCGAGTAGACTTCTTCCAATCCGAACTCAAACCTCGATACTGACTTGTTTCGATCCAAAACTCGACTCGTACACACACACATATATATATATAATTAAAAAAATAAAAAACTCAGATCTGATGTTTCAGATCTTAGATACTGTGTAGTTGATGGAGAGGCTGCAATTCTAGCAAGTGCACCTAGGCTTTGAGTTGTGATTTCAGCCTATGGATACCCACTGCACCCGACCCGACTTGGTGCCAACTCGACCTGACTCAGTACTTGCGATTGGGTCGGACTCGGTCCAGATTAGTCCAGGCCAGACCCGGACTAGGATTGGGTCAGGCATGCTGGACTCAGTACCAAGTCGGGTTGAGTTCGGGTCAAGTCTATTTCAAAACCAGATCAAGTCGGGTCGGCCCTAACTCAGTCCGACTCGACTCAATGCCCAGCTTTAGCAGTGGGCCCCATTACTGGAGTTCTTGAACAACACAAGATTAAGCTTGGATACCAAGTAAGGAGAGAAGAAAGAGAGAAAGATGGAGAAAGGGCAAGGAAGAAGGAAACGGGAAAAAAAAAATGAGGGAGAGAGAGTTTGGGGCAAGATATTTAGCTCAAAGACTTACATATACTTTATATTTGAGATAAAGAAAGTAGTATGATACTCCTCAAGAATAGAAGGGAATATATGCATGCTGCATAAACAAAACATATCTCTCTACAAGTCCCAACATAATGGTCGAGCCAGGTCATAAACTCTTGGGCTTCATAGCATTAATTTAGATTGTGTTCAGGTTTGGGGTTAGCTCCCATGGGCTTGGCTCCATATTGAATTATTGACGAATTTTCTAAGGTATTAAGGTTGTTTTCCTATTATAATCTTGCAGAACTCATTTTAATGGGCAAGACCCCCACTTTAAGGATTAGGTCACAGATGGGGTGATTGGCGAAATAGGATTCACAAAGCTAACCACAAATACCCAGGACCAAGTTATGATGATGACTACGAAAGATATTTGGTTGGATGACTTTTAAATTGTAGATCATTAGTCCTAGGGCTCCCTAATGCCGCATAGGAGAGATTTAACAGTTGATCTTATAATCGGATGATTGGATTTGTGCAACTTCCAAGTAGATCTTCCATTCAGTATGATGTGCATCCAATGGACGGTGGCTCATGTGATTTAGGACTCGAAATTGATGGTGTATAGTTTAAACTTAACAAAGAGTTGTGTGATGTTTCGTTGCAATCGAGTTCCTAGAAATAGGTTTTCATGATGGTACATTGGTTCATATCCAAAAGTTAACGATTGGATGGCTTGATATATAGATGAAGAGTGCTCCCATTAGATTAAGGCTTTACTGCATATAAATGGTCAAAATGAGCTTGATTGGATTGTTAGACTTACACATGTATGCTGGAATAATCGTAAGCGTACATACTCGTGTGCATGTGTAAACGCACCTAAATCCCGAGTCATTACATTCTAGCCCCCTTAAAAGAATTTTGTCCTCAAAATTCAAACAATTCCACCATATACACGGATTAGGAAACTAAGGTGTGTCTAAATTCTCATCATGCTCCTTGTGATGTAGCTCTGTGTGTATAAGTGTGTATAACTGACTACATGAACTTGGGTTACTACAATCTACCCCCATGTAGCTTTGATACCAATTGTAACGCCCCCAAAAGATACATAACATGCATCATCCAACACGTGCTGATATAAACCAATTTCATAGCTTACTAATGCGTCTCCAAAGTAGGTAATTAGAACCATGGAGAGGATATTGAGTAAAACCATTGGACTAAAAAGCGTGGACCAAAACAATACTCTTTGTCAAGATTCAAGCAATGGAAAATTTATTACGTCCAGGTAGAGCTGATAAATTGCATCCTGTAAATGACAACAAAAACTGTGAAAATTCACCAGCTCGATTCATCTTTACATCTTTATTGGGTATCGTATTGATCACTAATGTAGTAAACCGTGTGCAAGTTACTTACTCAAAAGGATTCAGTTATTCTATTAAGTTGTTTAGTTTTCAGCTCAAGTAGAGATTTTAACACACTTTAACCTTTGCTTCTATGTGACATCCAACTAAGCATTTGGAATTTCTATTGGAATATGTAAATGCAAGCAGTCTGTAGAAATTCTTATGCAATACTGGAAATGGAATAAGTCAATATAGAGTGTAACATTTTCAGTAAACTTCTTTACATAATAATTGTCCAAATGAATCTTAAAAGTTGATTGACTACCACTGCAAAATTCTATAAATTGATCAATAAATCAGACAATTTAAAAATTAAGGGACAAAATATAGAATAGTAGCAAAAGAAAAATCAAGGTGTTTGTAAATGTGTGTATTATATACAATCATGCAGTTATATACAAGCACGTATTTACAACATAACACAAAAGATCCATTTGTATATTGATAGGCCAAACTTTAGTAATTTATTTACTATCATAAAAAAAGCACGACGATAATTATTCAACAAAAAGACTCACCAATCAAAACAAAAACCAAGTTGCTTTCTTCCTCCACCATCTCCTGGATCTTTTGAAAAAGTTTTGCAACCTAGTATTGAGACAATTATATCTTGCTATTAAAATATTTCAGTAAAAAGATTCTAAAACAAGTAAAGTTTAGGTTACAATGTATAGAAACCAATAGCACAGTGTAGTTTCAGTTTGTTTTGTCAAAACTACATGTTGGCTAATTCAGTCGTGTCTTCACCACTTGGAACACGGGGTTTCCAGTTTCAATAGCACTTTTTTGTTAGTTACAGTTAAGCCCGCATTGAAGTCAATGTACCAAGTTATTTGCTACTTCGGATCCTAATTGTAGACAGTGTCCATTTATAAAGAGTCAAACCTAAAACATAACGAATACAAGACAGCTTGAAAATTAGAAAATGTAATGGAAACTGAGCTAGAATCCAGATTTTATTCAACTAACTGCGTCAATTAGAAGTGAGATGGTACAAGTTGAAGGCTTAGGCTTAGAAAAGACTTGATAACCTATGATCTAACTGAAGTGATGACCCTTCATAGAGTGAACAGTGGAAAAGGATTCATGTAGCTGACCCCAATTAGTTGGGGTAAGGCTTAGATGATGATGATGAAATTGCTAGACCTAAGTGTGGACTATCGGTAGATTGATAACATTCCAGGGCAAGATCACATACAAGTGATGATACTTTTGACACTGGACACAATTCAGCTTTCAACTCATTACTAGGCAATGTGAAACAACTATCATGTGAATGTTTCACCAAATGGGGCCACTCCATCTTTTACAAATTATCTTTGAAGATTTCTATTTGCATTTTCCACAATCAATACAGCCAGGTTTCAAGCAATAATAAAAATCAAGGACAAAGTATGAACAGGAGGAACTATACGATGTGTGGCCCACATCCTTATACAGTATACATGGGTTTTCAGTACTGAAAAGTGGTGCCCATTCAGTAACACGACTGGTCTATTTGTCACACCATGTAGGGACTATACCTTAAAAATCTCCCCAACAAGAAAATCGTAACCTACAATTTATGGCCAGCGGATAAAAGGCTAACAAAGAGAGTTACAACAACAGTCCACAGAAAAAAAAAAAAAAAAGAAGAAGAAGAAGAAAAGAAAAGAAAAGAAGAAAAGAAGAAAGAAAGAAAGAAAGCCGATGGGATTTCCCAGTATGGGATGTCTGGGGCATACTACAAAAGCAAGACAAACCATAGGGCCCGCCAGTTAGTTCACCAATCCATCTGCACCTCTTCATCTCTGAGACTCTGACCCATCTCCAGCCTGGTGGCCGGTAGATATGCCTGCAGCTGTTTAGTTTTGCAGCTTTCGTGGAGCTCAGGGTATTACGCAACAGTATCGGCCAGCTTGTTGGTGGATACAATATGGGAGGTATCGACCAATGCAGTCTTGTAACAACCCCTTTTTGGAGTGATAATATTCTCAAAAATGTGTGGATCCCAAATATGTACTCTCTCTTTTTTTTTCCGTTTTAAAATCTTTTCTTATGTTGTAATGTTGCATTCTTTGATAAGAATGTTGTCTGTTGGGCAGTGAAAGATTAACCTGCTGAAAGTCAACCCTTAGTTGCAGGATCCATCTAACTAATGCTGCTTCCACTTCAAATCCCAGCTTTGGACTCCTGCTCATGCCCCTGCTTCCTACCCATTTATACATGTTTACATTTTGAAAGAGATGCTTCCCCACTCCCACAACCGAATTTGTTGCCGGTTTCATTCAAGCTTCATGCAACTATAAGTCGACCAAATAGGCCCTAATCGACACAAATCAAGTATGAGTGGGTTAGGGCCCATGACAGATAAATACAACAACAACAAAGATGAAAATGAAAAAAAAAAAAAGTAATAGCTAATTGATGCAGTACAAAATGAGGCCGAAGTTCTTGACATCCATGATGATCGGACACCCACAATCATGTCCCACAAGGAACTAGGTTTTTGAGGCTTCGTAAGGACATCCATGTGTTTGGCCCAGGTGGACACCCAATGACCTTGTCCGTTAGCCTATGGGCCAGCAAATGGGCATCCAAAGCACTAGGAAAATTCCACAAGCCAACATCAAGGACATGGATTGGTGAGCCAAGCCACACTCCGTGAGGGTCTTCAATTGGATAGGGGGTTCTCTATAATTTTTGCAGAGATGTCAAGATGATGGAGAGAATTCCTCCACCAACCAGGGGAACTCTATAATTTATTGCAAAGATACTAGGATGGCGGAGGCAAATCCTCCGCCAGACAGGGATTCCGGCAACTTCCACATTTTTATTTTTATTTTGTTTCTCTTTCACTTCTAGCTTAAGTACTAGGGTTTTTGTTTTTTTTCTTTCCTTTTTTTTTGTAGGGTGAGTGAGGATAAGATTAAAAGGCTATAATTTCATCGAATTGTTTTTCCGAGTATCCCCGATATTATCGATATCTCCAGCTCGGTGATACGGATAACTCTAGTAGTATTAGAAATTCCTAGTATCAGCGATATATCGCTAAGTATCGCCAATGTACCAATATCGCTAGTATTTTCGACTATGTAAATTTCAGGTGTTGCTTGCATCGCCAATGTATCAGTGAAATTTCAATAATATCACCAATGGCAATGTATCGATATGGCCAAAAATATGTTTATTAAATAATTTTTAAAAAAAAGAAATCATTTCAAAACTTTTATGGGTGGAAGGTTATATGATGAAATGCATGTTTGTATGTGTGTATACGCATGCATGCATGAATGGATGGATAGATCATGAGTGTGTGTATGTATGTATGTATGCATGGATGTATATGTGTGTGTGCATGGATGGATGGATGGATCATGCATGTATGTTCGTATGTATGGATGTGCATGCATGGATGGATGGATCCACCATGTTTCCCCACTGTTTCCCTGAGTCAACAATACAATACACATTTTTAGGCCCTCATTAAAGGGAAACTTATTATTTGATTCCTAAATATGCAAATATGCTTCTTTTTGCTATTATTTGATTCCTAAATATGCATGTGTATTTTAGCCTCTCCTAAAGTATCATTGAAAATTTCCACCATTTTCCCCATGATGCTCCGATATTTCCCTGAGTCAATATTACATGCTTTTAGACCCCCATTAAAGATAAACTTATTTTGTATGCGTCTATTTTGCAATTATTTGATTCCTAAATATCCAAATATGTGTAGTTTAGCATTTCCAAAAGTTTCATTGAGAAATTCCACTATTTTTCCCATGTTTCCCCAATGTTTCCCTTAGTCAGCAATACATTTTTGGGTATCAACAATATCAATACACATTTCCATATCCCCAGCCAATGATACATGTAACGATAACGATACTACAAACATTGCATATAATAAGGTTAATATAAGAGGGACTTTTGCAAGGATGTAAGGAGCTTTTAAGTTTATAAGATTAGAGAAAGAAAAGAGAGGCCAAGAGGAGTGGAGCTCCTTCTTCAACCTTGGTTTTGGGGTAAGTGCATTAGGTTGATTTTATCCAATTGCACTACGTTTTTCTTTGTTTCACTTCTTTCCTTGTTGCAATTTCTCTTGTATTGTGCAATGTGTGATTTGGGATTGCATAAGGCCACCTTTCCTCTACGTAAGTCAATATCAAAAACATATTCGTCCAAGGTTTTTGATGAATTGAGTCATGCCAATTTGCAAGGTTGTTTGGGTGAAATAGGAGCTAACAATTGTAACCGGATTGATGGGTTGTGAAATCCATGTTAAGTTTTGCAAAGGTTGCGTCGATTGTTGCAATGCACATCACCCATTAAACAAAAATCCCAAGTCTATCTAGAGTTCACCATGTGATGGGGACATCACGCGCATGCACGCCGCCCCCCCTACGCATGTACATAAGGAAAATGAGGGCCCCACCGTCGATCTAGCTTGATGACGACGTCCAGGGAGGGCCTCCTAGTTAGAAGACGGAGTTTTGGTTCATTAGAGTGGGCCCGATAATCAAGTAAAGCCCATCATGGGATCTCATGATCGGGGCCCACTAGTCGGATTAAATTCATACTTTAGGTTTTGCTTATTTATATTATTTAGAACATCATGAACGCTTTAGATTTCTTTGATTAGTTTTTATTTTAGTTTACTTCATCGCCAAGTAATAAGTTGCACACATGGCGTGAGTTTTGGGGTATAAGGTTTTCCTTTTAAATAGGCACCCCTTGTAGTTCTTTTGATTCATTGAAGTTTAATAAAAATTCTGCGTTTTCGAACTCCTCTAAGTTCTTAAGTTGTGGAAATTCAATTAGGTGCGGAGCCCCCCTTCATCAAAGGGCTAACTACCGTGGTGCGAAGCCACATCTATCTCGATTCGCCCCATCCTCTACCATCTCTACTTCTCATCTCCTACCACCATCTATGCTTCAAATCTGTCGTTTATTGCAACAGTTTTCCTCTTTACAGCAGAATTCTAGATTTTGGGCCTGTAGGAGGACTGAAACTTCAGCGAAGCACCACGCACAAACTGTGCATCGGAATGAGTTGAGATTTGGGGGTTTTGGAGCTCATCCATGGCCGACCAGGGCCAAGGTGGCCTTTTTCGGAATAGTGGGCCCCACACACGTGCGGCCGGAATCACACGCATGTGCGTCTGGGACATTGCTGTTGTCCACACGTGCAGTACTTCTCTGATTCGTCTCTCTCCTCTCTTTCACTCCTCTTTCATCCAAAATCCCTAAACCTAACCCTAAATTACTCAAATCCCCAATTTTATGCCCTTTCTTCAACCTTAGGGTTCCGTAATTTGAAATTGGAAAATTTCTTGGATTAGGGATTGATTGTCATGCATGTGTGGTTGATTTCTACTTCTCTTTGAGTATTGTTTGGTTCATAATTTTTATTGATCCAGCCTAACATGTGTAGGCCTGGACCCACATAGATTCCCCTTAATTGAATGTTTGGACTTTTGTGTGGGATATGGAATTTGTGTAATTGGTTCTAAACTAACGTGATCTTAAGCCTGAAATCTTGCACATCATATCTGAATTTCATGTCCTACATCACCATGTCACCTCGTGTAAGAGTTTGAGACAATGCAATGCTACCAATCCTGAAGAGGAAGTGATCCATGAGAAGAAGAAAATGCGCAATTGAGAAGGCAAATTGAACAGTTATCCCAATGCCTTGCTCATTATGACCCGTTGGTTCACAATGTCAGTGAATTGGAGCCTTCAGAAAACCCCGCAAATTCACTACCACTATCATCGCAAGTGATGTAATCCACCCCATACCCTAAAGAATCTCGCCCATCACAACCATCTCAAAAACACTCCACCAAGATCCTCAATCACAACTATTCCTCATCTCTACACCATACCAACAATAACCATCAACATCACAACCCTCCATTTTCCTCCACACCTATGGAATTCCAACACCTCGCTGCACATCAGTTCAATCTCATTCAACATCTCTACAATCCAAAAGTTCGCCCAATCTACAAACATCATCACATGGGCCTTTGAGCATGGAGATTGGGAGAGAAAGTCTCAAGTCAACAAAGGGCGAACAAAACTTGGGGTCAAGCTCAACAAAGAAGAAATCCTTAAGTTTCGCGAGAGTTTTGACGCCAACAAGCTCAAAGAATGGCTTGATGCGGTCGAAAAACTTTCAGAATTTTATGAAATTTCAGACAATAGGCTTGTTAAGTCAGTGACCTCCCACTTCAAGGGCCGAGCATTGGTATGGTGGGATCGCACTCACTGCCCATGACATACGAAGGACGGTCAAGATTTCTATGTGGTCAAAATTGCAATGTTTTTTTATGATTAGAGAGTTCATCCCATTTGATTGCATGCAACCCTTTTGATCGTTAGCCTAGGCATCTTGCCACCATCTAATAGAGAAGTTGCAAGCCATTCATGATGAGCCTAGATTCAGCCTCGAAATTTGGTCAAGTGGTTTCTCAACAAAGATAGCAAGAGGGCCAGTCGACATGCATTTTGATCATGTTCTCATACAGCACCTAGAGCATGAGAAGTGTGTTGGAGAATCAGGTTTGGCAAGAAACTGAACTACAATGGAATGTTTGTCAACTCACATACTACTATCAGTGATTCGAGTGGCCATAGGGATTCATGGAAACGTCGGGCCTTGTCCAACGATCCCATTTTCGACATAGAAACAGATTGAGTTTTGAGACATTGTAGAAGCAATGATTTATGACATGGAAGCGTACGGCTCTCAAAGCAACATAGGATACCTGATAATTGATGCCGGTCTAGTTGAGCTGTTAAGCATTTGGGAAGATCCCATATCTTCCGAGGAGTCACATCATGAAGTAAAGAGATTCAAGGGACAGACTGAGAGCAGTGGCACTAAGGTCATTGTTACCGATTCGATCATGTGAAGATGTCCATTTGAGCCACCATGATTTGTCAAGGAGCACACCTTGGTTATCACCAAAAGATGTCCATCAGCAACCAGCACGGTTCAAGAACTGGAGAGCATGAACAAGAGACGGATGATCGTTAAAAGTGACCCAGTTGAAACATGGACTGGATGTGTGTCAGTAACTGCCTCCACACTATGTTCTCGTTCCTTTCTGTTAGCAAGGATTATATGCTAGTGGTATGTTCTCACAACATAATTATGCGAGCAAGTTGTGTTGTGTTGGTTGGAACATTGCAGCATGATTGGAGACTTGAATTATAGTCAATAAGATGTTCTCTGTCGCATGAATTTTCAGTTGATGACAATGGGAGAGGAAGACATCACCCACAGCTACGCATGAGGGTAAAAACCATCTCTTCATGGTAACCCCTCTCAATGTTGTTCAAGATGACAGAGTGGTGCTTGACATTGAAGTCTGAAACGTAAATGTTGACAGGCCTTCCCATGGTCCCTCAGATGTTCTGATCGAATGCGGCATTGCCAGTAGTGTTGGTGGGCTAGATGTAGCTAGCCACTTGATCATGTTTCATAGAACGTGCTTCAAATGCTTCTGTTACATGAAAAAATGCATTAGATGTTGCATAGGAAAAGGTGCCTGTTCCTTTCATTTTAAGTACTTCTAGAGCCTCTGCACCTTTTGAAATTATTCATATGGATATACCAGGACCATCATTAATTTTGGGTACGGTAGGGCACAAATATTGTCACCTTTATTGATGATCATACTTGTTATGCCTGGATCTATTTTCATCATTCCAAAAATGAAGTATTTTGTGTTTAAATCATTTATTAATATGGTTTATAATCAGTTTGGAAACAGATTAAAATTCTCCACTTGGACTCAGCAGAATACAAGTTTGTTGATTTCAATATTTTCTTCAAGAAAAAGGTATTCCATAAGCTCTTAAAAAAATAAAAAAAGGTGTTCCATCTCAAAAGTCATGTCCATATACACCTGAACAAAATGGTATTGTAGAATGGAAAATATGTCACATTTTAGAAATGGGTGGTACTCTTGAAATCGTCCCTTGACACCTTTTAGTATGAAGCAACCAAAATCGTTGTCTATCTCATAAATCATTTTCCCACCAAACTTTTGAATAACAAATCCCCCTATGAATTACTTTGCACTACCACTCCAAACCATTCACTTCTTCCTGTCTTTGGTTGTTTATGTTTTATTTATCTTCCTATACATGAACGGACTAACCTAAGTTGTGAAAAGTGTTCTTTAGATACACAAATGAGCAAAAGGGTTTTAGTTCTTATGATCCTGAGTTAGACACATGTAAGTCTCTAGACATGTGACATAGATAACTTTTTCTTTTCCTACCCTTCCAATTCAAGCATCCCAAATTTCTTATCTTACAGTTTTTTTCATAACCCTATATCCCTTCTAAACCTCTGCAATAGCCAGTAGTGCATCTATGTTCGAAGGAAGAGACAACAACCACCAATGGCCCAACATCTCCCAATGAGCAAAAATCCTCTACTGATCAAGGTAGTATGTTACCAATCCTCCGCCTTCCTCTCCGTTAAGCATGGTGTGCCGTAAAGGCCGTTACGGGGCCATAAAGGTAACGGAGGCAACCGTTACACGTTACGGGGTCGTAACTGCCGTAACAGCCATTATGGAAAAAAAAAAAATAGCCCATAATTGCTGTTAACGGCACGTTACACACCTATAAAGGCCATAATAGCCCCATAATGGTCCATTACGGGACATATATAGGTTTTTTATACTTTTTAATCAACATTACGGGGCATATACAGGTTTTTCAGAGGGTTTTTTCAATAAATAAAAAAATAAAAAAGAGAGACCGTAACGGCCGTTACGGGGCCGTAAGAGCTATTATGCCCCATATCGTAAAGGTAACGGTGGTGGCCGTTACGGAACACCTTGCCGTTAAGACATTCTTCTTGAATCCCTCGTCCTCCTAATAATTCTTTTTTTAACTCCTTAGAATCCATTTTTTGTCCCATCCAATGTTGTCAAATTGCAATGCGATTACATGCGATCAGTATATGTTGCGCGCATACGCAATCACTTCTTCTTTAGAAGGGAAATTTTCAATATAAATATATATATATATATATATATATATATATATTCTAAAAAATTATGGAAAACTTGCCTAAGTGATTGAATAACTTATTTTACTTATTTCATTGTAGTTTGAGTGTTTCATTAAGTTATATATTTAATTACTTATATTATATTTACATAAATTTTAACAAAACAATCACCAAGCTACATTAAAAGAGAATTAATTATTAAAAACTTCAAAAATATAAATTTTATTGATAAATGGAACTTTCAAGTTACAACTTACAACTTAATGTACAAATACAATTTACAAAAAAAAAAAAACACAACTTAGAAAATAATAATTATACACACACACACACACACACACACACACACACACACACACACACACACACGTGTATACACACACACACATACATATATATATATGGATAATAACACTAACATAGTTGTAGCTTGTAGCTACTAATGATGGTTAACTAGCTTGTAACTTGCAAGTTGACTCCTCTCTTGAGTCTTGAAAGTTGAAACTATATATATATAAAACTTGAAATAGAAAGCAGTGTTTTAAATAGCTATGCTATGTAGTGTAGCATAGCCTTAATGCTATGTATCTCATGAAAATAGCTTAAGTCGCATGTAGCCTACGCTACATCATAATTTGCATACGCTACATGCTATGTAGCTCACATGATGTTTTCAATGATTTGTTACATTTTTCCATTCCAATAAAAATTAGTTAACCTTTTTAATGCTTTCAGTAAAATAATCTAAATAACAATATTAAATCAGTTTCATTGCTCTTTCTTTACCTTTATACTTAATCATTTCCCTTTCTTGTTACTTTAGGTTGCATTTTATTGCACCTAATATCATGAAATTTTGTTAAATTTCATTATTAATCAGTCTAATTCGGTACAGAATATCATGACATTGGTGCAACCAGGCACCTTGATTAAAAATCCAGAAGTTGTGTGTAGCTTACGCTACACGCTATGTAGCTTACACCTCACGCTTCAAAGGGGTGAACGCTATGCTACACGCTATTCGCTATTTAAAACACTGATAGAAAGTAAGAAAGAATGAATGAGATATAAGACTACGAGATGAGACGACAGATAATGCAATGTAAGAGAGAGAAAATGAATGAGAGAATGTGAGAGAGAGAAATAGAGAATGATTAATGAATGGGATAATGTAAGAGAAAGAGGGAGAGAAGAATGTTACTATTCAATAAATGAATTGAATGAATAGCAAATAAAAGGAAAAGAAGAAGAGAATAGTGAATATTACTATCACTAAATGAATTGAATAAGAAATGAATGTATAAAAATATAAAAGATATGGGAGGAACTGAAGAAGAACTGTTCTTGAATCTTGAATGATGGTATTCTTGTTGAATGATCTTTGAACAATGAACACTTCAACTTTCAATAGAGATTTGAGAATGAGAAACTTGAAAGAGTTGTGAATGGAATCCTCATCTGTGAAATCTTGGACTCTTGAAACTTAAATTGAAAAAAGAGTTGTTGTGGTCATGTAGTTGTAGAGAGATTGGAGTAAAAGGAGAGAAAAAAGAGCGAAAGAGAGAAAGAGTGAGCTTTAGAATGGAGAAAGTGAAAATGCGCCGGGGGGATTTGAGAGTTTTGTACGCGATCGCATTTGTGATGGGATCACATAAGCCATGATGGCATATGTGAGCCCATCATATAAATGTGCATATGTGATCGCATTTGACAACAATCGTCCCATCATCATATGAACAAGATGTCAGAGAAAAATGCTGGCAGAGGCCATCACAAAAGAAATCCCAGCATTTAAAGCTAAGAAAACATGGGATCTTATTCCTTAGTTACAAACTCATCTATTATTGGAAGCAAATTGCTTTATTCAATCAAAGTCAAATCGGATGGAAATCTGAATCATTATAAGGCCCAGCTAGTGGCTCAAGGATTCAAACAAGAATACAGAATGGGCTAATAGGAAAAACGTTGGTTCATTCACCAAAACTATAATTGTTCAGACTCTAACAATTGTTGGAGCCAGGCATCACCTTTACTTCATATGGATGTCAAAATTGCTTACTTACATGGGCACTTACAAGAGTGTCTTTAAGAATCCACCAAGATACTGCTACTCTACTAACCAAAATTTAGCAAGGTTTTAAATAATGGTAATGGTCAACATATAGGCTATCTTGCTAACAAATATGATACAGGTTCATATCGGCCGAAATTTTATTGCCTGAAAAAATTAAATAATAATAATAATAATAAAATGCTAAAAAAATTTATTGAAAACAAAGGAAACGCAGAATTTTTTCTGTCATGGACATGTATTTGATAGTAAAACTGATGCAGGACAATTAACCACTTGCTCTGAAAGCTCAAACTGATAGAGAGTGGCAAATCAATCCCTTTATCTCATAGCCCAAGCCCCACATCGCATGGGTTAGGACCTTGGCCGAACCTCCTCGTGGGCCCCACTTCACACGGGCCACCCACCCCGAGTGTCCTGCATCCCACAAGCTACCCCACACGAGCCCAGTCTGAAAATGCCCCTTCATTAATCACCCCCGGTGAAGAGTCTTGAACACGAGACCTCCCGCTCTGATACAAATTTGATGCAGGACAATTAATCACTTGCTTTAAAAGCTTGAACCAGTGTTGTCATGTGCAATCGCATATGTGCACACTGAAGTGGAAATCACATATGCGACAGTGGCATATGCGATTTCTGCACATATGTGATCACATATGCCACATGTGCAAGAATATGCAATCGCATACAGTATATGCGATCGCATATTCGCCAACTGTCAAAAATCTGACCATTGGAAATTAAAATTATAAATAATAAAAAAAACTGCCTTTTTAGTCTATAAAAAGGCATTCAAAACACTCCTACATGCACTCAAAGTTCAAACTCTCTCTCTCTCTCTCTCTATATCTCTAGTTCTTTACTCTCTTACACTCTCATTCTCTCTTACATAATTCCAAGGCCCAAGCTCCATATCTTTTTTAAGTTTGAAGTTTCAATCAAGGGACAAGTATTTAAGATTCAAGAATCAAGAAAGTAAAACAAGCAAGATTCAAGAATACATCAAAATTGAACTCTTTTTCTAGTTTCTTCCAAGTTCTAAATATCATAATCATATTCACACACACACACCACTCTCTCTTTCTTTACATTCAAGAGTCAAGAGACTCAACTTACAAGTTGCAAGTTAGTTTGTTGCTAGTTTCTTCCAAGTTCTAACTTTTGTTTTAAAGTTTGTTAGTTACAACTTATAAGTTACAAGAGTACGAGTCTACAACATTCTCAAGACTCAAGTCAAAAGTGAAGACAAGAAGTGAAGAATTTATTTTCGAATTTTAGATTGTGTAATTTGTGTTTCGTAATTGTTTTGTGTAACTCTCTCTCTCTCTCTCTCTCTCTCTCTCTCTCTCTCTCTCTCTCCCCCATCTATTTAGTCTCATGACTCTTTAGTCTTTAGTATTTACTTTAGTTTTCACTAGTTTATAACTTACAATCAATACACACACCAACATCATGTCTTCTTCTCAATCTTCCTCTTTAAAACCTAAGTCAAATGATCCGGATTAGAAGTATGGGCACTATCATAGTACTTCGGATAAGAATCACATGGTATGTGAGTTATGTGGGTTCCAGTGGCATTGCGCGGCACAAGCAACACCTTCCACATTTACCAAGGTCAAATGCAAAAGCATGCAACAAAATTTCTCCAGAAATCCAAAAGGAGATCATGGAGTATATGGATAAACAATCAAGAAAGAAATGTGATAATGCCCTACGTCACGAGGAATATATGGAACAAGACGCATATGAAGATATAAACATAGTTGATGTAAATGAAGCTAGTATCACTCCCCCTACTTCGACAGGCCGGTCTAGACCACAACCACAACCAACGGCCTCGAAAAAAGCTCGAGGGCATCGGCCCATGGATATATGGTGTAAACCACACCCCGAGGATGTGGTCGACCAAAGGGGTCTGGGCAAAGGGCCAGCTCAAACAACTTTAGAAAACTAGTATAAATAAAAAGATAGGAAAACTACCATTCAATATATTGCTAATTAGTTTTACCAAGCCGGCATTGCTTTCAACGTAGTTAAATCGAGAAGCCTCAAAGTTATGGTTGAGGCTATAGGTCAATTTGGACCTGGGCTTAAACCTCTTTCATATCATAAAATGAGAGAGACATGCGAGAAAATTGAAGTTGATTATACATGATCCCTTATAGTTGAATATAAGGAATCGTGGAAAACGTATTAGTGTTTACTCATGGTCGATGGATGGACCGATAGCTCCGGTTGGTCTCTCATTAACTTTCTGGTAAATTGTCCAGCTGGGACAATGTTCTTGAAGTCCATGGATGCATCGGGTCATTTACATACCGGAGAATACTTGTTTAGCTTACTAGATAATGTAGTTGAGGAAATAGGTGAGGAATACGTTATACAGGTAATTACAGACCATGAAACCTCATATGTATTGGTCGGTCGTCTTCTTATGGAGAAGAGGCATCGTTTATTTTGGACCCCATGTGCGGCCCATTGTGTTGATCTTATGTTAGAAGATATAGGTAGGTTATTTATAAATGTGATTACAAGGGCTAGAAGAATCACAGTCTTTACGTACAAACACGCCCTTCTTCTCAGTCGAATGAGAAAACGCATTGGGAGTAACTTGCTACATCCAGCAGTCACCCGTTTCGCTACAGCCTTTTTAACACTATAAAGATTACATGCAAAAAAAAAATCAGAACTTAGAAGCCTTGTAGTGTCAGCCGATTTTACAAGTGAGCATTGGTCAAAGAAGGATGAAGGGAAACAGGTTCAACAAATAATCCTTTCGCAAAGTTTTCAGACACAAATGGTAAAGAAGTTAAAAGCATCCGAGCCCTTAGTCACTGTGTTGCGATTGGTGGACGGGGATGAGAAGCCTGCAATGGGTTACATATATGATGCGATGGAGAGAGCGAGAAATAAGATCATGGACCATTTTTAACCATAGAGAGCGTGATTACAAGTCAATTTTAGATATTATAGATAGAAGATGGGGCAACCAAATGTCATCTCCATTGTATTCGATTGTTTACATCCTTAACCTAGCATGGGCTGAAGAGAAACGGGTTCAACAAACAATCCTTTTGCAAAGTTTTTAGACACAGGTGGTAAAGGCGTTAAAAGCCTCTGAGCCCGTAATCACTGTGTTGCAAATGGTGGACGAGGATGAGAAGCCTGCAATGGGTTACATATATGATGCAATGGAGAGGGCGAGAAATAAGATCATGGACCATTTTAACTATACAGAGCGTGATTACACGTCAATTTTAAATATTATAGATAGAAGATGGGGTAGTCAAATGTCATCTCTATTGTATTTGGCTGCTTAGATCCTTAACCCAACCTTTATTCGCTTATGATGATACAGCAGAAGCACTTACTATGCATATGATTGGATTTATTGATGTGTTAGAAAGAATGATTCCAGATAGAGAAGAACAGGACAGGATCTTACCTTTACTGGACTTTTATACAAAAAGTGAGGGCATATTCTCAAGAGATATCGTCATCAGGCATCGGATAATGAAACTGCCCAATAAGTACTATGAATGTCTTACAAATAGTTTTTTTACAATATAATCTAGAAAGTGACTCTAACTTAAACTATTTTTCTCAGCGAACCAGTGGGCTGCATATGGAGTGGACCCGAACAGGAAGGATCCAGCTCTAAAGAAGTTGGCTATGAGGATTCTTAGACTCAGGTGTTATGTCAGCGGTTGCGAGCGCAACTGAAGCACGTTCGAGGCGGTAAGTTTAGTAATTGTAAACTTCATTTTTTTAATGTAAGCTAAATTAATTAACTAAATATCTAATACCAATGTGCTTTCTTTCATGCAGATTCATATCAAGAAAAGGAATCGCCTTGAGCAAAAGAAGTTCAACGACTTGGTTTCATCCAATACAATCAAAAATTGTGAGAACGATTCCAAACTAGGAAAGAAAAACATAATTTCTTTGACTATCTGCTTAGATGAGCTGGATGCAGATAACGAGTGGCTCGTAGAGACGAAGGACTCGGTATTTACTGGAGAGAACTTGACATGCGCGCAAGTTGAAGATGCCGCATACAGATCGGTACCGGGAGAACGTACTACTCGAAGGCGAAGGATAGGGGGAGCAGGGGGGCGAGTAGTAGCAATCAACCCGTTGAAGAGATTAAGGAGATAAAAGAAGGAGATGATAATAATCAAGTTGAAGATCCACAATTGTTTGTTGATCAAGTATTAGTACATACAGATGATGAAGAAACAGAAGAAGAAGAAAAAGCGTATGTGAAAGAAGGAGATGACTCGGATGATGATGGTGATGATGACAATGGTGGTGGTGATCAAATGCTACAATGGCAAATAGATCAATATATATACTAGATCAATAATAATAAAATAACTTCATTTCGTTTACTAACTAAGTGTGTTGATGTTAATTGTTGAATGTTGATTGATATTTGTTAACTATATTGTCGAATGTTGATGACATAATATTTAATTCATTGTTTAATTGGTTTTATTTTACTCATATGTATTGCAAAGGCATATAAAATTATTTATCTATTAACTTAGGAAAGTCCCCCTTACTTTCTTATATTTTATTCATTTTTTTCTTATTTTTCTGATTTTTTAAAATTTTTCAAAAAAAATAAAAAATAAAGAAATAAAAAAATATATGTGATCACATATGCGATTTTGTGATCGCATATGCGCATAGGCATATGCAATTGCACACGATCGCATAGGCGATATGACAACATTGGCTTGAACTAATAGAGAGTGGTGAATCAATCCCTTTATCTCATAGCCCAGACCCTACATTATAGAGAATGCTAGTGTATTGTGTATGTGGTTAGGGCCCCTTTTAGTGTAAGTGCATGTGCACACTTCTCTCTTCTCCTGCAGTGTACTATATGCTTTATTATAATAAAATATTATGTGTTAGGGCAAGTAAGCCTAACACATCATCTCTCCCAAACTCTCATTCTTCTTCTTCTCTCTCAATATTCTCATCTCTTCTTCACATTATCATCATCAAATCATTCTCTACTTGGTATCAAAGCTTAGATCCAGGCATTCCGCATCCAACAGATTGAAAGGCGACACATCACCTTGCTAACGCTAGCAGCCGTACGACTGACATCGGCATTGTATGGACACGTGGACTCCGTTTGAGCTAAAAGTTTAGGGGTTTGATAGATCTTGATTTTAGAAGATTTGTCATAATTTTTTCAGAATTTATTAGACCTCCTTTCATGGTATTTTGGGCGAAATAGAGAAATTCAAAAATCAGGCCCATCTTCCGTTTTTCTTCGATTTACCTCAAATCGGTAAGCTTTTCTTTCGTTTCTTTCCTCAAGGTGGACCGAAATCTTCCTCCCAAGCTACCCATGGTGGATTTTTTACTTAAGATCAATGTTTGAGAGGTTTTTAACCTCAAACGGACGTGCGGTTGGGCCGTTTTTCACTCGGTTAGGGCTTTTTTTACTACGTTTCATGGTATTTTGGATGATTGATATTTGTTTGAGGTTTATCTCTTATTATCTTGAATGATTGAGTGAGATAGAGTTGTTTGAATCAATCTTTCTTGGCGTAGGGGATCTCTTGGCATAAGTTTATCTCTCTTGGACTCTCATATGGCTGACAAAGGGCCCTCATCTCTTGGCATAGAGTCTCTTGAATCCAACCCCTTGCAGATTACCTCCACTAAGTTGAATGGTGACAACTATCTTCAATGGGCACAATCTGTAAGAGTATTTTTAGGAGACCGTGACAAGTTGTCATATATTTTGGATGATCCCCCAAACTCTACAGATGTTACCTACAAGTCTTAGACAAAGGAGAATTATCAAGTTATTGCATGGTTGTTGAATAGTATGGGTTCCTCGATTAGCCACTCAGTAATGTTTTTATCCTCAGCTAAAGGTATTTGGGATACGCTTCATGATATGTTCTCAGAATCTCAGAATTTTTCGCGGGTATTCCAGCTTATTCAAGAAATTGGTCGGTTCCAACAAAACTCCAGATCCTTAAAAGATTACCATTCGACGCTTCAGGTTATGTGGGATAAGTTGGATATGTATCAGCCTCTTCCTTCCAAATGTAAAGAGGATCATGAACATGCTCATAAGCAGCGGGATGATACTCGTATCATGCAGTTCCTAGCTGGGTTGAGTTCTGATTACCTTCATGTTCGAGATCAGGTTGTTTTACAGGATTATCTTCCCCTATTGACAACAGTCTATGCCATGTGTCAGCGTGCTACTGCATCTACTCTTCCTTCTGATTCATTTGTGTCACCCGAGCATTCGGCACATCTTGCTAGCGATCAGTCCTCTCTTGGTCTTCGGGCACCATCCTTGAGTTCGGGGCGCATTTCTAGCTTTGGTGGTCGTGGTAGAGGCCGCGAGGGAGATCGCAGTCGTGGCGGTCGTAGTCTTCGTGGTCGTGGTAGACGTGGACGAGGACGTGATGGTTCCTGCATTTGTTCACATTGCGGTGGAACTAATCACACGGTTGATTATTGCTGGCAGTTACATGGTCGTCTTACGTATGCCGCTGCTTCTGTTGCATCCACGATTGCTTCTGAGACAGTCTTCCGCCCCGACAGCTGAGCAATCTACTTCGGGGGAGTCTCTTATCATTTCTCAGGCTGCATATGATGCCCTTATGCGGCTTCACATTCGTGATATTCCTGAGTCTTCTCACGCAACTTCGGCGCAGTCAGCTACTGCCCTTCTTGCGTCATCCTCTCCTACCTCCTGGGTCATCGACTCTGGAGCTTCCTCCCATATGACAGGTAAGTGTCAGTTCTTTTCTTCTTATTCTCCTTCTCTTCACACTCAGTATGTCACAGTCGCAGATGGAACCCAATCTCCCATCTCTGGGATTGGTTCCATCCCTCTCTCTTCTTCCTTGTCTTTGTCTTCAGTCTTGCATGTGCCTCGTTTTCCATTAAACTTATTGTCTGTTAGCTCTCTTACTAAATCATTCAATTGTTCCATTACCTTCTTTCCTTCTTATTGTTTGTTTTAGGACGTACAGACGAAGAGAGTGATTGGTAGGGGGCATGAGCGAGGAGGCATTTATCTTCTCGATAATACACCCATTGCCACTTCTAGTACCCTTTCTCTAGATCGAGAGTCCATGACTCGGTGGCATTGCCGCTTAGGCCACCCATCCATTGCTAGATTGAGACTTTTGTTTCCCTCCTTACCTGTCACTAAAACATTATGATGTGATATTTGTGAGTTGTCTAAATATCATCGTGCTACATTTCCTCCTATCTCTTCTGGGAGGAAATCTCAACCTTTTCTTCTGGTTCACTCGGATGTCTGGGGACCTGCTCCAGTTACCTCGACTTTTGGATTTAGATATTTTGTTACCTTTATTGATGATTATTCCTGCATGACTTGGATTTATCTTTTGAAATCTAAAAGTGAAGTCTTTGATGCGTTTAAAGTGTTTTATCATGAAGTATGCACTCAATTTCATTGTTCCATCAAATCCCTCCATTCTGATAATGGGGGGGAATACATGTCTATTGCCTTTCTGTCCTTCTTGCAGGAACGTGGTATTTTGTCTAGGACGCCATATGCTCGCACACCTCAACAAAATGGTATTGCAGAATGAAAGAATCGTCATCTTCTTGAAGTTGCTCACACCCTTCTGCTTGGTATGCATCTACCTAAACATTTTTTGGGTGATGCTCTTCTCACTGCTACTTTTCTTATTAATCGTATACCCTCACGTATTTTGTCTTACAAATCTTCATTTACTACATTATATCCTCATGATAATCCATTTCCTCTCCCACCTAAAGTTTTTTATTGTACATGCTTTGTTCAAATTTTGGATGGGGGTAATGATAAACTTAGCCCCAGGGCAATTAAATGTATCTTTCTAGGGTATACTCGGGGTCAGAAAGAGTATAAATGCTTTTGACCCATTGACTCGCAAGAAATAAGTCTCTGCCGATGTAACCTTCTTTGAGGATATTTCTTTTTTCTCCGCTCCAGGCCGATCCCTCTGTGATCCTCTTGCGAGTCAGGGAGAGTATAACTCTTCTCCTCTTTCCACTAGTGATCATAGGAAAACTCATCTCCCCTCTATTCAGCATCCTGTTGGTGATATGGGTGAGCCTAAGCCTCTGCGGGTGTATCATCATCGAGATAAATCTTCACACGCTCAACCATCCACCCTTCCACTCACTTTGGATGTTGGCTCAGGTGACTCTCCTACCTCGATTTTAGATCTTCTCATTGCCTTGCGCAAAGGGTCACGATCTTGTACTCAACACCCCATTAGTAATTTCGTTTGCAGCTTCCCTTTCATCACAGACTATTCCTAGATCTCTCCCACATGCTCTTCAGAGTCCTAATTAGACAAAGGCGATGATAGAAGAAATGTTTGCTCTTGAAAAGAATTATACTTGGGACCTTGTGCCACTTCCTTTAGGCTATAAACTTGTCGGCTGTCGATGGGTTTATACGATCAAGTTTCTTCCAAACGGCTCAATTGATCGCTATAAAGCACATCTTGTTGCTAAAGGTTACACACAGACTCATGGTGTGGATTACTTCGAGATATTCTCTCCGGTGGCTAAGCTTAATTCGATTCGCGTTGTACTCTCCTTGGCCGTTAATTTTTCATGGCCCTTGTTTCAGCTTGATGTTAAGAATGCATTTCTCCATGGGGATCTTACAGAGGTAAGTTTATGTGCATCAACCTCCTGGCTTTGTTGCTTCTCACAACCCTGCACTTGTATGTCGGTTGAAGAAGGCTCTTTATGGACTCAAACAATCCCCACATGCATGGTTTGAAAAATTTAGTCAGGCTCTCTTAGAGTTTGGCTTTGTTCATAGTCATGCCGATCATTCTCTCTTTCTATGTCGTCGATCAACGGGCATCATGGTTCTCATTGTCTATGTGGATGATATTGTTCTGTCCGGTAGTGATTCTGCTGGAATGAGGGAGGTCAAAGATTTTTTTAAGACCAAGTTTGATATCAAGGATCTTGGTCCTCTTCGCTACTTCCTTGGAATTGAAGTTGATCGCTCATCATCCAGATTGGTCTTGTCACAACGAAAATATGTGCTTGATCTTCTCATGGAGACTGGCATGTTAAGGTGCAAGCCTGCTACCACTCCCATGGATACTTCACAAAAGCTTCGACCAGATGATGGTGCTCTCCTTACTGATCCCGAGATGTATCGACGATTTGTAGGCCGGCTTATTTACCTGACTATTACTCGCCCAGATCTCTCATTTGCGGTGAGGGTTGTTAGCCAATTCATGCAAGCTCCCCGTACTTCCTATCTCACGGCTGTCTACTGCATACTTCGGTATTTAAAATCAGCCCCGAGTCTTGGCCTCCGCTTTCAGTTGTATGATTATCTTCATCTTTCTAGCTATTCCGATGCTGATTGTGCAGGTAGTACTTTTGATCGCCGCTCTACATCCGGCTTCTGTACTTTCCTAGGTAGCAATCTTATTACCTGAAAGAGCAAAAAGCAGCCAGTTGTTGCCCGGTCCTTGGCTAAAGCAGAATATCATGCTATGGCTCATGCGACGAGTGAACTCGTGTGGCTTCACAACCTTCTTGAAGAACTTGGCTATACTCCTTCGGATCTTGTTCCTCTTCACTGTGACAACCAAGCGGCCATCCATATTGCTTGTAACCTAGTTTTCCACGAGCGAACTAAGCATATTGAGGTCGACTGTCACTTTATTCAGGAGAAAGTTGCTTCTAAGGAAATCGTCACTCCTTTTGTTCAATCTGGGGATCAACTTGTTGATGTTCTTACAAAGTCTTTGAGTCAAGATGCTCTTCATCGTGTTCATGACAAGTTGGGCATGATCAACATCTATGCTCCAACTTGATGGGGAGTATAAAAAATGCTAGTGTATTGTGTATGTGGTTAGGGCCCCTTTTAGTGTAAGTGCATGTGCACACTTCTCTCTTCTCTTGCAGTGTACTATATGCTTTATTATAATAAAATATTATATATTAGGGCAAGTAAGCCTAACACATCATCTCTCCCAAACTCTCCTTCTTCTTCTTCTCTCATTCTCATCTCTTCTTCACATTATCATCATCAAATCATTCTCTACTTACATCACATGGGTTAGGACCTCGGCCGAACCTCCTCGTGGGCCCCACTTCACATGGGTTCAACTTCACACGGGCCACCCACCCCGAATGTGTCCCCACATCCCACAGGCTACCGCACTCGAGCCCGATGTCAAAATTCCCCTGCATTAATAACAGGTCATTCTTTGGTAAGAATGATATTTGTCAGGTAGATTGATTAAAGCTAAGTAGTTGATCGACTATGATATTCATGATATCATGATATAATATAAGCTTATTTTATTAATCATATCAACTATCAATGTAATATGCATTTAATTTAAATATATCAGTGGACTAAAGACATATTGCTCAGAGTGGGAGGGAAGGTGGGCATGTCGTATGGCACGCACGACAAGGACGTTCATGACTTCTGTGGATTTGTTCAATCCAAGGCCATGCAGCGATGTCACTCCAGGCATAAAATGAAGACCAGGAAGTCTCCCAAGGGTTGGAGAGAGTTGTTGAATCTGGAAAGTTTTGTTAACTATGAAATTACTTGCAAATGTATCGGGCAAAAAAGGGGGAAATCGAGGATTCAAGGTGATCAATGATCATATGTTGCCTTGGAATGTTCAACGGTTGGGGAGCGACGCAAAAAGGGCTCAAATCAAGCAGCTTTGCAAGAGGACAAAACCAGATATCATCGCAATTCAAGAAACCAAATTGCAATCAGTAGATAGAGGAACACTTCGATCTATCTGGGGTATTAAAAATGTTGATTGGGTCTCTCTCAATGCACCGAGGTCTGCGGGGGCATTCTGGTTGCTTGGAGAAGCGACGACAGGCAAAAGATAGATGTCTTTTCTGGTTCTTTCTCTCTTTCTATTCTCTTTTGTGATCAATCGTCAGGATTCCAATGGGGTATTCTCCGCTGTTTTTGGCTCGTGCATAAAGGGTTTGAGAGATCTTTTTTTGGTTGAGCCGGATGCAGTGTTCAAATTATCACTGATATTATCTTTATCTTCAGCTCAGCGATACCGATAACATTGGTAGCGACACCGATAACGTTGGTAGTATTAGAAATTTCAACTATTAGCAATGTATCGCTAAGTATCGCCAATATTTTCAACTATGTAAATTCTAGGTGTCACTTGTATTGCCAATGCACCAATATCGCCAATGTATCGCCAATATTTTCGACTATGTAAATTCTAGGTAATGCTTGTATCATAAGTGAATTAACGATATTTCAATAATATCGGCAACATATTGATATCATCAAAATTTTGTTTATTAGAAAAAAAAAATTCAACATTTTTTTCATGGGTACATAGTTGTATGTAGTGTTCAATTTGTCATTGATAATATTGATAATATCTTAATATTACCAATATTGCAACATGCGCGATATTGAGACCACAATCTTTCGTTTCCTTTCCAATTGTTGATGATTTCTTGGTAAATACCATGTGTTTTTGATATTTTACAATATCGATGGATGTTTGGACGGAAGGTCGGATGGTTAAATAGGCCGAATGGGATGGTTGGACTGATTTCTTACAACGGCACATGCTTTTAAGGCCCCATTAAATGGAAACTTGTTATATACGCATTCTTTTTGCAAATTTCTAAAATTTCTAAATATGCAAATATTTACACTTTAACATCTCTTGAAGTTTCGCTGAAAATTCCACCGTTTTCCCCATTTTCCTTGCATTTCCGGTTATTAGCAATATCAATATTGTTTCCGTATCCCTGGCCAGCGAAACTTGTAGTGATACCGATACTTCGAACACTGGTTGGATGCCATTAAACAAAAGTGGTCATATCTTTGGTGTATTTTCGGGGGGGGGGGGTTGTGTGCAAATTTACATGGTCTAACGATCGGGAGAATCTAATGATGTCTTGTTTGGATAGATTTTTAGTTTTTGCGGACTAGATAGACAAATTTCCCCTCGTTAACCAGCAGGGTCTTCTTAGAGTTGTGTTGAATCACCGACCGATTGTCCTTGAAGTTACTGAAGAAAATTGGGGTCAAATTTTGAAGTTACTGAAGAAAATCTAAAAGATTTCAGGCCGATTAGTCTCATTGGGAGCCCTTACAAGATTCTCGCTAAGATTCTTAATTCCAGATTTAGAGCCGCGTTATCAAATGTCATTTTTGCAAATCAAGGAGCTTTTGTGGCAGGAAGGCAAATCCTAAATAGTTAATGGCTCATGAATGTATCAACTCCAGATACAGGGACAAGAAAACAAGTTTGGTTTGCATATTGGATATAGAAAAGGTTTATGATCATGTGAAATGAGACTTTGTAGATTGTATGCTTGACAAGTTGGATTTTGATAGAAAGTGGAGGGGGTGGATGAAAGAGTGTATGGCTTCTGCTTCTTTCTCGGTTTTAGTTAATGGAACTCCTAAGGGATTATTTAAGGCCTCTAAGGGGGTGCGGCAGAGGGATCTGCTTTCGCCTTATTTGTGGTGGTGGTAGTGGAGGCTCTTAGTGGCATGATCGATAAGGATGTTGCGAGTGGGTTGTTCAGAGGATTTGATATCCCTAGGGTCGATAGACAAATTTCTCATCTTCAATATGCAGACGACATGCTTCCGTTTTGTGAGGCTAAGGATGATTTGGTGGATAATCTCCAGAAAATTCTTGTTTGTTTCGAAGCCATGTTGAGGCTGAAAATTAATGTGGATAAGTCAGAAATACTTGGGGTGAATGTTGATGGATCTGAACTTATTCGCTTCGCTGACATCTTTGGATGCAAGACTAGATCCTTTCCCTCATATATAGGATTGTGGTTATGCATTGGAAAACCGCCTAAGTACCTCTGGGATAAGGTGATTGAAAGAATCTAAAGGAAATTGGCAGCATGGAGACATCATTACATGTCCATGGGGGATCAGTTAACTCTCTTAAAGACAACGTTCTCAAATACACCTATCTATTTTTAATCATTATTCAAATGTCCCAAGTCAATGCTAGACAAGCTAGATAAGTTGAGAAGGAAATTCTTATTGGAAGGCGACCGTGCTAAAAGGAAGTTTCATCTTCTAAGGTGGGACGAGGTTTGTAAACCGCTTGATGAGGGCAGGGCTGGCATTAAACCTTCAAGGGATATGAATGTGGCCCTCCTCGGGAAATGGATTTGGCAGTTTGAGGTGGAAGAGGGCAAGCTTTGGAGACAGGTGATAGCAGGTAAATATGGTTTACAAGAAGGTGAATGGTTCGTGAGACATCGTTTACTTACAGAGCGTCGGCAATTTAGAAAGCGATAGCGAACACCAAGTAGCTTATTAGACAAGCGATTTCTTTCAGGCCTGGTAGAGGCAATTGGATCCCTTTTTTGCTGGATCCTTGGTGCAGTGACTAGTCGCTCCAAGCTCTTTTCCCAAGGATTGTCTGCCTTGCTCCCGACAGATTGGTAACATTAGCGGAGTGCTTCTCCTTTGTGGAAGGATCAGTAGTTTGGTCGCCCCCTTGCTGAAGGAATTTGTTAGAAGATGAGTTTGTCTCTCTTATGAGCCTCCTTAATAGCGTCAAGCCGTCTATAAGTGAAGAAGACTCGATGTATTTCAGTGAAGTCTTTGTTTCTTTTGGTCTTGGAGAATTCTACTTAGTCCATTCAGCCCCATCTTTTCCACTTATGGAGCTCTTCAAAGGGTGGTTGTCTTCGTGTGGCTCCTAGGTAGGGGAAGAGTTCTTGCAATGGACAACTTGTGGAGGAGGTCATTGGTCCTTCAGAATATGTCCTATGTAATTTGGGGGCACTGTTGCACAAATTAGGGAAGGTCTTATAGCGGTTTGTTGGGTGCTTTGGGGTGCGCAAAATGGCCACTACTTTCGAAATGAGAATGTATGAGGGAGGTTGTGTCTAGCTGGGCAATTTTTGTTAAATATGCCCATGGCGACTTTCTCTCTCTCTTTCATCTTAGTCTCTTATGCTCATGGCGGCTCTCTCTCTCTCTCTCTCTCTCTCTCTCTCTCTCTCTCTCTCTCTCTCTCTCTCTCTCTCACACACACACACACACACACACACACACATATATATATATATTAGATAAACCCACAAGGCAATAAGAGACCAAGAGTGTAAGAATAAGACTATAAGTCAATTTATTCTACACCTCTACTCATACATGTAACCAATGTTGTCATATGCGATTGCATAACTAATTATGCAGTCGCTATGCGGTTTGGGCCAAGTGCATCACATACGCCATCATGGCATAGCAATCTAGGGAGTATGCAATGGCATACTTTTGTATGCCATAAGTATGTGATGGCTTATGCGATTATACCATTGCATGGCATACTTCCCAACGGTCATATTTTTTTAATGTGGGGAGTTGGGACCTACTCTTTTTTTTTTTCCCAATTTAAGGCACTTTTGCCTATAAATAGGCACTCATATCCCATCCCCTCCCCCCCTCCAATTTTCAATATTCTAATCTCTCTCTCTCTCTCTCTCTCTCTCTCTCTCTCTCTCTCTCTCTAAACTCTCTTGACTTCTTAATCTCTCTTTTATAATATTACTCTCATTCTCTTATTCTCCTTTCTCAAACTCTCTTTCAAGTTTGAAGTTTGATCAAGTTTCAAGCTCGGGTCTTTAAATTTTTCAAGTTTCAACAATCAAGGATTCAAGAATTGAAGATTTAAATCAACAATCAAGTTTCAACTTTCAACAATCAAGTTACAAGAACAAGATTCTTCATCTCTTAGTGTAACTTGTTGATTGTTTTGTTATTATATAATATAATTAATAGATGGTCTAATAGTCAAACCACAATGAAATAAGTTTTAAAAAATTGCATTTTTTTCCATTTTTTAATGATTTTTTTTAATAAAAAAAGAAGGCCATCAGCGGTCAGCCTAACCGATCGCTTATATGATCACATAAGCGATTAACCGAAGCAGATGGCTTACGCAATTTGACAACATTGCATGTAACATACCTTGTCCAACCCACATTAGATGCCTGAGGGGTTGTAAATCCTCACCATCATTAAAATCATCATTCTGCATATCAATATTACCTGTCTTGCACATGCTCGATACAAAATTGCCAAGGAATTACATAATTCCCTAGTATTGCCAATAATATCCCATTGTATCGATGATATCAATATCGTGCAAGCTCGATACAAAATATTGCAAGATATGGTTTGGATTCCTTTGTACATTTCCTCAATATTGTTGATACATACAATACTTATTGATGATAATGAGGTAGAAAGGGAGATTAAAAAAGAAAAAAGAGGGGGGTTGATTTTCGAAAAGAATATTAAAAAAAATTCATCCTTTTCGAGGAATTTTCTTTTGGAATCTCTTCATCGGAGGATTTACGCAACTTCTATTGAGTTATTTCGAGATAAATCAAGCTTTAGGTGGTGAAGTCGGGATCCAAAAGTGAAACTAGCTATAACTTATCTGGTAAGAATTTTTTGTCAATTGTTTATACATGATGCTTTTATTTAGATTCGGTAGAAATAAGTTATTACTCCATTTTGATGCATGTTTTGCATGTGAAATAATAGATTTTATGCTCCAATTTTAAATTTGGGCAAAATGGAAGAAACTAGCGAAAATTAAAATATCTTCTATTTCACCCATTTAAATTGCAATTAGGCTATTAAAAAATTATATCACATTGCTTGTAGGCCGATCTACAAATTGGCAACAGTTCCTGAATTTTAAAAAAATATATATACACTTTTAATTAGAAATAGTGAAAATAATTAAAATTTCATTTTTTAAAGAATATGTTGATCAACTAACATTGGCAAATATAATTATACCATGAATTGGGCATAGATGATAGCACTGCTAATACGTGGAGCAAAAATACTATAGCCACCTATAGTTGAGATGGAAATGACAACTTGAGCCACCTCGTAACTCCTTATGAGTCTAAAGGCAAATGAGTTTTTCTTTCTTTCTTTTTGCTTACTAAATGTATTATTTGTGTTTTAGTACTTCAATTATATAATGTATTAATTATATAAACTCATTTTGGATATAATTGCATCACTTGCTTCTAACATCACATAGTTTACGACCTTATGAGAAGGAAACTTCTTGGTAATACTTGTTTTTCATAATGCTTCGAGTTCGAAGTGTGTAATCATGTCTTTTATAACATCTCCTCAAGGTTCATTAGAAAAATCCCTCATTTTCCTATTTTTTTCCCACAGACAACGTTACATTCCCCAATACATGTGATATTTCCCATGAGATGCCTGTAAATTTGTAAAAACATTGGGATATATTGTTTTTGTTTGTTAGTGGGCCTGTTGTTGGGTTTTAGTAGAGTTCAGGCCCATGAGTTACTCCTTTAAGTCATTGCTTAAGTAAGAGGGGTATTTATGTAATTTTCAACATATTGTTGGGAAGCCCTGGTAAAATAAGAGGCTTGGACTAAGTTTATATGTGTTGTGTGAATGATATTGACATGGATTCTAGTGATGATGGACCAAATCTTTTTTATGTGATGTTGTTCTAAATGTGTAGTTGATTGTGGTTCTCATTATTAAGTTAGCGATTTTCATATAAATGGAAGTCGGTAATGGGATAACTATGGAGCCTAAAGGTGTGGTTGTTGGACCCACAACACTTGAAGAAATGTTTGGATCTTCATTTAATGAAGATCCATGAGTTACTCCTTTAAGTCATTGCTTAAGTAAGAGGGGTATTTATGTAATTTTCAACATATTGTTGGGAAGCCTGGTAAAATAAGAGGCTTGGACTAAGGTTATATGTGTTGTGTGAATGATATTGACATGGATTCTAGTGATGATGGACCAAATCTTTTTTATGTGATGTTGTTCTAAATGTGTAGTTGATTGTGGTTCTCATTATTAAGTTAGTGATTTTCATATAAATGGAAGTCGGTAATGGGATAACTATGGAGCCTAAAGGTGTGGTTGTTGGACCCACAACACTTGAAGAAATGTTTGGATCTTCATTTAATGCATCAATAACGTATGTGAAGTTGAATGGGAAGTGGACTAAGTTAGTTGAGGTGTTCGTTTAGCCCGTGAAAATGATCAATTTCTCACGGAACCTAAACTTAAGGAATTTGATCCTAGATATAGACAATGGATGTGTGATGATGCTCAAATTCAATCATGGTTGTAGAATAGTATGGAACTTGAGGTGAGTTTCACTTTGGTGTTCTTAAATATGGAAAAAGATGTTTGTGATACTAGGAGGAAGATGTACTCCTCTAGAAAAAAATATTTCTCAAGCATATCAATTATACAAGGAGATCTTTTCATTAAAAATGGGGATAAGCCCCTCAGTGAATATTTTGCAAAATTGACTAGAATATGGGGAGTGCTTTCTATATATCATCCCATTACCTCTAATGTAAGTCTTACGAAGAGGCAATAGGAAGATATGAAAGTTATGAAAGTCATATGTGGATTTCCAAAAGAATACTAATCAATAAAAGATCATATTTGGGGAGGCGTATCCATTCCTTCAGTGACTAAAGTTTATACAAGGCTTCAGAGAGTGTCTCTTATTAACAAATCTAACAATACTCATGTTAATGCCTCTGATAGAACTACATTAGCCACTACATTTGGTTATTCTGGTCTATGTGGAGGCCATGGTGGTCGTTTTGGGCATGGTACTCCCCGTGGTGGCAGAGGCAGTAGATTCTAGGGGAAGGTAGAGGTGATCGTGGTGGTAGAAGAGACCATATGTATACTCATTATGGCTTGAAAAAATCATACTAAGGAGTTTTGTTGGGATCTTTGTGGAAAACCTCAATGGACAAATCAAGCATTTATGGTTAAGGATGCTTCTACAGGTGTAAAACCACTACTACTTCATCTAATATTGGTGGTGATTAGATTAGTGTTATACTATCACGGGTGGAATATGCGTGGTTTCTCTCATCTAGTAGCTCTACATCACATATGGTAGAACCAATACTTCTACTTCATTTAATACTGGTGGTGATTATATTAGTGTTACACTATCACGGGTGGAATATGTGCAGTTTCTCTCATCTAGTAGCTCTACATCCAATAATGCTTCTTCCACTTCTATGGCTATTTTAGCCCAGTCAAGTAAAGCATACCTCTTATCATCTTATTCTCATTCTTGGATCATCGACTCTAGGGCATTAGATCATATCTCCAGTAATTGCAATTCTTTTTCTTTCTTTGTCGTTTCTCATCAAATATGTATGTTACATTAGTTGATGGTACACCATCCACTATTGTCAGACTTAATACTGCTCAGCCTAATGCATCAGTGTCCTTGTCTTCTATTTTATATGCACTCAAATTTCCTGTCTTTTATTTGTACGTAAACTAACAAAGTGTTTAAATTGCTCCGGCTCCTTCTTTCCTTCTTATTATGTCTTTCAGGGACTCAAGATAGGCACAACGATTGGTGGAGGTTGTGAGAGGAATGGTCCGTCCTACTTGAAGAGAATCAGCAGGAGCAACAGCACTTCCTAAGGGTTAGACAATGTAACAGAATCGTCATTTAGATCAGCCATCTCCCAGAAACTACAGTCCGCCATTCTCTCTTCCAAAGGTTTCAGATTTGAAGTGTGAAGCATGTCAGTAAGTAAACATCACAGAGTCCATTTTACATCTATAACTTATTCAGGAGGTGATGTTCCGTTTAACTTAGTCCATTATGATGTATGGGGACCTGCTCAAGTCCCTAATCGTTATTATTGATGATTATTGTAGGATGACATCATTATATCTAATTAAGCATAGGTTGGAAGTCTTTCATGTATTTAAGAATTTTCATGATGAAATAAAAACTGAGTTTGGGGCTAAGTTGTGTGTGCTCAGATCAGATAATGCACTGGAATTTATTTCTTGGGATTTCAAAATCTATTTACAAAGTCAATATGCCATCCATCAGACTTCTTGTGCTTGTACACCTCAACAAAATGGTGTAGTGAGTATAAGAATAAACAGCTAGTTGAAGTTATTCATGCTTTGTTGTTAAAAATGAATTTCCCGCAATTTTTCTGTGGAGATGCAGCCTTTACTACGTGTCATTTAATCAACAAGATGCTTTCATTGGTCATAGATAGTAAAACGCCATTCTCATTGTTATTTCATGACCAATCAGCATTTTCTTTTCCTCCCAAAGTGTTTGACTATACTTTGTTCATATATTCGGATAAGGTCAAGATAAACTTGCGCCTCTTTCGGTTAAATGTGTTTTCATGAGATATTCTCATACTCAAAAGGGTTATTGATGCTATTCTCCAACACTTACGGAAGACTTTGTAACTGCTAATGTTATTTTATTTTATTTTTTGAAATGTCCCATTCTATAGTAAAAATGAGCATACTGTCAAAGCCACATTTGTGGAAGTTCAGTTGCCTATTATGTTTCCTTGATAATTTGATGTTGGAGTGTCACCACCATAGAAAGAGTTCATGCAGAAATATTATAGAAAAGGGATAAAAGATCAGGCATTACAAATTACTCCTCAATCTGCACAATCGGCTACTGCACCTACTAAGGTTTTTAGTTCTTCTTAGTATTTTGAGGTTGTTAATAATCTCCCTATTGTGATCCGAAAAGGTAAACGTCCTTATGTTACTCATCCAATCTTTGTCACCTTTCGCCACATGTCCATAAACTATCTCAAGTTTTCTCCTATTCTATTTGTTATCTCCATTCTTAAGTCAGTCCAGAGGCATTGTTTGATGAAAATTGGAAAAGAACTATGAATGAAGGGATGAAAGCCATGTACCCCAATGATAACTAGAACTGACTGATCTTCCATTGGGTAAGACTCCAGTCAAGAGTAGATAGGTTTACACCAGTGTTTTTAGAATCTTGTGATATCACCAATATATCCCACGATATAACTGTTATCTCAGTTGGGCGATACAAAACCTAGCTTTAATATTCCACGACATATTGAGTGGAGTAGTGCATTTATTGGTAATAATATTGTTTCATGGGCTCAAAAAGGCAACGAACTATTGTTAGATCTAGCATTGAGGCAGAATGATGGTCAGTGACTTGTGCTACTGCAAATTTTACATGGATAACTTGTCTGCCTCGTGAGCTACCTGTTTTCTCCGGGTACCAACCTCCTTTGTAATGACAATAATAGTGCTAATTAAATCATCACAGATTTTATGTTCATCTTCAAACAAATTTCATTGGATTTTATTATCAATTTATCCAGGAGATAGGAGCAAATGGTGATATCCATATTCTATGTTCTGTCAGAGTTCCCAAACTGCTTATGATCTCACCAAAAAACTAAGAACAGAGGCTAACAGCCACACCCAAATCCTCGAATACCCGAGACTCCCAACTAGATGTAAATGCATGTGAATCCTTCCCTCCCTCCACCTAGATCCACTAGTATCCAAGATTCCCAACCAGAACAGAGAATGTTGACAGCTCGTACCCAGATCCGTGAGTATCCATGACTGCCAACCAGATGTAAATCCATGTGGATGCTAACCACATCCCTCCCTCCCACCCACCCTCCCTCCCTACCTACCAGAGACTCCCAGTCCCAACCAGGTGTAAATGCATGTGGATTCTAACCAGATCCTTCCCTTCTACATGTGGATTCTAACCAGATCCTTCCCTTCTACATGTGGATCCCAGCCAGATCCCTCATATGTAGATGGAAGTCAAACCAGACTTGAGCCAGGTCTAGGCCAAAACAAGCATCAGCCCAACCCAGTTGAACTCCCAAGTCACTGTGATAATCAGTTGTTTGGCTCTAAATTTTATTCCATATATCGATATATAAGACAAATGGAGTCTTACATATACATCATTTCTCTATATTCCTGTTGGAAGCTAGACTGCCGAGAAGCAAAATATATATTTATACTAATCCAAGTACACTATTCCCGTGCAGTAGTTTGTTAAAGTAAATCTTATGGGGGATATTCCAGAAACCATCGGTGAAGCCAACAACATAACTAAACATAGAAGATATCAAGAATAAAACCACTATGATCAAACTGAGCTTTACCTCCACAGTCACAACCTAGAAGAATTTCAAAAGCTAACAAGCATCACTTACTAATTAGAGTTTACTTCTCGGGAGATAGCATATATTTCTCTTTTAAATATACTAAGCAAGAACAAGGAATAGAGAGAAAGCATATTGAAGAATTTTAGAATGGAATTACGCACCAATTTCCCGCTTTCCGAAAACCATTTACTGAATAATGAATGTGCATTAACTTCAACCAACTGACATTGTGAGTATCTGATTTGAGATCAATATAAAATCAAATAAAGCATGTAAAGTTAACACAATGCATTAAAACATAATACATATAAATTGTCCAATTAGTCACCAATTAACATAGTTCCCATGAACAAACCTGCAGCTGAAACGTATTGAAAGTTTCTGAGCCAACGCTTTACATAAAGATGTCTTTCCAGTTCCTGGGGGTCCATGTAAAAGGATTATGCTGAAAAAATAAATACATAATGTTAAAGCCCCTTGATTTACATTGATACACCATCCTCTAAAGGCTCGAGCTTTTAGAGCAAGTGGTGATTTGACACATAAAATCAGCCAAATAAACAGGACTGATAAAGATGAATTGCACAACTACAAAGGTAAATGATCAAATTGTAGGCTTTTGATTCTCACTATCACATAAAATCAGCCACGACTGAAACAGGACTGCCATCAATGAATTGCACAAGTACATTATAAATTGATAGCCTTTTTTAATTTCACTATCATGTAAAACAGAGTGTAAAAGTTCCATATGCATTCCAAGCAATCGACTGAGCACTCAAGTGGTACCAGTACGGTCACGCACTCCAGTGGTAGCAGTACCACTGTAAGCATAGGGCAGACGTGGGGTCCATGTCATGTATTCACACTATCTATCAAATGGGACCCTCTTAAACCCTTGTTAAAGCTGATTAATATGGGCTGTATGAACATACAGCCCACCCAATCCACTGTTTCTATTCTTTAGTTCCTCTCCTTGTGAGCAAATTCACGCTTTTGACTTGCTCGACGAAGAGGGAAGATTGACTCCCGAAGATAGAAAAGGGATGATGTCTTGCTGGCCTATGTTAGTCAGGCCAAGGAGGAGGAAATCAAATGGCGGCAAATATTAGGGCGGTGTGGCTAAAAGCTGGGGATAAAAACACGTGTTTCTTCCACAGTATAGCCAGCGCACAGTCCTGTGCTGACAAAATTTCTTCCGTTGAAGTAGATGGTTCCCCTACTTTGGACAAAACTAAGATATGTGATGCTATTGTATCCTTCTACAAGAAGCTATTAGCGGAAGAGAAGTGGAACAGACGGATGTTGGATTTCCTGGATTTCAAGAAGTTATCTAATGAGGTTGCAGCTGATTTGGAAAAGCTGTTTTCCGAAGAATTGAAGGCGACTATTGCCTCTATGTGCGGTGACAAGGTGCCTGGCCCAGATGGATTCCCAATCCTCTTTTTCCAAAAGTTCTGGCACATTCTTAGGAAGGACATTATGGATTTCATCACCGAGTTTTGGGAAAGAAGTCGTCTACCTACTGAACTGAGGGCTTCTTTTATTGCTCTTATCCCCAAAATTCAAGGAGTGGAGCAGTTGAAGGACTTCAGGTTGTTAAGTTTGACTGGGAGCCCATACAAGATTTTGGCTAAGACACTTGCTTCCAGGTAGATAGATTTTAGATAGCTCTCTTATTGCCCATGAATGTATTGATTCTAGACACGGGGGCATGGAGGCAGGTCTATTGTGCAAGTTGGACCTCGAGAAGGCGTATGATCATGTCAATGGGGACTTCCTCGACTATATGATGGAGAGGCTAGGTTCTGATGCCAAACGGAGGGGATGGATCAAGGCTTGTATCCAATCCACGTCTTTTTCTGTTTTAGCTAATGGTGCACCAAAAGGTTTTTTCAAAGCTTCTTGTGGCCTAAGGCAGGGAGATCCATTATCACAGTACTTATTTGTGGTGGTTGGCGAAGCTCTAAGCAGAATGCTATCCAGAGGGGCTGATAATGGCTTGTTCTCAAGCTTTCATATGGCAAGGGTTGGAAATCAGATCACACAACTCCAATATGTAGATGACACGTTGCTTTTTTGTGAAGCGAAGGAAGATGTGGTGGATAGCTTAAGGAAAATTCTGGTGTGTTTCGAGCAATGTTGTCAAATTGCATATGCCTATGCGCATATGCGATCGCACAATCACATATGTGACAGCATTTTTTTATTTTTTTAATTAAAAAATCAAAAAATATGGAAAAATTCAAAATATATATAAGAAATTAAGGGTAACTTTGCTAAGTTAATAGATAACTAATTTTACATATTTAAAATATATTTGAGACAAATAAAATCAATTAAACAATGAAGTAAACATCAAGTGCTTGAATCTTGATCTTCCAACTTCCATGAGGGAATGAAGGGGGAAAAGAGAGGGAGAGAGAGAGAGAGAGAGAGAGATTAAGACCACTTAGAATTAAGAAATGTAAGAGAAGAAGAGAGTAGGAGAGTTTTGGAGTGAGAATATTGCAAATGAGGGAGGTTTGGAAGCCTTTTTATAGGCAAAAGGTTGTTTTTTTTACCCAAAAAAAAAACAAATGTGCCAACCATTGGCCAATATGCAATCATGTATGTTGTATGCTATCGCATACATCGCATATGCAATCGCATATTTTCGCATATGTGCCAGATCGCATATGCGACCTGCATATGAATATGCGCATATGCAGTCGCACATGACAACAATGGTTTGAGGCAACAACAGGGTTAAAGATTAACGTGACGAAGTCTGAAATGCTTGGAGCGCACATTGAAGGGGAGGAGCTCAACCGATTTGCTGCCATTTTTGGGTGCAAAACGGGTGCCTTCCCTTCATCCTATTTGGGTCTTCCTTTGTGTATAGGGAAGCCAGCTAAGCATTTGTGGAATAAGGTGATCGAAAGAATCGAGCAGAAGCTAGCTTCTAAAAGCGTTAGGGTTTGTCTCGGCCGGTTGACTATACTTGAATCAGCTTTCTCCAATATGCCAATTTACTTCTTATCGTTATTTAAATGTCCTAGATTAGTGTTGGAAAGGCTAGATAAGTTGAGGAGAAATTTTCTTGGTCAGGAGCTAGCGAAAAGAGAAAGTTCCATATTCTAAAGTGGAAGGAAGTGTGCAAGTTGGTTCAAGAGGGTGGGTCTAAAGCAGTCGGAGGCCATGAACATTGTGTTGCTTGGGAAGTGGATTTGGAGCTTTGGAGTAGAAGAAAGGAGATTGTGGAGAGAGGTGATAACGAGCAAGTATAACACGCAGGAAGGTGGGTGGTTTGTGAGAAAACCTTCGCTATATAGGGCGTTCGCAATCTGGAAGGCGATAGCAAGGGCAGAGCACACGATCAAGTGTGGAATCTCTTTCAGGTTGGGTAGAGGTAATCAAATTCGATTTTGGATCAATCGATGGTGTGGCAACCAAGCTCTTCAGACCATTTTCTCGAGGAGAGCCCTGTTAGCTATTGATAGATTTGTCTGGGTGACCAACTGTTTTTCCTTAGTTCAGGGATCGGTCGTGTGGGTCCTACCTTGCCGTGGGGATTTGTCAGAAGAAGAAATTGATGAAGGGGTTGCGCTCTTGGACATCCTTAAGAATGTCATACCCAAAGTTAATGATAGTGATCATATCTATTGGTTTAGGCATCGGACGGGGATCTTTTTGGTGAAGTCTCTCTCTATAAGCTTATTATTGAGGTTCATATTCTGTCAAGCTCACCTTTCCCCTATCTTTTCTGGCATTATGGAGCTTCCCCTAGGGTGACAGCTTTTATGTGGCTTCTTGGGCAGGGAAAGATTCTCAACATATACAACTTGCAGAAGAAATCTATGGTTCTCCCTAACATTTGCCTCATGTGTATGGCTGATGGGGAGTCGGTCGACCATTTGTTTATCCATTCTTCCTTCACCCACCAAGTTTGGAATCACTTCTTCAACGGGATGCAAGTGGCTTGGGTTATGCCAAGTTTTGTTAGTGATTTCACTTGGGCTTGGCATGGCGGTGTAGGTGCTAGTTGTAGGAAGTCATCTTGGAGATTGCTCCTCATGGCAATTTTTTTGGGTTATTTGGGGAGCCTGAAATGGGTGGTGTTTTGATAACAAGAATGCAGGCCCTGAAGAAGTCATTTGTAAAGTGCAAAGTTTCATCTTTAGTTTAGTGTCGTGTGCTTAGAACGCTTTGGGCAGTACTCTTTTCTTTTTGTTGTGGGGGTTGTATTCTTTGATTGTTTCAACAGCGTTTCAATAAAATTTTGTTCTCTCAATATATATATATATATATATATATATATATTCTCAGGGGCTTATATTATAAATTGTACAAAGTGAGGAATATTCTTTCTATTTTGCTTTTATGAGTTGAGTAAAGAAAGCAGGAGGGTGGGGATGAAAAACCCTCACCTCTCTTTTCCTCTATTCCATTCTTTTCTTCTCTCTTCTCTTTACTCTTTTCTTTCTCTTTTATCACAAACTTTCAAACCTCCAGCATCCAAAAACCATCTTAATACAAAAGTAATGTGGGCCATAGAAAAGTGAATAAGCTAGGAGGGAACACCAACCTTTGGATTTCAAAGGGGCCCACCTGAGTATCAAAACAACCTGAATATTGTCCTGACCCATCATCTGTATTAGTTTAAGGGTATAAACATCCTTGACTACATACACACACACACACACACACAAAAAAACAGTGAGACCCCTACGCTAATCAATGGTGGGAGTTCCCTCCCAATATGCTCCCTGTGATGTGGCCCCTTTGAATTTTGGATCAGGCTGATTTTTTGGACCTTGTGGTTTTCTAAGCTGAAGCATGTTATGGACAGGTTAGATTGTGTGAATACATCACTAGGCCCCACATTTGCCCAGTACCACTGTATGCTTATGGTGGAAACAGTACCACTGGAGCGCACCCCAAAAACTAATTCAAGCATCCACTAACTATTTAGTTAAAACTAAGTTAAACTACCAATGCGAATTGTAAAAGGTATGAATGTCAGCCTGAGGCCTCAAAAACAATACCATAAGAAACCCAAAAATCAACCTATCAATTGACATGTTACAAAAATTTTAAAAATTTTATATAAATATTTGAATTCCATAACATATTTTCACTATATACGTAAACCAATTTAAAATAGTAAAAAGAAAAGTAGAGTAGAATACCAAGGATTTGGAGGCATTTGAGTGATCCACCAAATCAATGACACTATTCATCCGAATTTAGTTTTAATTTTTCATCAAATTTCTTACAAGGAATGATGTCAAATGCTTATGGATATGCATTAGTGGGATGAATCCCACGGATCACATGAATTTCTGACCGTTTTGGGGGCATTCGAGTAGTCCAAATCGCCGACACATCATCTGAATTTAATGTTAATTTTTCTTCAAATTTCTTTGGGGGAATGATATCAAACACTTGGGGATATGCATTAGTGGGATGAGTTTCATAGGTTACATGAATTAAGGGCTTTTGGGGGGCATTCGAGTGGTCCCAAATTGACCTGACACTATTCATCCGAATTTAAATATAAATCAGCTAGAAAAATGTTGATGGAGAAGTGGTAACATTTATTTTGTATGTGCCACACACTATATCGGCCTTAACTAGAAAATATTGGAAAGAAGAAAATGTTGCAAAATTTGATTAAAAAAGGAAAATAAGACATAACATTCATCTATAATCAAAACCAAGTAGTCGCCATAATAAAAAAATTCACGAAAGGGAGAGAGTTTCTTAGGCCTGAGGCAACTTGATTTGCCATAAATTTTATTGCCCTTGAGAGTTTAAATGAGCATAGGAAAGAGTTAAGAGAAATGTTTACTTCCTAGGAGTAGCTCAACACAAAGCATAGGTCATAGACACCGATTGAAGTTGTGGAGACTATAAGAGAACAAATATTAAATTTTGGAAAAAAGTCTGAAACATCCTCAAGATAATGGAACTACTAATGTGAGTCCTTGTAGAATCCGACGAGATACCTACCATAGGCTTCCTTTATAAAGCCATAGATATAGAGAAGCTTACTATTCGTCATGATTGTGAGAACTAAAAAAAAAGGATTGTTGGAAAGTGACCAACAACCGTTGGACAAATAATATAATAGTGATGCACAGTATCTATTACTCTTACTCTAATAATGTCTGATGGGGAAATCAGAAGGCCTACTCGAGTATACCAGAGGCGGAGGCGACCACCGACATCAGCGCAGCCCTCTTTGTGGATGGGAGACGAGTTCCAAATGGGGCCCATCAGACCACTCTGAAGACCCCACATGCATTGGACATGCATCAAGAAGACCCCACATTGAGATGATGCATATAGGCTGCTTATAAGACATTTTTAGGTTCTTATTTTCGTGTCGATCCGACCATTGGATCTTATCGATCGGACCATCGGGCCACGAAATATTTCAGACCTAGGCCACTTATACCCTGATCTTGCTTTATTTATGTTTTTTTGTTATTTTAGGATTTATTAGACAGTTGAGATTGCACTTAGGTATTTTAGTGTACTTATTTTGGATAATGGGCCATAACACTTAAGTGGATGGCAATTTTGTAACTTTTGGTGTTTTTGATATATAAACAAGAGAGGGGGACGACCAACCCTCATGGCGTTTTGAGTAAAAGAAAACAAAAGACTTAGTCTCTGTTAAGAAAAGCCCTTCTTCATCTTCCTTTAGGGTTAGTGAGAAAACCCTCCCTTCCAATCGGATTGTGGATGGGCTAAAAGATTGTTTGGTGGTGGACTCCTCCAAAGTTCTCTCCTTCCTCTTTCTCTTCTCCAACAAGGTACACAACTCTCTTCACTTTTCTTCTTCTTCCTTTTTTTACAACTCCTCTAAAACCAAAATCCTTTCATCTTACATCCATTTTTTTACATTTCCCCATCAATCCCATCAAAACCCAACCATCCATTGAACCCACACGCACGTTTGTACGTGCATCCGTACGGACCAACCTTACGGACAGTTGTATGTCCGTACGGATAGCCCTATCCCCTCCTTTTTTACATCTTCTTTCTCCTTACATCATCCTCTACACCCTTTTGCTAACCCTAGCATCTTAAACCCAAAACCCTAATCCCCAATTTCCTAAAACCCTAAATCCCAAAGTCTCTAATTCCCAAAATCTCCAAACCTCAATTCCCGATTCCCAAAACCCCCTTTAAAAAATCTGACTTTCAAACAAACCCATTTTCCCCAAATCTGATTTTTATACTGCCATTGTTTGTTCATGTGAATGTTGTCCTATCTATGCTAGATTGGAAGTCCCAACTTCCAAGTCGGCCACTCTTGTTATATTTTATACTTTCATGCACCGTGTATGTGATAGCCTAGGTCCATTGAGTGGTTAATCTGAATTTTCATAACTTACAATATGCACGTGCTTGATTTTACTTGTTGAGCGCTTAAAGTGATATGTAGCTTTATCTCACATCATTCATCCTAAGCTAGTTTCACTCATCCTACATCAAATTTGGTATCAAAGCAAGGTTCTAGCATAGGTTAGGGTTCCTCATTCGAACCTAGAGTTGTTAGGTGCATTTAGAATCTACGAGCATCCCATTGCATGCCTAGATTAATATTGCATTGAGCATCATCAAATCCGAATTTTTTTAGAGTCATATTTAGGTGGCGTCAAATCTGAATTTTGCATTACATTCATCATATAGTCCATATAGAGTCTAGGGGGTCTTTCCTCATGGTCGTTTAGTATATTCAAACGCGAACAGGTTGTGGTTTTAGTCTATTCCCCATCATGAACCCGGATCAAATTGTCAAGGCTCTCAAAAAGATTAACTGCCATCTGACAGCCATTGAGACACACAATAGGACCACTGTCGCACATTTGACTGCTGCAACCAGCATATCACGCGGCTATATGCTACCTCTCACGGTACCCCCATCACTGGGGAATTACACCAATTTAGGCAGGAAAACCAGCAGACGAGAACTCATTTGAACAAGGTCCAGTCCCAATAGAACATACAAGGGGTCGGACTAGAAACTTTGGTCATGGAGTAGGTCATGTAGGATCACGCGCCCACGCGCCCCGTAGAGAGTCATGGGATCATTACGACCCCGAGGACAGGGTTATGAAGAGCGTCAAAGTCGATGCTCCCAACTTTGATGGCCGCTTGAACCCGAAGGATTTCTTTGACTGGCTAGTCGATATGGACCACTTCTTTGAGTGGCATGACATGTCAGATCGTCATCGAGTAAGTTTCACAAAGATGAAATTGATGGGTCAAGCCAAGCTATTCTGGACCAATACAGAACGAAAGGCTAAGCAGCATGGAGATGAGCCCATTACATCATTGGTTGAAATGAAAGAGGTCCTTAGAGAAAAATATCTCCCACTTTCCTACCATGAGCGTCTTTTGGACTAGTGGCAGTCCTTGAGGCAAGGGTCAATGCCTATCTCAGATTACATCGCCAAGTTTAAGGAATATATGATGCGATATGACATCAATGAGCACCCTTCAGTGACCCTATCTTGTTTTAAGACGGGCCTTCGGGCTGACAATAGGCATGAGTTCATCTCTCATGATGTTGGTACACTAGAGGAGGCCTACCCTAAGATCTTGAGCGATACCTAGGACAACCAACCATGAAGCAATTTGGGGCTAGGGATTCCAGTGGTAGGGTTACTCCTCAGGGAGTCAAACCTGACCCTGGGAGCCAGACTAAGGTCCCATCTGGTGGTCCCACCTATAACAAAGATGTTAAAGGTAAAGGGTCTAGCAAGCACTAGTTCAGAGGGAAGCGAGCACATGCAGTGTTACCATTGTACTAGCTATAGTCACCTCACAAAGGAATGCCCGAACAAAGAAAAAGGTAAAGCTCTTATGATAGATGAGGGGCAGATGAGGATGCCCAGAGCGATTGCGATGTAAAGGACCATGAGCTTGACATTAGTGCTAGTGATGAGGAGTTTGGTGAGCAGGAGACCCCGACGCTCACACCCAGGTTTTAGATGCCACAGATTGCCCCTTACTCCGAGGCCACTGACCCAGCGAAGCATCTGGAATCTTTCAGGGCATGGATGGAGCTTCAGGGTGAATCAACAGCAGTAATGTGTCGAGCCTTCTCTTTACCCTTAACCGGAGCAACCCGGAAGTGGTTTCGACAGCTCAAACCACGATCCATCAGCTCATTCACCCAGCTCAGCAAAGCGTTCATCACCAACTTCGTCGGAGGGAAAGAAAGGTCGAAGCCAGCGACTCACCTCCTCACCATTATCCAAAAGGATAATGAGCTGCTGAAGGATTACATCAAGCGCTTTAACCTGGAAGCAATGCAAGTGGAGGGTTATTCAGATCAGATCGTCCTCGCTACTATGATGGCCGACCTGAGGGAGGGGAGGTTCCTCTTTTTGCTCAGCAAGAATCCCCCCACGACTCTGGTCAACCTCCTCAACCTAACTCAGAAGTACTCCAATGTCGAAGAGCACTTCAACTCGCGAAAGGCTACGAGGAATGGAGGAAGCTCAACCAGGCAGAAACAGCCCAAAGAAGAACGGATATTTGATCATGGCAACAAGCAATGGAGAGATGGCGACTCAACCAGGGGGCAACGACTGAGCAAACGAAAACGAAAGCAGGTTCAGCTCTTATACTCCCCTCAACGCCTTGCCCGAGCAGGTCCTTATGGAAGTTCGGGATAAGCGACTCTTCAAATGGTCGAACAAAATGAAGACCGATGCTGATAATTGGGATAAACGGAAATAATGTCACTTCCACCGCAACCACGGCCATTCTACTAGCGACTGCTTCGACCTAAAAGAGGAGATCGAAGCCCTGATCCGCAACGGGCATTTGCAAGAATATGTCAACAAGAGAGAAGAATGGGCAGATCGGAAGAACGAACAGCCCATCAACAACAAAGCTACCGGAGAAATCTGCACCATCTTCGGCGGACCTGCTGGAGGAGGAGACTCGAAGCAAGCACAAAGAGCCAGCGAGTAGCATCCTGAGAACTGACCTTCATGGAAGAGGACGCCCGAGGTGTCCACCACCCCCACGACGACGCACAGGTATTGACCATGACTATAGCCAACCGCAAAGTGTTTCGAATACTGGTGGACACCGGCAGCTTGGCCGACATCTTCTTTGTCAAAGACTTCGACAAGATGGGAGTCAGGAGGTCCCAACTCCAACCTGTCAAAACTCCTTTGCTCAGGTTTGCAGGAGACCGAATCACCTCCGAAGGATCCATACGGCTCTCAGTCACGATGTGAGAAAGACAAAACCAGACAACAACTATAATCGACTTTCTTGTAGTCGACTGCCCATCTGTCTACAACGTTATCCTCAGACGACCATCCCTCAACACTTTACAAGTAGTAGTGTCGACGTATCATCTCGCAATAAAATTCCCGACCGAGCATGGAGTTGGGCAGGTCAAGGGAGACCAGCAGGAAGCCCGTTAGTGTTACTCCATGGCACTAAGAACACAGCATCACACAATGGCCATCACCTCCCTTGATCCTCGGGAGGACTCATTCGAAACAAGGTGTCCGATGGAGGACCTTGTAACCATCCCACTTAACGAATCAGACCCAACCCAAATAGTACAGGTCAGCTCATCGCTAACTCTAGCTCTGCGGGATGAGATCATGGATCTCCTCCGACAACACGCTGATACAAGACATGAAAATTAAATATGATATGCAAGATCTCAGCCTTTAGATTATACTAATTCAGAAACAATCACATAAAATTCAACATCCTACACAAAAGTTCAAACATTCAAGCAATGGGAATCTGTGTAAGTCCAGGCCTACACAGGCTAGGGCTGGATCAGTAAAATTATGGACCAAAAGATACTCAAAGAGAAGTAAAAAATCATCCACATATGCACAGCAATCAGTCCCTAATCCAAGGGATTCACCAATTCCAATTCAGAGAACCCTAGGGTAAGAAAAGGGGCAAATCAATTGAAAGTAATGCAATCTAAGGTTAGGGTTGGGGAGGATAAGTATGAGAGGAGTAAAATTGAATGAAATCTGAACCTAGAGATGGTCCCCGCACGCGGACAGCGGGCCAAGCCTGTCACATGTGCGCAGGGGTCTAGCCGCACGTGCGAGGGGGTGCCGAACACAAAAAGCGCCTCCTTGGCTCTAGTCAGCCAGGGGAGGGCTTCAAAACCCCTAAGTTTCATGTCGATCGGATATGCGGTCTGTGCGTGGGGCTCCGCCGAAGTTTCAGCCCTCCTGCAGGGCCAGAATCTGAAATTCTGCTGAAAGAGGAAAACTGTTGCAATAAAGGACAAATTTGAAGCACGGATGGTGGTAGGAGATGAGAAATAGAGATGGTAAAGGATGGGGGCGAATCGAGATCGATGTGGATTCGCACCACGGTAGTTAGCCCTTCGATGAAATGAGGGCTTCGCACCCAATTGGATTTCCACAACTCGAGAACTCAAAGGAGTAGAAAAGCGTAGAATGAGGAAAAAAACTACAAGGGGTGCCTATTTATAAGAAAACCCTATACCCCAAAACTCGTGCCATGTGCGCAACCTATTACTTGGTGATGAAGTAAATAAAAATAAAAATTAATCAAAGAAATCTAAACCGTCCATGATACTCTAAATCATTGTTGTCAAATGCGATCGCATATGCGCATACTAAGGATCGAATCGCATATGCCATGATGGCATATGCGATCTTGGCAAGTATGCCATGGCATACTTTTATATGCGATAAATATGCGATCCACATACTGCATATGCGATCGCATATTTCCTAATAATCAAAGTGGAAGCAATTTTTTTATTTTTTATTTTTTCAATTTGTAAAACTTTTGCCTATAAATAGGCACTCATATCCCCTCCATTTTCACTATTCTCTACTCCTAAGCTCTAAATCTATTACTCTCTCTCTTACTCTAATCTCTCTACAATTACTTCAAGTATGTTTATTTTTTGTATTTTATAAGTTGTGCTTACTTTTTGTAAATTAAGCTGTAATTTATAACTTGTAAGTTGTTTCAAGTTATCCATTTATCAGTAAAATTTCTTTGCTCTAAGTTTATAATAATTAGTTCTCTTTTAATGTAGCTTGATTGTTTTGTTAAAATTTATATAATATAATATAAGTAATTAAATATAAAACTTAATGAAACACTCAAACTATAGTGAAATAAGTAAAATAACTCAATCCAATCATGTGTACTAATTAGGCAAGTTTTTCCTATTTTTTTAGATTTTTTTCATTTTTTAAATTTTTTATTATTTTATAAAAAATATGCCATGGCATATGCGATTGTGCGATCGCATATGCGAACAACATATGCTGATCACATACAATGGCATATGTGATTTGGCAACATTGCTCTAAATAACATTAATAAGCAAAACCTAAAATATGAGATTAATCAGACTAGTGGGCCACGATCATGAGATCCCATGATGGGCTTTACTTGACTATCGGGTCCACTCCAACGAACTAAAACTCCGTCTTCTAGCTAGGAGGCCCTCCCTGGATGTCATCATCAATCCAGATCGACGGTAGGGTCCTCCTTGCGTACGTGCATAGGGGGGCAGCGTGGTGTACGTGTGCGCGTGCGTGTGCGTGTGCGCGTGATGTCCCCATCACACGCCGATGTATTCACCTGGTCCCATCGGGATATGCCCGGCTTCAACCCAAAAGTGATGATTCACAAATTGAATGTTGACCCCGACCACTAACCAATAAGGCAGAAACGACGAGCATTCAAGCCAAAATGCTACACCATCATCGGTGAAGAGGTCGATAAACTCCTCAAAGCAGGTTTCATCGAAGAAATCTACTATCTAAACTGGATCGCCAATGTCATTCTGGTGAAAAAGTCTAATGGGAAGTGGCGGGTCTGTGTTGATCACACCGACCTGAACAAAGTTTGCCCCAAGGACAGTTTTCCTCTTCCGCAGATTAACCAGCTAGTCGACAACACCGCCGGGCACGAGCTCCTAAGCTTCATGGAAGCTTACTCAGGATATAATCAGATCGTCATGCACCCATACGACAAGCAGAAGACAACTTTTGTCACAGACGAAGGACTCTACTGCTACAAGGTCATGCCCTTCGAGCTGAAGAATGCCGGAGCCACATACCAACGACTCATCAACAGAATGTTCGCTGAGCAAATTGGACACTCCATAAAGGTCTACGTCGACGACATGCTCGTCAAGAGCATCAAAGCTCCAAACCACATCGTTGACCTCAAGGAAATGTTCACAATACCACGAAAATATCAGATGAAGTTGAATCCGAGCAAATGTGACTTCAGTGTTAGCTCGAGAAAATTCCTTAGTTTCTTAGTCAGCCAAAGGGGGATCGAGGCGAACCCCGACAAGATCCATGCTCTGCTAGACATGAGCTTGCCCAGGACAACAAAAGAAATCCAGTGCCTCACGGGCAGAGTGGCCACCCTCAACCGATTCGTCTCCCGAGCTACTGACAAGTGTCTGCCCTTCTTCAAACAATTAAAAGGGAAACAAAAGACAGAGTGGACCAAGGAATGCGAGTTGGCCTTTCAACAACCCAAACAGTACTTAAGCTCGCCACCGCTACATTTAAAGCCCGAGCAAAGGGAGCTGCTCCTACTTAGCAATCTCAACAGCAGCAGTCAGCTTGGCCCTTATCCGGGAACAAGAAGGGAAGCAGCTACCGGTATACTGCGTCAGCAAAGCCTTTGTCTCGGCCAAGACCAGGTACCCGGACATCGAGAAGTTGGCTCTGGCTCTAGTCGTCCCATCCCGCCGCCTCCAACCTTACTTCTAGGCCCATACTATCATAGTCCCAACCAATCAACCTCTCCGCCAGGTACTCCAAAAACCTGAGGTGTCGGGAAGACTTACAAAATAGGCGATCGAGCTCAACGAGTTTGACATTAAGTATCAGCCTCGAACCGCCATCAAAGGCCAGGCAGTAGCTGATTTTATTGTCGAGCTCGCGTGCAGAAGTGACCTGGAGGCCTATCTGAGCAGTGAAACTGATCAATCTGCACATCAAGCAGTTGAACAAGACTTGCCGACCTGGACATTATATGTCCACGGCTCATCTGATTCTAAAGGTAGCGGGGCCGGGGCAGTCCTTGAGGCTCCTGACCAAACCTGCATACAATACGCCTTAAGATTTGGATTCCAAACATCGAACAACACAACTGAATACGAAGCATTGCTCGTCGGACTTAGGTTAGCAGCAGCAATGGGAGCTCAGAACCTGAAAGTCCACAGTGATATACAGCTCGTCGTCTACCAGATAGCCAGCGAATATCAAGCAAAGGAAGAAAGAATGATCACCTATCTACAAAGGGTATGAGAACACATTAGCAAACTCCTTAAGTGCGACATCAGCCTCATCCCCAAGTCGAAAAACTCCAAGGCAGAGACTCTAACAAAACTGGCCACAGCAGCCGAAGACGACATCCCAAGGTCAATCCCGATCGAGTTTCTGACCCAGCCAAGTATCAGCGAGTCCGACCCAAGCACAATCCTTCCGGTAAACTCAGTGTCGAGCTGGATGGACCCAATAGTCAACTACCTTTGGGAAGGGAAATTGCCTGAAGATCGCCTCAAGGCACGATGGCTCCGATCCAGGTCGGCCCGGCATACAATGGTTGAGCACACTTTATACAAAAAAGGATTCTCTGCCCTACCTCAAATGCCTCCGACCAAAAGAAGTCGAGTACGTTCTGAGAGAAATACACAAAGGGATCTACGGTAACCATTCCAGCAATCGCACCCTTGCCCACAAGGCCGTCCGACAGGGCTACTTCTGGCCGACCATCCAGAAGGATGTCAAGCAGTACAACCAGAGATGCGACAGGTGCCAAAGATTCGCAGCAATAACCATCAGCCACCTAAGCCGCTAAAACTATGGTCAGACCATGGTCGTTCGCCCAATAGGGGAAAGACATTATCGGCCCCCTGCCAACCGGCAAAGGTCAAACAAAATTCACAGTCGTTGCTGTCGACTATTTCACCAAGTGGGCCGAAGCCGAGCCCCTGGCCAAGATTACCAAATAGAGAATCACCGACTTCATCTGGAAAAGCATCATCTGTCGATACGGGATCCCACACACGGTCGTCTCGGACAACAGAAAGCAATTAGACAATGATCGATTCCAAGGCATGTGTGGGAACCTCAGAATTTGAAACGCCTACTCATCACCTCGGCATCCCCAGGCAAATGGTCAGGTCGAGGCTATAAACAAGATCATTAAGAACCACCTCCGAACCAGACTCGAGAAAGCCAAAGGGGCATGAGCCGAGGAGCTCCCTTCCGTACTTTGGGCATACCAAACCACTGCTTAGATAGCCACAGGAGAAACTCCCTTCTCCTTAGCCTTCGGGGCCGAGGTCGTAGCCCCAATAGAAATTGGGCTCCCGACGGCTCGGATCCGCTCTTACGATGAAAATCAGAACGCCGAGCAGGTGACATTGGACCTCGACCTACTCAAAGAAAGAAGGGATCAAGCCCAAGTCAAGGTAGCAACAAGGAAACGACAGGTCGCTCGATTCTACAACTCCAGAGTAAGGATTAGAAGGTTCCGAGCTGGAGACTTGGTACTCCACCGGACCTTCCAAAACACCAAGGAGCCTAGTTCAGGAACTCTGGGGCCGAAATGGAAGGGACCCTACAGAATAAGAAGCAATACCCGACCTGGGGCCTATCGACTCGAAGATATGGAGGGACGACCGTTACCACGTCCATAAAACCTCGAGCACCTGAAGATCTACTACCCATGAAGTCCAACTAGACACCAAGTCGAAGTCTAGATGTCTACAACCCGAAATCCACAAATAGTTGACCTGCCGAGTCAAAATCTACGTGTCCACTGCTCATATTTTTCAACAAAAACCCTAACACTTGGAAATTTTGAATTCTAATCAACCATCTCCAATGCCCGATCTACATGATCTACTGAGGACTTCCTTAGTAAAAGGGATGAATAGCCCTCACCAGTCGTCCAAGGTGTTCCGTAATGGTAATGGTGGCCGTAACGGACACACCGTTACCTCTACGATACGGGGCATAACGGCTATTACGGCCCCGTAACAACTATTACGGTCTCTCTTTTTCATTTTTTTATTGAAAAAAAAAAACCCCGAAAAACCTGTATCTACCCCATAATGTTGATTAAAAAGTATGAAAAACCAATATGTCCCGTAATAGACCATTACGAGGCTATTATGGCCTTTATAGGGAATGTAACATGCCATTAACAGCAATTACGGGTCATTTTTTCCATAACGGCTGTTACAACCGTTACGACCCCGTAACGTGTAACAGTTGCCACCGTTACCTTTACGTAATGGCCTTTACGGCACACCATGCGTCTAACCCTTAAAGAAGAGGTTGGACCAGTAATCGACTCCACTACGTGACCTACTGACCTCCCTTAGTACAAGGGAGAAATAGTTATCACCAGTCGCCCGAATCTTAAACAAGAGGTTTGACCACTAAATAACACTGCTCAGGTCAATCTACACTAAGAACCCCTTAATACAAGGGAGAACAATCCTCTTTAAAAAAAAAAAAAAAAAACTACTCGGCCACCTACAGAGGAGTCATTGCAGCTCGCTCACCTACCCTACAAGGGCAAAAACCCCCTGATAAAAGGGAAGGGCCCAACAGCTAGCCCCCGAGCTCCCATTCGTCCGACCTACTAACAAGCGATAGGGCGATCCGAAAAGACTACTCGAATTTTCGCTCGATTTCTACAAAAAATACTTTCTTTTTCATAAAAGGAGTATATAATGGAAGCAAATAAAAGAAAACAACATCCATGTCCAAACAAAAGAAGGGGTCGCCTCATTAACGGAAAATGAAAAATACAAAAAAGAAAAGAGGAGACAAAAGCCGGTCTTTAGGGAACGTCTTCTACCCTAGTCTCGACGAGAGCAGGGACCTCAACCTCAACAAGAGCGGGAGTATTGGCGTCCTCCTCGGCTAAACAGTCCAGGTCAATCCACTAGTACTTCAGCTTGACCAGCTCCTCACATCAAGCATAGCCCAGGTTGAAGTACTCCTCGAGCTCCTCAGCTCGCCCCTCGAAGGCCTTGAAGGCTTCTACCGCCGCCGTCTGCACCCCAGGGATGGAAGCTTCAACCTCAGCCAGCCGAGCTGAGACCTCCGCTGACCTAGAAGTTGCCTCTGCAAGGGCTGCCTCTGCCCTCAGCTTCTCGACTGCTAACTTCAACTTCTCAGTCTCTAGGGAGGAAAAGCACAGCCCCATATCCTACAGCGCAGACTGCCTCGAAGTGCTCTCATAAAGGGCCTCGTCCAACTGGGTCCTTAGGACCCTCCGGTCTTCCCCCAGTACCCACAAAGCCCCTTGCAGGGCTTCTGACTGAGCTATGGTCGCATCCCTATCGAGCGCGACGACCTCAAGCTCAGAGGTCTTGACCCAGAGATCGGCCTCCAACTGCTCGTAATCTTGTCCGACATCCTGAAAAGTCAGATGAGTAGCCAGGAGAGCAAGAGCCGCCTGAAACCAAAGACGAATCAAGAAACTATGGAGAAAAGAGAAAAGAGTCGAGAACAATTCAAAAACCTACCTTCAAAAGGGAGATCAACACCTCCCTCAACACATCCATCGAATGAAGGGTCGACAGAGCGGTGATGTCATCCTCATCCACATGGTGAGATGCCCATTCAACAAGCTTCGCCAAAGGGCCCAGTGCGAAAGTCGACCCGCTGCCCTCAGCCTCATGAGCGAGAGGAGCTCTAATGTCCTGAGCGGAAGGAGCTCCTCCCTCAGCTTCATAAGCAGCAGAAGCTCCCCCCCTCAGCTTTATGAGCAAGAGCCCTCCTCTCGACCTCATGAGCAAAAGGCCCTCCTTCACGAACACACTCCGGCACGAGGACAGTAACAACAGCGGCAAAGGTTGCCTCGCGTGCGGTAACCCCAAGTTGCTCAACAGGGGTCAGGATCCCAGGCGGGGGATTGGCTGCGACCACACAAGGCGCCTTGCCCCGATGAGGAGCCCCCTCTTTCACTACTCTCTTAAGCCGCTCCACCTCAATCGAGGAAAGCAGCTCCATCTTCTTCAAAGGGTGGGGGTTGCCAGACATGTCTGCAGGAACCAAGCAAAAGTTTTTTTTTTTTTTTTAAAAAAAAAAAACAGAGAGATTCGAAGAAAAAAAAAAGGAAGCCCGACCAAGTATACCATACCTGACGTCCTGGGAGCAACCTTGGATATACCGGCCTGGAAGAGAGACTGAGGAGTGATCAGCTTCTTCCAATTCCTCTTGTCGGGCTCTAACAACCTAGCGCAAGCAACACACTAAAGCTGCGATGCGGAGAGCTCAGGTTGTACACGAGGAAGGCTCGCCGCACGAAACCAAAAAGAGGAATTAGCAAACAAGTGCAACTTATGGCCGACCTAGTTCGATTCAATAATTCCCGATTTAGAGTCATGAATTCGGTAGGGACACCGATTGTCAAGTCTGCCCACTCCCCCGACACGAAGAACCACTTATCTTTCCACCCTTTGTTGGAAGAAGGGTTACCGGTGATGAGGGACTGGCCCCGATTAGCCCAAGCAGAGAAGTAATACCATCCCAGGTTTGCAGAATTGATTTTCACCCTGTACGAGTACAGGAATTCATCCACAAACAACTCAAGGTGACCGAGCTGCTACCAACAAATGCAGGTCCCGATCAATGCCCTCCAGGCATTCGGGATCAGCTGACCTGGGGCCAGCCTCAAAGTGGCAATGACCCTCTAAACTACAGGATGCAAGGGTAGCCGAAGACCGCATTGTAAAGCTACAATGTAAATAGCCAGCTCACCCTCACGAGGCTGGCCTGGCACCTCCCCTACCTCATGTACCCGAAGTACCATTGACTCGGGGATTTGATAATCCCTCCTTACCCGAGCCAAGTCAGCACTCGTCATGGTGGACTCGAAGACACCAACTTCTCGGGACTCAGCCGTTGAGCCCTCTGGTCCTGGCCAAGCTCCCTCCTCACCGATCCCTTGGAACTCCATCTCTTCGCTCCCCGGCGCCGAAGAGGAAGGAACGGGCCTATTCATTCGAGAGTCCTCGATGGTATGATAGGAGTCATTGTGGAAAGCTCCCGACACCGACCACTGACCAGACATGCCCAACTTCCCAAACAAGCCAAAACAAAAAAAGAAATGCAATACAAGCCGGAGAAAGGGAAAATACGAGCCAGAAAAGGGAAAATACAAGCCGGAAAAGGGGATATAGCAGGAAAAAGGGAAAACAAAGGGATTTCCGACTTACTAGAAATCGCCTAGTCTGGTGAAGAGCAAAGCAGCAAAGAAGTAGAGTGAGGAGTCGGGCATCCCTTCCCCTCTTTATACTCATACCCAACTTGACACATTTATGATTGGCAATCAATGCTCCAGCTCGAGAAGCTACAGCATCGCACGCAAGCGCCCCTATGGACCACGTGGCGAGCCCTTGATTCATGAACAAGCTCGAGCACCGAGCCACAGACAGATGTCACCTAACTACACGTCTAAAAACCAAACGACGTCATTGCTTGCGCCGCCTCTAAGAACTCAATCATCATTGATAAATCTGCTTCGGTTCCCATGCTCGCCGCCCTCCCATCATTTGTCATGACGACAAATGGTCCAACCTCTCAATCTCTTGACCTATTCGACGCCAAGCACAAGTCAGTCCACAATAACTTGCTTCCTGAGCTCTTGAAAAACTCTTGGAAGCAAGGGGGGCTGCTGTTATGGGTAAAAATGGACTGACCAGATTAACGCAGTTTAAAAGAGCACAGCTTTCATAAAGAGGCTTGTTAGACAATGATCCACTCGACCTCTAAGTCAACCTAGATTCAACCAATCTCTATCATAACCTCAACTCGGATAGACCTCGACCTCAATTTTGGTATGTCCAACCTCGACTTCAATTTTGGTATGTCCAACCTCGACCTCGACTTTAGTCCATCCGACCTTGACCTCGACTTCAATCCGTCTATGTTCAAGCTCAAGCTCGGCCTGAAGCCCAGACCCAGTTGATCATCCTGTCAAACAACCATTCACTCCAAAAGCTCAAGCTGTCAGAGTGTGGTGCATCAATGTATATCAAGGGACTTTATCACTTCAACACCCCCCCGCACGTGCGAGGTGGGAACTCCGCACGGGAACATATTGACGAAGGTGGAGGGACACTCACACCATAAATAGGCCGGGTTTAATTTCCCGGTCCCTGGGCCGGACCTGATTTTCCTGACCCCCCGTGGGAGAATAATATATTAGCGAGGCATACTTGCTGCTCTCGAGATTCGAACATAGGACCTTCCTCTCTGATACCATGTCAAACAACCATTTACTCCAAAAGCTCAAGCTGTCAGAGTGTGGTGCATCAATGTATATCAAGGGACTTTATCACTTCAACACATCCACCATCTGGGAACCTACTAGAAGATCCTCCCCCGAATCTTCACCAGAAATCTTGGCGGAACAACCGCGGCACCCTCAAAATCAGAATCCTAGTGCAAGATGATATCGGGTGGCAGATTCATTGCCATACTTGACACCGCCATCAAGAAACCTATATATATGCACCGCTGCTACAAGGAGAGTACGCACAATCTCACATCCTATGACCCTTGCATTCTACTAGACCTAGCTTGCCTATCCGACTTTGGCATCGGAGGGTCCCATGCAGCAGCCAGGGTCATTGTCTATCTTATCTTGAAGGTACTAAGTGGTCTAAGGAAGACAACTAGATTTCTGCATCAACAAAGCTCACAAGTCAAAATACACCATACACCCAGGCAAGATGAAGATGTATCATGACTTGCGTAGGCGATATTGGTGGAGGACTATGAAGAAGGATGTAGCAGTATACGTGTCTAAATGTCTTATGTGCCAGCGGGTTAAGGCTGAGCACAAGAGACCAGCAGGCAAGTTGCAGTCATTGCCAGTAACTAAATGGAAGTGGGAGCACATCACTATGGATTTCGTAATGGGATTGCCAAGATCGAATAATGGCCATGATGTGATATGGGTAATTGTGGATAGACTCACCAAATCCGCTCATGTCATACCAGTAGGCACCGTGTACTCGATGAGTAACTTATGTCAGATGTATATTAAAAAGATAGTGTGTTTACACAGAATCCCTGTATCCATTGTTTCTGATCGTGATCCTAGATTCACCTCGCGCTTTTGGAAGAACTTCCAGGAAGCTTTGGGAACACCATTAGATTGCAGGACCACATTTCACCCTCAGATAGATGGACAGACCGAGAGAGTGAATCAGATCCTCGAAGACATGCTTCATGCCTATGTTATGGATTTTCAGGGAAGTTGGAATGATCACTTGCATCTAGTAGAGTTTGCTTACAATAGCTATCAGTCGAGCATCGGCATGGCACCGTTTGAAGCATTGTATGGAAGGCCATGTAGGTCTCTCAACTGTTGGTTGGAGATAGGAGAACGGGAATTGCTTGAATCTGAAATGGTATAAAAGGCGGCTGAGAAGATCGCAGTGATACAAGAACGTTTGCGCACCGCCAAAAGAGCTATGCAGATACCAAAAGAAGAGACTTAGGATTTAAAGTTGGCGATCACGTGTTCTTGAAGGTGTCACCTGTTAAAGGTGTTATGCAATTCGGAAAGAAGGGAAAATTAGTGCCGCGTTTTATAGGACCGTTCAAGATCCTAGAGGGAATCAGACCTGTTGCTTACAGACTAGCACTACCCCCACAGCTTGCCAATATTCGCAACGTCTTCCATGTCTCTATGCTTTGTAAATACTAGAGAGACCCATCTCACGTAATAGATTGGCCGTTATTAAAAATCTAATAAGATGTATCGTATATCGAGAGACCTGTGGACATCCTAGACAAAAAAGAACAGGTGTTGCAAACGAAGGTGATACCATTGGTCAAGGTCCAATGGAGTCACCACAATGAGGAAGAATAAGCCTCATGGGAGCGAGAAGCTGAGATCCGAGAAAAGTACCCTGACCTCTTTACCAGCTAAGGTACGATGAATTTTGGGACAAAATTCTTTTGAGGATAGAATGTAATATACTAGCAATTTTGAGGGGTAAATATTTTTTTTCTTCTGATTATTTAATCATAACCGATCATCAAGTGGATCATTTTAACCATTTAAACCAAGATCTGTGACAATTTGTCCATTGGATCACCAATCCAAACCATGAATCATCAATCCAAACCATCTAATATGAATAGTAACTGATTAATTTTCAAATCTACCGTTAAAATTATCATCTAATAGAGGTATCATCAAGATCTTGAGAATTGTCCATTGAACCACTTGATCGTTCTATAGACAACCGTTTAATATATTCCTAGACACAGCATCAACAACGTCATATAAAAATCTTAACTTGAACAAAGATAAAAAGCTTTAGATCTAAGGCCAAGAATTCTTGAATAGTCAATTTTGGCATGTTTTGTGGACCCTAGTAGAGTATAGTGGCTTCTCATTTCATGACTCTAGTAAATCTTCAAACCACAATTTTAAATTATTTTAGCACATGTAAAATCATAAAAATTATCCATATTTATTATAACAATGCATTTGAGCATGGCCCATAGTATTATACACTTATTTTTTTACCTTGAATTTATTTTTCCCATGATCTTTGTAATAACAACTTCATTTTGATATAATGACTGGATATAGAAACTTTTGGTATGGCCCACACGATCGTGGCATGTACACAGTCGATTAATACACCCTACTTCAGGTGAACCCATGTTTACAATCTTTGGTGCACTGCCGCTTCTACGAACACTTTTGATTTCCCTACAATTAACCATGGTCATTTTGATCAAGAAATCATTTTTACAAGAGGGCATAAGGTATAAACAATTTAATCATGCACTTAGATCAAGAAGACTGTACTTGTTGGACCCACATCTCCATGGCACGTACGCACATATTGTTTACACCATCATCCACCCTAAAACCTCTCACCCTTAAGATGAGAGTTACATGCACTTAACATGTGTTTATCACGTGTTACATATGCATGTGCATTAATGTAAGGGGGCTTTGGCTCCTTTATATGAGGCATGCCAAACCACTTCTCGTAAGCACTCAGAGAGAGAGAGGGAGAGAAACAGATTAAAAGAGAAGTTCTGTGAGCTTACCTTTTGATCCAAACCGTTTATCAAGTGAGTACTCTAATACTAATCTCTTAGATGTTTTAAATCAAATCTAAGTAGACCCCACAAAGTGTAAACTAAGACAAATCATGGGCTAACCATGAGGTCAGCATGTGTGGGCCCCACACGTTGTCACGTAAGCAACAACGTGGTACCCGACACATTGCCTCATGTGGGCAAATGCATGGACCCCATATGTAGACATAATGAATCGTAAGGGTAGGCCCCACCCTTCTATAAGATTTTGTTCATGTGAATTATTCCATCTAGATTTGAATTTTTGTTCATTAAGTTTTTATTTATTTTTGTGATTTTTGAAAATATAAATGAATTAGTTGGTTGCAGGATCTCATCATTAGAATTATGGTGGGCCAACATAAAAGCAAATTAACATCTCTTTAAAAGCGGGCCCCACCACAAGATCATGTTTTTCATATTAAATCATTTGTATTTTTCCATATCTTATATCGTGTTATAATTATGTAAGTGAAAAATCCAATATATACATTTAGTGTGAAAGTGAGCCCCACATAAAATTAATCGTACCTTCAGAAATCTTATTCATCAAGGGCCTGTTTATTTTCCTACTTACCATTGTAAATGGTGGTAAATAGGTAATTATGACCTATTTCTATTGTTTGGAAGAAAGGAAATATAAAGGTAATTACGCCTCGATATTCGGAATTTACTTTTTGAAAAAAAGGGGATTGACTGAGTGAAATTTTTAGATCTCGCCATGATGTATGTGATCGATCCATGCCGTCTATCTATTTTATCAAATCATTTTAGCGATTTTGCCAAAAAAAAATGGTAGATTATAAGCTCAATTGGACCACACCGCAGCAAACAATGGGATATTGACATCCATCGTTGAAATGTGAAGCCATCCGTGGGTCCCACACTGATTTGTATCTGTGATCCAACCTGTTCATATGATCACACAAACACGGATGAAGGAAAAACACAAATATTAGCTGGATACAAAACTCCTATGGCCCACAAGAAGTTTTCAATGGTGTGTGTTTAATCCCCGTGTTTCTTGTGTTGTGGTACACTTGCACTTTGAATTTGCCTCGATTTTCAGTCTATGCCCTAAAACGAGTTGTTACAATGAATGGACGGCTTAGATCAGACACATATATCATGGTGGGTCTTGCAAAATTTTGAAATTTTTTCTTGACATTAGTGTCAAGTCAAATCAAACCTTACTGTGTATAGGCGGCTACGGTGTATTTCTTATGGAAAATAATGATTGTTTATTTACTTTTATTTCCAGCTGTAAATAAGAAAACAAACACCTCCTAAGTGTAAATATGGATTAAAGACCTTATAAATCTAGATCCATATTATTAAAATTTGGGAAAAGATAATAATAATGATCTGGACCGTTAAATTGACGATCGGGTCCAATCTAACCGTTGATCAAAGGTTTAATAAAACAATTAAGGGATTAGATTTAAGAAAATTAAAAATCTACTTGATCTAATGTTAGATCGGATCATCTGATCAAATATTAATCAAGATCATTAAACCAAAATCATGGACAATAAGAAAATAAATGATCGGATTGGATGGATCTAAACATCCAATTGTCTTTAAGATAGATCTTAATCCTAAGTTAAACTTAACAAAGATTAATACATTTGATATATGATTAAAAACATGGTAAATGGATTATCTACGACTCAGATCTAAGAAATTAGGGACTTGATCGATTTAATGAACTAATGTAAAAATCTTAGGATCTTACTCATTTTTGCAAGTGTTTTAAGAAAATGAACACTAAGTAAGAAAGAAATTAACTTGATGCTTGTATTCTAGCCATGACTAAAAAATGGAACTTTTTATGGATCGTAGACCCGAGTGCAGTCATCAGATCCATGAAGAAATTATCAAAATGTCAAAATGGTCGAATAAGAAAATGGACGTTATGGGTAAGTACTCACTATCACGGATGGATTTTCCCACATGCATTGCATAACATTACATGCTTACTTTTGCTTAACTTTTATAATATATTAATATCTGTTTAAGTATACAACTGCCTCGTATTCGATATGTCATTTTGAGAACACCAGACAACTCGAGGATCTAGTTATCCCTTAAATTCTAGGGTAGAGTTCCTAATGAAACCCGAGTTGGTACCAATAGGGCCTCCTCCTTGGACTACGGTTGATGCTGAGGAAGGAGTTTGGCCATCTCCAGAGCGGGCCACTCATTACTAGACTATAAAAGCATTAGCACAGGATATGAGTAAACTCGTACACGTGTTGGGCTCGTATGGAGCTTGGTCAAATGGGTGTTCGCAAGCGGAACGTGGTGCGCAGCTATGGCCCTAGTTATTCACTAAAGAAAGTGTCTATGTGGTAATGTGGCATAATAAGATTCTTGTATATGCACTTGTATCATGCCTATGTTGTGAATCATGTGTACAACTACTTGTTGGGCTGTTCGCTTATTATGCTAATTGAAAAACCATCCAGGACAGGGAAATGAACTGGAGTCTCCACGTGTGGAGTGATGACTTTGATAGGCATGCCCTTGGAGATTTGATGCGAGAATAAAGAATTTTTCATTTTATATTTATTTCTATTAAATAATGATGTATGAACTTGTGTTGTATATCAACCAGTAGATAATTAATACTTTTGACTCGATGCATGAATCATGATAATTAATTAAGTTTACTATTTGTGATGATTTTTATAGTTATGTGTATAATATTATCCCTCCCCATCAAGTCACACCCTCAACTCAACGACTGAGTCAAGCGATGTGACATTGTCAATTGAAGCTTAGGGAATCTGTTACGATGTCTGGTGGGAGACCATATTAGGACCTAGGATCCGGCTTTACCCATAGCCGAGTTTGCATATAGCAATTCAATCAATAGGACCACAAGAATGACTCCATTCGAGATAGTACTTGGGTATAAGCCTAGAACACCTATAGATCTCATACCTATAGCTATCTCACGTAAGCCATCTGAGTCCGCAAACACATTTGCACAGCATATTCATGATTTGCATAGTGAGATCAGGAAGCGCATTAATGCTAGCAATCAACATTATAAACTCTCTACAAATTCACATCGTAGGTTTAAGGAGTTTCAAGTGGGCGACTATGTCATGGTCCGCATTAGGACCAAAAGATTACCACAGGGAACCATGAGGAAATTGCATGCCCACAGTGCAAGTCCATATAAAATTTTGACAAGAGTGGGCCCTAATGCATATGTGGTAGATCTTCCATCTACCATAGGCATTAGTGACACATTCAATGTGGAGGACCTTATGGCTTGTAACGGACCCTCACATCCATCTTATAACCCTCCTACAGACCTTTCTCCTACCCCACATGATGGTGTCCCTGACCCCAACCCCAGCCCATGACCTTTGTCAAACCCTGCTTCCCACTCGTTGCCTTCTCTTCCATCACTACCTGGACGGAAAGAAGAGATCAAGGATGTTCTGGACCACCAAGCGGTCTCTACCCACCATGGAGGATATCAGAAATACCTTATGAAATGGAAGGCTAGGCCGGAGCCAGACAACACCTGGATTACAAAGGCAGAGTTCCGGCACATTGATCCCGACCTCCTACAGCATTACCACAATTCTATTTCACCAGTGGAAAATTCTTCTCAGCCGAGGAGAGTTGATGGGGACATCAGAGGACCTACTCGAGTATACCAGAGGCGGATGTGACCACCGACATCAGCACAACCCTCTCTATGTATGGGAGATGAGTTCCAGATGGGGCCCACCGGACCACTTTGAAAGCCCCACATGCGTGGGACGTGCATCAGGAAGACCCCACATTGGAATGATGCATATAGGCTACTTATGAGACACTTTTAGTCATAGGTTTTTATTTTCATGTCGATTGGACCATCGGACCACCAGGGCCCTGATCTTGCTCTATTTATGTTTTTTGTTATTTTAGGATTTATTAGACGGTTGAGATTGCACTTAGGTGTTTTAGTGTACTTATTTTGGATTATGGGTCATAATACTTAAGTGAATGGCAATTTTGTAACTTTTGGTATTTTTTATATATAAGCAAGAGGGGGGGACACACAACCCTAATGGTATTTTGAGTAAAAGAAAACAAAAGACTTGTCTCTCTTGAGAAAAGCCCCCCTTCATTTTCCTTTAGGGTTTGTGAGAAAACCCTCCCTTCCAATCGGATTGTGGAAGGGCTCGAAGATTGCCTGGTGGTGGACTCCAAAGTAATCTTCATCCTCTTTCTCTTCTCCAACAAGGTACACAACTCTCTTCACTTTTCTTCTTCTTCCCTTCTCTACAACTCATCTAAAACCAAAACCCTTTCATCTTACATCCATTTTTTTACCTTTCCCCATCAAAACCCAACCATCCATCGAACCCACATGCACATCCGTATGTGTGTCCATATGGACCAGCCTTACAGACAGTCATACGTCCGTACGGACAGCCCTATCCCCTTCTTTTTTACATCTTATTTCTCCTTACATCATCCTCTACACCCTTTTGCTAACCCTAGCATCAATCTTGAACCTAAAACCCTAATCCCCAATTTCCTAAAACCCTAAATCCCTAAGTCCCTAATCCCCAATTTCCTAAAATCCTAAATCCCTAAGTCCCTAATCCCCAATTTCCTAAAATCCTAAATCCCTAAGTCCCTAATTCCCTAATTCCCAAAATCCTCAAACCTCGATTCCTGATTCCCAAAACCCCCTTTAAAAAATCTTATTTTAAAACAAACCGATTTCCCCAAATCTTGTTTTTATAGTGCCATTGTTTCTTCATGTGAATGTTGCCCTACCTATGCTAGATTGGTTGTCCCAACTTCCAAGTGGGCCAGTCTTATGATATTTTATACTTTCATGCACCGTGTATGTGATAGCCTAGGTCCATTGAGTGGTTAATCTGAATTTTCATAACTTATGATGTGGATGTGTGCTTGATTTTACTTGTTGAACGCTTAAATTGATATGTAGTTTGATCTCACATCATTCATCTGAGGCTAGTTTCACTCATTCTACATCAATCTCTCAGGTTATCCAATCTTAAGTCAATATAAACTTTTGCACATCATTTATACCAACAATTGAATAAGGAAAGCATGCTATTAGGATGCTCCATACTTTCCAAAAGCTCAATCAATACTGGAACATATTTTATCTTCTTTTAAATGACAAATTATCATCGATCGAATAATGTATTGCCTACCGATTCCATGACACAAGACAAGGGTCAACCTTCTTCTCCGTAAAGAGTAAAGCACTTGCAGCATACCGCAACAGCCTTTGCTTGAGACCACTTTCATAAATTAAGCTACAAAAGGAAGCATAAATGAGTATTCAATGGGCATCAGACAAATATCATTTCAAATAATCTACACAATAGTCATAAACAAACCTTTCCCACATGCCATCAAATTCTCTTGAAGGAAGGATCCATTCATTAAAGCTAGAAAGAAGGTCATCTCCACTTATTTCTTCACCTGGTCCTTCTTCACTAAGCTGTATATACATGTTCCAAAGCATTTGAATTATAATACAAAATTATGCATGTTTGAAACAAAAAGAACTACATAACATCCAAATAGAACAAGCAATGCAAGCAAAGGTTAAAAGACTTGAGGATTAGACTTAAGACTGCCAACCACAGTTTCAAGGCTTTTTTATTTCCGAAAAGTTAGAATAAGAATAATATGTCTTGAAGTACAATTCATGAAAATGAGCAATAAGAGAAAAAAATCAATGAAGTTCTAGTTGCTTTCCCCTTCATTTTTTACTCTTAGAAAAACAAATAGCAGCCCCGAAATCCTTTTCACCTTCCCTTCATCATAATACTTCATTTTCTTTGTTATTGTTGAAGGATGCTTGAATTAGTAGTGAACAAAATCCAAAGATCTGGATCTACCTCAGTCAAGAGATGCAAGAATTTGAAGCTTTTTTCAATTAATACAAATTAAATAGAATTTTGAACTGCGGTAGAAGTTATTGGTGGTTTCTCTTGATACTCGGTTTTTCGTAAGGAAAAATGTATACACTATTTTCCAAACTATCACCAACGTGCCTAAAATCTCTACAAAAACTCATGTAAAGAGAACCGAATGAAAAATCTAGGCCTATGAATCACTGAGAGCCTCACAACTTAACCCTCCCTCCCTTCAAACCTTAGCCCTGCTTCCTTCCTTCCCTCTGTAGGGGGGCATCTAGAGATTCTTGGCATCAAGCAGCCTTTAGTCACAAAGATCAAAACACCCCTAAGTAAATAGCCATGACCCATAACACCCTATGTACCGTTTAATATTTAGTATTCAAACTTCCAATCTTTCAAATATCTCCTGGTTCTCAAAGAATCCTCACTCTGTAATGTAGGGAAGAGATATATGACAAGTCAGAACCATTGGATCTTCCATCAGACAAGAAAACATCGATCAAAACTTTTTTGAAATTACTCTAAGACAGTATGTTTTCTAAAACTTAGTGATGGAGAATCATCCACAATGAACCGATACAAAGGATTTGCATGCCTAATAGATGATCTAACTTATCAATCCCCATATGATACTGGAACTCCTTAAGGGTGTAGATCCCATGATGGACTGCCTATGCGGCCCACCATACCATCATCTAAATGAAGCACCCACAACATTGGGTATTAAACAGTTTACATAATAGCATCACTAGTCAGTGAGTCAAAGCACATGATCCAATAAATGGTTGTCCATTGCTTAGGGAATTATAGTATGAATACCCCATTGCAATCAAGATTCTAACAGTGATTCAGAAAGTGCAGAGTGACTTGATTGAGTCTGGTGTACACCCTGTGTACACTTTGTGAAGTAACAAATGCTTGTTCTCATGTTAGAGAAACATCGTGTCACCATTGTGGTCTTCACATAACATGAACTCCCAACATGAACCATCCTGATTCATCATGGACAATGTTACATTACTCCATAGATCCAAATAGTTTATTCTCTCTGAACCATATTCAATTGTTTATGGTTCCAAAATTCCAACTAACATTCTATAATGACAAAATTATATCAAGTAGAGGATAACTCAACTACCCAATAATAGAACTCATGCATTATAACCAATGTTGTCAAAATAGTTAACATATCACAAATCATAATATGGGTTGAATTGTATAGAATCACAAAAAGTAACATAAACGATAAGATTTTTTATGATTTTCTTAAGACATTAAAAAAATCAGAAAAATGTAAATATATCAGAAAAAAAAAAATCAGCAATCATCCATTTCCCATCAATATCCACCAAGTAATGCCACCATAACTTGATAGAGTCAGAGGATTCTTGCTCTTCCTTTACTTTTGTCATTCAAGAAATTTATATCAAAAACATACAAGAATCCTTTAATAATTTATCTTCCTTTTACCTTTCTTCATTGTAGAATTGCATTGGAGAGCGGCATTTGGTTCTATAGACCGGCGAGAAAAAGATATTTTGATTTCTAACCATCATTACCACAATACACATAGGTCGACATGATTTCAACCATGTATGAAAAAACATTCTAGATAAGTCATGCACACGCGATTAAGAAACGGGTACATAACGGCTGTTATGTAATGGTAACAGTGACCATTACACAATACAAGGCCGCAACGCCCAATTTGAAAAAATTGGCTCGTAATGGGCTGATACATTTTTTCCTTTTTTAAAAAATCCGACCGTTACAAGGCCGTAGTGGCCATTATTAGGGGTGTAACAACCATTATGGGGCCATAACGGCCGTTATGAGGGTGTAATGGCCATTATGGTTGGCATCGTAATGGCCATAAGGCTGGCTGTTGCGGCCATCATTACCATTATTGAAAACTATATCAATTTGGTGTTTTGCTCAATTAAGAAGTAAGAAATCATAAGAAAATACAAAACAACTTAACATGGAAGAGAATATCTATCATGTAATCTCTTGTAAAGAAATTCAAATCATAAAATCACAGGATTCATCTACAAAGGGATTCAAGGTGGGATTCAAATCATTTTGCTTAACTTTTAACTCAAATCATAAATAGTAGGATTTTGACAACATTAATTATATCCAATTCAATCCAATTGGTCAATAAAAAATAGCAATAACAATAACTAAATAAAGCAAAACTTTGTTTATTTAAATGTTAATAACATATGTAATTGTAAAACTCTCATAAACATTGGGTTTTCAGGGGAAAAAAACATTGACGAGGCCACCGAAGTTGTTCCTATATTGTTGATCGGTGGCAAAGTTTTATCCTTAAAACCCTTCCCACAGAAAATGTTGAGTTAGGATTATTCAATTGACAGGGGTTTTTGCTACAAAATAAAAACAGCAAGACATGGGCAAGTTTCTTCAGACTTGGGAGAGACACCGAGTCACATAAAACTGTACAAAACCCAACCAAGTCAAGTTCTTCGTATTGGGTGAGACTACCTTATTTAATCGGCTTTGCCTGAAAATGGATTACGTGGGCAAGTGACGAACCTCGACAACTCAACTCAAAGAGTTTTCTAACCTTGATACAACCAATGGAAATAATATGTGACTAAAAACATCTCGGCATAATAAGCGAAAAGAACTCTGTTCATGTGCTGATATAAACATAGAAGGCTTAAAAGTTTCAATGAAAAAAAAAACATCGAAGGTTTAAGGATGTCACATACTGATGAAAAGAGAAGTAATTATTACCACAGATTACCAAATCCATTCAAAACACCTAAATACAAGCAGTAATAGACTTCGCAGAAAAAGAAACCAATTCTAACTATTAACAGAAGCAGTTCAAAGAGCATTGAGTGCATGCAAGTAAGGATCCAAAATAGTAGAATATAAAAGTGGGTTGTGCAAATTGTAGTGATCATAGACAAAAACAACATAAAAGAAAAGACCTAGTGTGCCAATGTTGCATGTCAAAATACCTGAAATACATGCACAACAGGTTTAACTTGCCAGAACAAGAGAATTTCATGGTTCTCCACCCACTCGTCTACAAAACCAACAACCATCACAAACTATGAATACTATCTAAACACAAGCTGGCATATCAATCAGTGATTTCTAATAATCATGGATAAGTTCTTAGAATTTAGAAATTTATTGCATACACGTGTTACCTGTGTCACAAATTCGAATCCTTTTTACATTTTCCATTAAGAATGAATCGTCTATAGGCACTGGAACTGGGCCATCTATGTAGCTTAAACTTCTCTTTTCAAGCATTCTGAACATAAACAAATTCAAAGAATTCAATAGACAAAAACAAGTAATGACCTACAAGATTTAAAAAGAAAGCCAATATACAAGCTAAATTTTAGAATAGAACTATTACCCTAAATGCTCAAGAAACATGTAAAAGAGAAGGCAAAACATAATGCTGAAATGGGTGAAAAAATGGACAAAACACGAACATCTTAGCGAAGATCAAATGGAATATCCTTACAAAATCACATGGATAGCAGAAACTTTTGTCCAGTCTGCTAATACGATTTTATTTGAAAATAAAATTGCAATTTGCAATAGCATATGAAGAAAACTTCACCAAAAATGGTAAATATCATCAAACATGTTAAATGGACCGTTGTGATCACACAAGTGAACCGACTTGGTCCAACGTGTGGGCTCTTGTAACTATTGAGCTTAAATATTCATTGGAGTAGAGTTTGGGCTAATGAGTTAACTTTATGTAAAACTTAAGGAGGGCAAATTTTGTGATTCTTTTTACTTATGAAAGCCCTAATTAAAAGAGAGAGACATTTTGGGCTGATTGAGTAGCCGTCTGTCTCTTCTCTCTTTTCCTCTCTTCTTCCTTATCTCTTTTCTCTTCTTTCCATTAATCTCAAGGTTTCACATCGTATCAAAGCACATCGGAAGGTGATTCAAAGCTAGAGCCTCTTCCATTCTCAACCCTAACCTGTCAATCATATCATGGAAGATTCCTGAAGTGCTGATCCAGCTCTAAGTAAGAGGATTCTTTTTCAATTTTCACACAAACCATGATGGGTTCAGCAAATGCTTTCAAGTATGCACAGTCATCCGAAAAAAGGATTGCAGAAATTGGTCTTGGATGATCGAGGTTTGCTGATTTTCACATCCAGTTGATGTTGCCATTTTGTTTAGTGATTACTTGACATAAAAGATAGTTTTAAGTAGATCTTTTTGTTCATGACCTAATAGTGAGATTGTAATTGCTGTTTGGATTAACCTAGATGCTAAAGAGTTGGAAATTGATGTAGTTGAGTGTGGATTTGTTTAGATTAGTGTTTTTTCAATACGGCTTGCATTAAATTAGCTGGAAGCGAGCTATGGAACCTAAAGGTGTGGTTGTTGGTTCTGCATCATTGGGCAATAATCCCAACTCCTCTTTTAATGCATCAATTACATTTGTTACAATTAATGGGCAGAACTGATTGCTTTGGGCTAAATCTGTTGAAATGTTTCTTTTGCACCAAAAGAATGATCACTTCCTTACAAAAATCAAACCCAAGGAATCCAATCATAAATATAAACAACAGATGCGTGTTGGTGCTCATATTAGGTCCTGGTTGAGGAATAGTATGGAACATGGAGTTAGTTCAAACTTAATGTTTTTTAATACAGCTAAAGATGCGTGGGATACGATTAGAAGGCTGTAGTCCTCAAAATAGAATATTTTTCAGGTGTATCAATTGTACGAAAAGATTCTCTTCAAAATGGAGATAAATCTCTTCGTGAGTATTTTGCCAAGCTTACTGGTATGTGGTATGTAGGAAGAACTTTCAATCTTTCATCTCATTACTTCAGATGTGGCACTTGTGAAGAAATAGATGGAAGACATGAAAGAAGTGAAGCTCTTGTCTGGTCTACCAAAGGAGTATTAATTCATGAAGGATCATATCTTGGATGGTGTTTCAATTCCTTCAAGTGCAGAGGTTTACACTAGACTTCAAAGAGTATCCATTAGAAATTATTCCGGTAGTACTCAGGTTAATAACTCAAATAAACCAGCCCTAGTTACTTCATTTGGTTATAATGGTATCCATGGAGGTCATGGTGGACGGACAAACAGTGGACTTTCGTAGTGGCAGAGGTGGTAGAGCTTTAAGGGGAGGTAGAGGTGGTCGTGGTGGTAGAGGAGATCGTTACTACAGTTACTATGATCTGACAAATCAGTCTGTGGATTTCTGTTGAGACCTTCATGGTAAGCCTCCAAAGGCCAATCAAGAGTTCATTGTTGACGATGTTCCATCTAATGGTGGACCCTTACTTCCACTACGTCCAATGTTGGTTGTGATCAAGTTACTGTCACATTATCATGGGAAGAATATACATGGTTCCTCTCCTCTAGTGACCCTAATCCAATAATGTACCTTCCACCTCTACAGTTAGCTACTTAAGCCCATTTAGATAGAACATCTCTCTTATCATCTCATTCCTCATTGGATAATAGATTTTGGAGCTTCTAATCATATTGCTAGTAATCATAGTTCATTTTCTTCATTTGATCTTTTCATCCAACATGTTTGTTATGTTAGTTGATGGAACCTTCTACAAAATTATTGGACTTGGTACTACTCAACTTGGTGCATTTTTGTTATTATCTTCTATCTTATATGGCTCTAAATTTTCCTTCAATCTTTTATCCATGAGTAAGTTAACAAAGTCTATAAATTGCTTTGTCACCTTCTTCCCTTCTCATTGTATTTTTCAAGACCACAAGATGGTAGAACGATTGGTGGAGGACATGAGAAGAATGGTACATATTATTTAAGAGGGTATCAGTACGTGTTGTGGTGCTACCTGAGGGTCCTGCAACCTATGGCATCGTCGGGCCATCCGACTTCTGTTTCATTCTTTCCGAAATTATCAAGTTTGGATTGCAAAACATGTCGTCTAAGTAAACACCATAGAGTCCCTTTCCTTCTTAGAGTTGATGAACGAAGCACTACCCCATTGAAGTTAGTTTATTGTAATGTATAGGACTAGCTCGAGTTCCTAATTTTTAGGTTTTCAGTATTTTGTTCTTCTTATTTTGATAACTATTCTAAAATGACTATCTTTCAAAAAAAAAAAACTATTCTAAACTTGGCTATATCATATGAAAAATTGGTTAGAAGTTTTTCGTATATAAAAATAAAATAAATAGTGAAATATATATATATATATATATAGTTTGGCCAAATCTTTGCATATGTAGATCTAATAATGCATCGAAACTTATGCCTAGTGATTTTCAGTCCTATTTACAAAGGGTATTATTCATCGGACTTTTCTGGCTAGCACACCTCAGCAAAACGGGTGACTGAGTGCAAGAATAAACATCTAATTGAAATCACACATGCTTTGCTATTGGAAATAAATGTTCCACAATTTTTCCGGAGTTGTGCAGTCCTTACCACATGCTATTTGATAAACCGAATGCCTTCTTTAGTTCTTGATGAAAAATTACCCTTCTCTTTATTGTTTCCGTCATTACAACTTGTATTGTAAAGGTAACGATAGCGGCCATTACGGCCACCATTACCATTACAGAAGTTATCAGTGTTATTGTCCTTCACTTAAAAGGCATTTTGTGACAATTCTTGTAACCTTCCTTAAGAATGTCCCATTTTATGCTAAAACTGAACATGTTGCAAAAGCCACCCCTCCGGAAGCTCCATTACCTAATATGTTCCAAGCAAATTTTGTTACTAAGGCATCACCACCTCAAAAGGATTTCACGCAGATATACCAAGAAAAGGAGAAAAAACCAAGTGTTGCAGACTATTCCCTCTCACACTAGACCATCGTTTGCCACTCCGATTGAGGTTCCAGCATCTCTTGTATCTATCAATGTTGTCGATGATCTGCCTATTGTTGTACGTAAAGGTAAATGTTCGCATGCTCCACACCATATCAAATTTTGTTCTCTTTTATCACTTATCCACCAATTATCAACAAATTGCCCCTACCTTATCTTTTGTTTCTATTCTTACGTCAGTTTAAAATGCATTATTGGATGAAAACTGAAGAAGGGCGATGGATGACAAGATGAATGACATGTATTCCAATGATAAATGGGCGATAATTGATCTTCCATCTGGTAAGACACTAGTGAAGTGTAAATGGGTTTACACAATTAAGTTTCTACCCGATGGCATCATTAAACGTTACAAAGCCAAGTTAGTGGCCAAGGGATACACCCAGGTTTATGAAGTAGATTATTTATATACTTTTTTCTCAATGGTTATACTTAATTCAGTTCGAGTTGTTATTTCTATAACTACCAATCGAGATTTTCTACGTGGTGATTCGCAGGAAGAGGTGTGTATGGAACAGCCTCCCGGGTATGTTGCTCGGGGGGAGTCCTCTAAGATATGGAAGACTTGCTTGGGATATTAGAAACCTTGAAATCCCCAGCAATGGCCAATGTTAAGAGTATCGGTATTGTTACATGTATCAAAGACTGTGGATATGGTTACATGTACCGATATCACCCCGATACCCAGAAAAATATCACTAACCGAGGGAAACAATGGGAAAGCATTGGGAAAAGATGGACTTTTTAATGAAACTTTAGGAGATGTGCAAAGACACAAATTTACACATTTCGGAATCAAAATACTGCAAGAAACAAGTATACCTAATAAATTTTCATTTAACAGGAGAATAATACATGTGTTGCCAGAAAAAAACCAAGAACTATAACCAAAATGAGTTTGTATCGTTTAAATAACATACACTACAAGTAATTTATATAATAATTTTTTATTTTAAAAAAAAAAAAGGAGAGGTGGTAATCACCTAAATAACAAATTCCCCAAAAAATCCTTAAAAAGGTGAAAATTTCGACTCTTGTGAATTTCCGGGTGTCCCCCTGTTATCGGCAATAATTTATCTGGTATCACCGATATTAGGGAACATATATACTGGGCTCGAGTGAAATATCCGCATTTTTGGAAATCATCTAATATAATTGGGATTTTGGTATTGGCGAGAAGTAGCAGCAAACTAGCGGGACCCACAAGGTAGTATGATCATTGACATCTGACAAGGTGGCAGCAAACTGGTGGGACCCACATGTTCCACCGCTTCAGACACATATCTAATCCAAATTAAACAGTCCAAAACGTGGGAACTACTGTAGATAGCTCATAACCCCAAATTCCGTGGGACCCACATATGACAGTCATTTATTAATTAGTTTTATGGTATAAAGTTATGGGGAATTTCCAGCAGCCTTGATCAAGAAACCGTATATGTGGCATGCTAGAAATTAAACTGATAACAACAGATACTACTAGATCTTAGCCAAAATGCCAAGAAAGGCATACTAGAATTGACACAGACCACACTTATCATGTGGGCCCTAACATGGACGATCCATAATTCACAGTCCATCAAACAATCCTAACCATCCAATTGACAGCATAGAAAAAAAAAGGCCAGTAAAAGGCAAAAAATGAGTAATGGCCCATAAAATAGGAACAAGTACTCTGATCAGACGGTTAAGATCGTCTAAGACTCCTTAGCTAAGGAGCAAGGTAAAAACCACCTTATTTAGGGTCCAATCACACCCACTATTTTGAAAGATAACCAAAGTTTTCAGCATCCGTCATGGAGACAGAGCCTAGCACTGGACCAAATGAACCAACCAATTAGATAATTAACATTCCAGTACTCTAATTTCCCTCCATTGTACTTGTCACGATCAAGAACTCAAAGATTTTCTTCTTTTTCTTCTGCATTTCCAGAAAAGAAACAATGGAATCACATCGAAGTAACAAAACAGAGGACAATGCCATACGAGAGAGAGAGAGAGAGGAACCTTTCGACAGCTTCACGAACGTCCGCAATCCGAGCTGTGCTCGAGGAATACATGCAAACTTCAACTACAAGCACACGTCCAAAGGAAGGGTTACAAGGAGATAAAATAGGAAATGAGAGAGTGGGTACATGCAAACTTCAACTACAAGCACACGTCCAAAGAGAAGACAACATTACCAGAAACGAGGACCTTATCGTCGGCAGCAGAGGCGGAGAGCAGTGGAGGGACGGACTGAGATGTGATGTTTTTGGCCTCATCTGGATCGGACGGACAGTTTTGCGCAGAAACCTCCATTGGAGTTCCACTCATCCTTTCCTCTTCTCTTCTTCTCTCAAGAGAAGGAAGGGGCAGGAGAGCTGGATTAGGGTTTAATTGACAGGGGCGAGAGGGAAAGGTGCGGATTTTGAAAATAAGCGGGAGAGAGAGGCACCAGAAGAGGGGATTTACTTTATACTCTGGCAGCGCAGGACTCTTCATAAGCAGGCGCTAAGAAATTTTACACGTGTCGCATATTAACAAAAATTAGCCCGTCTGGATTGTGGAACCTACTGTCGGAAAGCTAAATTTCTGAAATCAGTTTTTTTTTTTTTTTTTTTTAACAATCCAAACCTCGAATTTGTAGACGCTTGTTTGCTTAAATAAGATATTGGATACCATCATTTTTAAGGGTTCGATAAATGTTCCTAGATCTAATGGTTAGATGGTAAGCTAAGATCTCTTTTTTTGTTAGCGTTTTATCTAAACTGCTGCGCAAAATTTTAACGGTTTAACTTGAACTAGTTGTATACAAATCGTCCAGACCGCGGTGCTCTATTGATCTGACTCAGGAATCGTGATATGGACTCGCCGGTATAATTTTTATACTTCAGTTGCCACTGGTCAGTAATCTTAAAATTTACTGTTTAATGTACACTGGATTAGGGAATTAAAACTCTCTAACTTAAATGGCTCTTACCGCTGGTCAACATTTATCAATCTTGGATAAAAGCCCCGGTGACAAATAAGTAATGAATTAGGCATCATTCTCTAGAAGGCCTTGTTGACATTAAAAAAATATATATAGATTAGGCATCATTCCCTCCCGTACAAATTTCGATTTCTACTTGGTACAATTTAGATATTTTTTGAGAGTTTATGTTGTCATATGTCTTCAGCATGTTTGTAATTGGATCAGTAGATGGCATCAAGAGACTACTCAATCCCATCTTGCAATTGCGGATCTCATCAACAGCCCAATCGATCCCATCAATAAACTCCTGTTTTTTTGGCTTTTGCTGGTTTGATAGTTTTTGTATTAAATCGATCTGATCGAAAATGATTATGATCCCATTGATAGGTTGTCAAGAGCAATCGATCTAATCAAAGCTCCTATCGACCAACTTGTACGGTTTTGCGTAATTGCGATTTTTGTTTCCTAATTTGGTTGTAATGCTTTTTAAAGATTTGTAATCAGAAATTAAGGTATTGAAAACATGTTTAGGACTTTTGTAAGCAAAGGAAGATCAAAGCTAGGATTTTGTATGGTTTTTAAAGTTAATTCTCAAATCAATAAGTTCTTCCATCTCTTATAACATTAATTATCATAATATCGTCACTTTGTGCCATGCTTCTTTTTTTTTCCGCGAGGGTTTTTCAACATAAAACTTTGTATTCTCTGTATGCTTGGTTTATTTCATCTCTTATTGCTTGGTTCTAACTCAGGGTCACTTTTGCGTGTCCTCCCAATAAGTGATATTAGAGCGAACGTTGAGGTTTTGATTTTTTTGAATTTGAAAATATGTCTTCTAAGAGATTTGATATTAAGTATGAAACGGAAAAATTCATTAAGAGAAATAACTTTGAACCATGGAAGGTTAAGATGATATGCCTCATAGTTCAACAAGGATTGCAATACGCTCTCCTCAGCAAGATGAAACATCCTGCATCTATGATGGATGAAGAGTGTGATGAACTAAACAAAAGGCTAAAACCTCGATACAATTGTATCTAGTGAACAATGTCCTATATAATGTCCCAGATCAAAAGACTATTGCAGGGGTATAGACGAAATTGGATAGTTTGCACATAAAAAAAAATCATTGGGTAGTCATCAATATCTTAAAAAATAATTCCATAATCTTAAAATAACACGTGTCTAACCTTAATGAATACGAGAGCACTTTTCAGCGAATAGCTATATAACCTGATGAATGCAGTGGTTAAGATTGAAATGGAAGAGCAAGCCTTAATTCTTTTGAATTCGCTTCCATAATCTTTTGAGAATCTGTTAGACATGTTGATCCACGGTAGGGATACCATCGATGATAAGACTGTCATCTCAACCTTTCATGAGAAGTAGTTAAGAAAGAAGGACAATGATGAAGATACCTCTACGGATGTGTTGGTTGTCAGGGGAATGAATACTAAAAGGGAGAAGGGCAATTATCGGTTACGATCCAAATCGAAAGGAAATGGCAAGATGATGTCCGAAAATATGGAATGATAAGGCATTTGAAGAAGGACTATAGGAACCATAAGGCTCAAAAGAGAGAAAAATCAGAAAATGCACCAAAGAATCTAACAGAACGCAATCATGCGAGGAGGTGGATAGTGGTGATGTCTTGACCGCATCCATATCCAATTACCTTAGTAACGACTGGATTTTGGATTTGAGGGTCTCATTCCACATGGGTTCTAATAGGGATTAATTCACCACATACAGCGAGTACAACAATGGATAAGTTTTTATAGGCAATGACATTACCTGTACGGTTGTTGGAATTAGTTCAGTGCACATCATAATGTTCCATGGGGTGGAGCATATTTGACAGATGTTCGACGTATTTCGGACCTCATGGAGAATTTGATATCTCTGGGAGCTCATGGGCACTTCGTTGTAAGTTCACTGATTATGATAGGATCCTTAATAAAGTTTCGAAAGTGGAACTTACTGTGATGAACGCACAACAAAGCAGTAATCTATACAAGTTGATAGAAAATACTAAGATGGGTGGAGCTGCGGCATTTGTAGTGGAATCCACGTCGGCATGATTGTGGCATGTGCACTTAGGCCACATGAGTGACCGTCGCATGAAGGTACTTTCTGATCATTACTTTATTCTTATTTTTAAAAGTATTAAACTTAGTATATACAAGCATTGTATATATAGTAAACAGTCAATGCTAACATTTAAAATTGGAAAGCATGTTCGTAAATATGCACTTGAGTATATGCATTCAGATGTATATGGCTCGTTTCTTGTTATTTTTGTTGGGAGGCCATCGTATTTTGTCTCATTCATCAATGACTACTTTAGGAAAGTATGGGCTTATTTCGTTGAAAATAAATCTAATGTTTTCACCACATTAAAAAGTATGAAAGACAATGGTTGAAGGACAGACATGACAGAAATTAAACATATTAAGTAATAATAATAAATGTAAATTCACTTCAAAGGAATTCAATCAAATTTACAAAGATGAAGGGATTGTGAGGCACAATACAATAAGGCACTCCATTGAGTTTAATGGAGTGGCAGAGCGGATGAATCGGACTCTGTAAGTGCTTATACTTAAAACACACTTAGGATTGTTAAATTTTGTAGTCCCGGATGGATCATAAGCACTCATTAAGATGTTTTTCGACAACTCATGAAGATTTCATAAAGACTGGATCAACATCTCAGGGAAGACTCAACATCTCAAGTTTTAAAGGTTATGCATGGCTCAATAACTGAAGCACTCTATATGTGTCAATCATTAGGTGGTATAACCTTAGAATGACCCCAGGTTAGATGTATTTCACTTGGTGACATGATAATATAATACTAAGTAAAATATACTGAAGTTAGGCCAGCCCGACTTCAAGTTCGACCAACTTAACTACCTTCAGCCAACCGAACATTATTCGGACAATTATACAACAAGATATGGTTTTCCATGTCAAGTTCGACCAGCCCGAGTGTGTTCGGTCAAGTTCCAGTAATGTTAAAGTTTCGGATCTTAGGGAGATTCGGCTATCGAACCCCGTGTTCAGCCAGCAAAATTTTGGCTCAGGCCAGCTGAATTTTTAAAAGATCTTATACCATGAAATTCAAGTGTCGCTGGAACATAATCGTTGGAATTTGGCCAGCCGCACCAAAAATCAGGCCAACCGAATTTCCAAGTCCCTTGGCTATAAATAGAGGCCTTCTTTCATTCATCTTAAGAACGAAAAATTGTGAGCAATATCATCAAGCATAGAGAGAAAGTCAGGGCCTCCTTAAGTTATTTGTGCGAGTATTCTGATATTTATTTTACCTTATTCTATTATTCTTCTTGAGTTTGTTTTAATCATTTTTAATAAAGTAATCCATACTCTACTTGAGAATTAGATATTTGAATTTGCAGTATTAGAGCTGTTGTTTATCACTTTGAAAATAAATTAGATCCCTATATTCTTTTTGGTTTGAACACATATACGGCTTCATCAGTCTCCCAAGAAAGAAGATCGCTGCAATCAATTTACAGTTATGTCTTCGACTCGACATTTAAATATAAATACCATAATTTCATTTTGCTTCATCTAGGTTTTTCTTAGATAGCCCGAAAATCTTAGTAGATTGTTTTATGGTGAGCCCGTGAAAACCACAAATTGGGTTTTGATGTGATAGCCAGTGAAAATCACAAGAACTGTATCAGGTTGTTAAAGTGATCCTGTGAAAACCTTGAAATAGTGAAAACCAAAATTACAAGGGTAGTAATTTTGGAAGTGGAGTAGGTGTGAGGTTAAGCACCGAACCACTATAACTCCTTGTGCATTGGTAGTGATTGATCATTTCTTTATTGCTTGCATTGTATTGATTTTCTGTCGATAAGTTTGATAAATTGATTTCAAAGACGTCGTGAAATAAAGTTGTCTTGCTTAAATCTTTTAGGTGAAGGTTGTCCTACGAACTATTTATAATCAAGATTTCAATACTCCAAGCAATTGAAAGTATTTGTTTTATTATTCCGCATTATATCGAAATATTTTGTATTGTCCTATTCACCCCTCTCTAGGACATCTATAGCTCATCCTTTCAGAATCTCTTAGAGAGATCCTAAAGCATGTTGAGTAATGTTGGATTGGACAATAAGATAGGAAATGAGGCCATTAATATAACTAGTTATCTTGTGAATCGGTCCCCATTTATATTGATAGACTGTAAGATTCCCGAAGAAGTGTGCAGCGGCCATGAGGTAGATTACTCACAGTTGTGTATATTTCGTTATGATGCCTACTCTCATGTACTATAAGCTGAGAGAGGAAGTGTATTTTTGTGGGCTATGGTGTGTGAGAGGGTACAAGTTGTACGACCGGGTCACATGGAAGATTATAATTAGTCGAGATGTCAGGTTTGATGAAGATTCCTTATTCTACAAGGATGAACGTAAGGAACTGAAAAAATCAACGGTCATTGATGTCGGTATCGAAAAGTTGATACATTTGTAGAGGTTGAGTTATATATAGAGGTACAAGTGCAAGTGTAGCAACTACCTCTCATAAGAAATCGGCCATGAGATTACAGAATGCCGATTAGATACGAGGATGACTTGAATGTTGTATTTTCCCTTATTACGGATGAGGGTGATCTATCTACCTTCTAAGAAACATTAGATGGTTTTGATACTTAGAAGTGGATAACAGTCATGCATAACAAGATGAATTCCTTACATAAGAATGAGACATGGAAGCTGGTGCAGGTTTTAGTGGGGCGTAAAGTGATCAGCTGTAAATGGATTTACAAGAAGAAGCATGATAGATATAACGCAAGATTGGTCGCAAAAGGATATGCGCAAAAGGAGGGTGTCGACTTCAGTGAAATTTTTGTGCATGTAATCAAGCAAGTGTTTATCAAATTTATATTGGTCTTAGTTGCCCAAAATAACCTGTAATTAGAATAAATGGATGAGAAAGACTGCTTTCCTATACAGGGAGTTGGAGGAGCATATTTACACGAAGCTATCAAAAGGGTTCGAAGTGAAATGAGTAAAAAATAAAATTTATAAGTTAATGATGTCGTTGAATAGCCTGAAACAATCACCTAACCAATGTTACAAAGGGTTTTGGTACTTTTATGTTGAGTCATCAAGTTACTAGAAGTGAATATGATCATTGTGTTTATTACAAGACATTGAGTGATGAACAGTTCATTGTACTATTACTGTACGTAGTAGATATGCTTATCATCAGCTATAACATGCATGAAATTAATACGTTACAGACTCAGTTGTCAGGGACATTCGAAATGAAAGATTCGGGGGTTGCAAAGAAGATTCTCAGTATAAATATTCACATAGACATAAAGAGGAGTAGGTTAGGGTTGTCACAGACAGAAAATCTTGAGAATGTATTGATTAAGTTTGGTATGGACAAAGCGAACCGGTTAACACACCCCTTGTTGATCACTTTAGTCTTTCTTTTGAACAATATCCAACTACATATAAAGAAAAGCAAGTGATGTCTCATGTGCCCTATTCGAGCGCTATTGGTAGTTTGATGTATGCTATGGTCTCTACAAGATCTAATATTTCACATTCAGTGGGTGTTGTGAGCAGATACATGGCTAACCTCGGCAAACAACACTGACAGGTAGTGAAATAGTTACTTTGATATATTCGAAGTACAATAGACTACATCTTAACGTTTGAAAAGTCTGATGACAAGTTGGTAGGATATGTGAATGCTAATTATGCTGGTAATGTGAATAATAGGAGATCGACTTTCGGCTACTTATTTGTACTAGCGGGTGGAACAATTAGTTGGATGTTGAAGCTTCAGTCTGTGGTGGCTCTTTTCACAACCGAAGTGGAGTATATGGTGGTGATAGAAGCATTCAAAGAAGGTGTTTGGTTGAGATGGATGATAAATCAGCTTAGGCTTTAGTGCAAATAAATTATGACAACAAAAACGTAATTAATTTGGTAAAGAGTTTGATTTACTATTCTCATACTAAACATATTGATGTTTGTCATCATTTTATCCGATATGTGCTTGAGGAAAGAAGAACGACTCTCAAGAAGATCCACACAAGCGTGAATCCGATCAATATGCTTACGAAAGTGGTTCCTATAGAGAAGTTTAAGTTTTGTGCGACTTCTCTCGGTTTGGTGAAGGATTGACATAGACGGAGTGTGTATGAGAAGATGCAACTAGAGCTAGGCATAAACCGACCTGATTCGGCAGATTTGACTCGATTCGAACCGAACCAAAGGCCTGGATCGATGTGGTTCGAGTAGGATCAATTAGATCTGATTGTTTATCGGATTGAGTTCGGATCGTGGTCAATCCAGACGATCCGAATCGAATGGATTCGATCCTATCTGATCCGGATATATTATTAAGTGTGTGTATATATATATATATAGTTTTTTATTTTATTTCTTTTACTTTTTACCCTACCCAGCAGCACCCACACCCGAACGACCGAACCCTAAATCCCTCAAATCCCTCCCTCAATCCCCAAAATCTCCAAAATCTCTCCCTCAAATATCTCCCTCTTTCTTTCTCTGCCCGAACTAGCAACCATCTCGATCCGGCCACTCCACTCAGCATCCCAGCCTACTCATCAGTCATCATCACCATTCATCGCTAAAATTGCTCCCTCTTTCATCTGTCTCTACCCGAACGAGCGTCGCACCCAGCCATCTTGATCCGGCCCACTCATCATCACCTTCATCATCTCCATTCATCAAGTAGGTACGTAGGTTTCTCATATATATATATATATAAATTTTAGCCTGTATTTTGGATTATTTTGGAGCAATGGCCCACCATTTTTATTTAAAAATTTTCAAAAAGTAAAAAATAAAATCAGGACGGATTCGAACCGTACCCAATTCGATCCGACTCGGTTTCCCTGATTGAGTCGGACTCGGATCGGATCAGGCCAGCAGTGGTCTGGATCGAATCGAGTCAGATAACTTGGACTTGGTCTCGGATCGGATCGAGTTCGGGTCAGGCCATGTAAATTTCGGACCGAGTTGAGTTTGACCCAATCTGATCCAACTCGACTCGATGCCCAGCTCTAGATGCAATGATGATGCAGTTATGATGGAGGCAACTAGAGATGGAGATTAGAGTTGTGGTTCGTGATAATTGAAGACACAGTGGAGATTATTGTTAGATGTCTTCAATCTGTCTGTAGCTGGGTCTATTGATGGCATTAATAAACCACTCGATCCCACGAGTAACTGTCAATCTCATCGACAGTCCACTCGACCCCATCAATAAACTCCCATTTTTTTGCTTTTACTCGCTGGACAATTTTTCAGGTCAAATCGATCTGATTGAAGATGGCTTCAATATCATCAATGGGTCGTTGACAGCGCTTAATCCAACCCATCAACCTACTTATGCAATTTTGCAGAATTGCAGTTTTTTTTTTTCTTAATTCAGTTTTAACTATATTTTAGAGTTTGTAATTAGGGTTTAGGGTATTCAGAACGTGTTTAGGGCTTTTATGAGCAAAGGGAGATCAAAGCTAGGTTTTTGTATGGTATTTGGGGTTAATTCTCAGATTGGTAAGTTCTTTCATGTCTTGTAATATTGGTTATCATAGTGGATTCATTGTTGGTTGGCGCCGTGGTTTTTTCTCACGAGGGTTTTTCCATATAAAACCTTGTGCTCTTTGTGTGCTTGGTTTATTTAATCTTTTATTATTTTATTCTAACTCGGGGTTGCGTCTACCCGTCCCCCCAGTAGTTTAAGCCCTAGACAATTATTTCTCGATCTAGTGAAGTTGAGAACATCGATTGCTTAATTACGGTCACAACTTATAAGATGAAGTGCTTAACATCAATCATGATCAATGCATCAAATATAACTCAAATGTAAAAGAATAAACTCAGAGTTTGTTTTCATTTTTTGATGTGTAGGGATTAGATTACATGGAAAGGCACAGAAGATGCATATGAGAAGATCAATAAATGGAAGGAAAAGTATTCAAGAAGTGGATGTATAAGACAAAATTCTGTGGCGACAATAAAGTAAATGCAGTAAAATAAGTTAGCAATGGACTACACAGGATGGCAGTGCCCTTAAGGAGTATGAGATAGAAAGGAAGAGATCTAGTACTCTTTGTAGAACCAACCGTCGGATATCTTAAATTCTAACTCTACTCCATAATATCTAGACCATTGAAATGCTTCAATCAGTGTGATGTTAGGTTTGGATGGCTTGGATTGCTAGGAAGCTAAGGTTGGATCCACCCCCCTCCCTTTAGAAAAAAAACCCTTCACAAAATAACCCCCTTCCTCCTCCCTTTCAAATAGGAGAAGGGTTTCTTTTATAGAGGTGTTGGGCATTAATTAGACTACCATCAATGTAAGGAAGTCTATCCATCCTTCGTATGTGATCAAGTGGTCCTGGAGAGGTCCATGGTCAATTTAGATGGGCTGGAGGGGTTTTTTGTCTCGAGTTTTAGGGTTCTAAGATTAGGGTTTTCATTCTTTGCTTTGGTTTCAAGTTCTACAGTTATAAATTTGAGCTTTAAGGTTTTTGGGTTATATGATTCTAGGTTTTCAAGTTCTATAATTATAGGTTTCGGGTTCCCAGTTTTTTCGAGCTTTAGGGACTCCAAGTTTTTTCGGTTATGGGTTTTGAGTCATGGCTTTGGTTTGTGATCTCAATCTTTTGCAGTTGGTCACCTCCTTTTTGAGTGGGGTGTCTATAGATTCTCTTCTTTGGTATAGGTTGTAAGCAACCGAAAGCCAAAGCCCTAAATGCCCCACCATTCTAGAGGAGCATAGAAGTGATCAGATCTATTTTGACCCAAGTGTCTTTATTAGTGAAATGTTTCACAAAAGGATAACTCGAGTGTACTCGAGCATGACGACATTGTGGTGATAGCCCTCGTGCTTGACGACCTTATAGGGATCCAACCACGACCCTAAAATCATGATCGATATTTGATTTAAGAATATATGCGAATCTAAATATTCGGCAAGGTAATTGCCAGTGCACTTTACTATCTTTTGGTGATCCGATTATTGCCCTTGGGTTGAGAAAAGTGATGTCATTTACTACTCGGTTGCCCTATAATTGCCTGTGGGTCTAGTCATTGAAATGGGTAGTTGCCTTATGCTTTATGGCCTTATGGTCATCCAACCGCTGCACTACAATTGTTAGGCCTGACAAGTATCCCTGGCTAGGTACACCTAAGTTATCGTTTGCCATCTAAACTTTTGATCTCAACACTTAGGTTACAACGGAATTTTTCACTAATGATGTGCGGTTGCCCTGGATAGAAAGCAGTTCAAGTATAGCTTATGTTGATGCAGAAATCTGGTTAACCCTTCTTAGACCTTCGAGTACCTGCACACGGGGAATACAAAGGAGACCTTGGCTGCAGCAGGGGACCTTCCGATGCCTAAGTCAGACATGGAATCCGGGTCCAGTAGAGTGTTGAGGGTCAAATATTGCATATTATCCCCCAATTATATCTTGGTTTTACGAACATGGTACTACTTAATGTCCTATTTTACTCATGTTTGTGTTGCAAGGTGAATTTAAGAGCTTGGATTGGAAAATGTGCTAAAAACATGGACTTAATGCTTAAGAATCACCAAAGCCAATGATGGATCTTTGGAGGCCAAGATTGAAGAATTTACATACCAAAGATCCAAGGAAACCAAGTGATGAAGGAAGAGAATCGAAGATTTAAAGTGAAGAAAAGAAATCTTGAAATTGTCCTGAAAACAAACATATTCATGAATTTTTTCCCTGAAAAAACATATTCTGAAACTCTGGATTTTTTTAAAAAATTACGCAGAGTGAAGTCTATTTTGGGAAACTACACAGAGTGAAATCTATTTTAGCAAACTACGTAAATTTGAGGCGGTTTCTAGAGTTTTCCAAATAGGTGCGAAAGTTGGAGTTTCACAACTATAAATAAGACTCCCTAGGATGCTCCAAGGCATCTTCTAGGGTTTGCTGAGTGGAGCAAAATGGTGGAGAAGCCGTTGTCAAGAGTTTTTCCTCTTCTTCCTTAGTTGCTTTCATGTTTTATTTAAGAGACTTTGGTTTAATCATGTTTATGGTTGGCTAAACATCTTAGCTAGGGCTAAGGGGTGAAGCTTGTACATGATGGGATGTTTCTATTGCTTTGATTTATGTTTATGTTGAACTTATTTTGATTATAGTCTGATTTTTAAGGAACACTTTTAGTTTTTAATGGTTTATTGTGACTCAAATTACATTAAATTTGCAATAGTTTTAAGTATCTTCTTTTCATACTTTGAGCTTATGAAATTAGAAAATTTTGTTGTTCACCATCGTCTCTTGGGCATGGTTAGATGATCTTCTAATATTCATAATTCTTCTATGTTTGTGGAATTGGTATATCCTGTTGTTGCCGTTGTCTCTAGGGCATGGCTAAGTGATGGAATCACTTCCAATCCTTACAACTCTCATCCATTGAGAATTAGGTCAATGGAAGTTCAGATTTGGTTTTATTGCTATATCTTCCAACTGAATATGACAGGACTCCGATTTCAGTTGTGTCCTTGAATCAAACATAGTATCACTCTGATTGCTACAAGTGGATCCTTGGAAACCCTAGTTCCAACATTTGAATTATTAAGTTTCTAATTAAATCTCTCACAATTATTTCCTTTTATTTTAGATTTAGATTCGCATTTTTTTTCTAGTTCTACTTCTAGTTGCTTTCAGAATACTTACGAGATTAGTTCTTGCGGATTCAACATCGGTCTCACCGAGATTATTACTACATCGCGATCCTGCACTTGGCCTTGTGAACATAGAGTGTAGGTTTTTTGTGCATAGAGTTGTGTATACCTTTTACCATTAGAGATACTTTTATTTATAGTTGAAAGGGGGGCGGTGGCGTAGAGGGCAACCCCCCTACTTAGTATGTGCGTATCGTCAAGGGAATCATATCTCGAACGTGTTGCGATCATCTTCCGAGATCTTCGGCTAGGATCTCGGATAGATTCGTATTGCAGTTATCTCCTGAGATACTCGGCCGAGATCTTGGGTAGGTCTCTTGAGTAAGACCTAAATAGTTGGAACCAGTAGAAACACGTGGTAAGAGGTCGAGGTCGAGCATCCGAGGCAACCTACGTAGTCAACCCGAGGAGTAATATTTCAACCTATCGAGCTTTCCCTTGGCATTGAGCATATTACCAACTTACTGACTTGGCCTTGGGAGTCATGTCCAAGCACTGAGATCGAGCTTCTTTCCTTAGTAGAATATAGACGAAATCAAGGATGACCATCCTTTTCATCTTACCATATACGGCATGGTTTCCCTGAGTGTAGTGGCTCAGAGTCTTGCCTTTTGCAGGGTCGTACCTCGAGGACCCTACCAAGAGACGTTTCGAGTAGTAACTCGAAAATGGATGGGACCGTGGAAGGGCTCATCATCTGATGGCAGTGGAGATACTTCATCTTCTGATGGTTGAACTCAATGAGTAGGTCGTTTCCCCATTAGTGAATTATTGCTTTTTGGCCTTTGAGGAGCTCCTTGGTCGCTACTGGCGCTGACTAATCACAGGATGAGCACGGATGTTTGAGCTAAACCCTTCTCCTTAGCCAGTCCATTTTTACCCATAACAGCTTATATTACCTCATTTACAATGATGTGATCGGACTAATAATAAGAGTTTAGGCTGACCACTTTGATATTACACATGAATCCGGTAAACTTAAAGATTTGGAAAAGCAAATCCAAGTTTATTATTGCACCGGTGTCCACCTGAAAGCATGCAAGACTTCTTAGTTTCTCGAACATTTGGCGCATATTCTTTTTTAAAATTTTGAAAAGCTTTATTAGACGGAGGCTCCACCTAAGAAAGCGCTCATTGAGGATTATTTATTTTTCGAAATACTATCTTAGTGTAAGATCTTTGAAAAGAAACACTTCGATTTTTGTGGTTTTTTAAGGCCTCTTGGTTTGAAGGAGCTCTTCAAGATGCAAATCGGCATTCTTAGGAGGTTTTATTTAACCTCATCTTTTGTCAATTTTGAGTGATCTTACCTTTCAATTTCGCATTTGTGATCACGTAAAAGTTTGTTTATTCAAACGGTGGTGTGACGAGCCACCAACAATTGGCTTGGACACGATGAGATGAGTATGCACATTAGTTGTTGGACTTAATGTACCTTTGGGAATTTCTTACTGGGATTTTTTTTGGAAATGCAATCCTATCGTAAGATATGAAAAAAAAAAAATTACTTTAATTTTTGTGGTTTTTCAGAGCCTCTGGTTCGAAGGAGCAACAGAGCTCTCCAGGATGTGGATCATCTTTTTTCGGGAGGTTTTATTTATGCTCATCTTTTTGTCAAATTTAAGTAATATTACTTGTCATTTCGCAACTGTGATCGCATTGAGGGCTTGTTTATTCAAGTAGCAGTGTGACGGGCCACCAACGATCATCTCGGATGCAACAAGATGCACTTGCACATTAATTGTTGGAGTTGGTGTGCTAGAAACCCAATGTGTACTCCTATCCATTGGCCACATGGGTGTGATGGGGTCAATCTAAACAATTGATCTTAATGACCATGGGTGCTCTTGGACATATGTTATATGCCTTGGCTAAATCTAATATTATATTAATCTTATAGTTTATGGGTTGCGTGAGGAGTACGTGGTGCATCCTCTAGTGCTAAGAAACTTGAGATTAAACATAATAGTTATTGACAGGAGAGATTGAACACAATAGTTAGTTAGCCGAAAACACCCTTACAACCTTTAGGGATAGGAGTGATGAAAACTCAAGGGGATGGTGCTAGTGGGAATTCAATTCCCGTTGGCCATCACAAGCAATCAAAGCCTAACACGCGGCACCCTGGGCCGTTGTGCGATAAAAACACCTAAAAAATGAATTTTGTATGTTAGTGGAATCCGATTTCACCAATGCCCGAAGTCAGTTACATCGAGCACACAATAATTAAAGAAGGCCTTGCGATTCGTGATCAACCACGTAGGCAGCCGGTGGGAATTCGATTCCCATTGGCCTTGCCAATATAAGCAGGTCACCACTCTTGCAAAAGGGGGCTAAATGGGTTGACTTGAGTGATCTTGGAGAGAATTATGGAGAGGGAAAGGGATGAGGTAATTTTGGAAAAGAAAAAAGAGAATGAGAGAGGAAAAGGGAAGAAAAGAAAACATAAATAAGTGAGCAAAAAGAAAAAAGTGAGAAGAAAGTTCGATTAGCTCTTTTATCAAGTCTTTGATCTTTCATTTTCCTCTCACGTCTCAACTAATCAAATTGCATTTTACTTTTTTCAATACATTTATTTATTTGCTATTTTCAGATTGTAACTAAGATCAACATGAAAGGCTTTTGTCTCTGCGATTGTAGAAACATTCCTTTACTTGTCTATTTCTTTTCAGGTTAGGTTGACACTGAGTGCATCATCTTCAGAGTCCTAACCTTGGGTATAATAATACTCTAAAAGTTCAGTGAATTCCCGAAGAATTCTAAAATCTCTTAAAGTAGAGACAACACGAGTAACTTCTCCATCGTTGAAGCCCTTATTTGGAATCTCACAACGCAGAGGAGTCTTGTGATTCCTCCTTAACTTATAAGTGATTCTCCACGAGTTCGTTACAAATTTTAGATGGACCGAAACGGTGGTCACTGTCAAAAACTTCCTATCATCCACCACTACACAACAGGAAACGATGCTCATGGAACACCACAATAAAAAACTCCTAGCATCCACCTTAATGTTTATTTACCATCCAACCTGTAGATAAGGTCACCTAGACCTTGATGAAAGGAAAAAGTAAATATCAGCTTGATACAAAACTTTCTGGTCCACAAAAAGCTTTTAATGGTCAATAACCAATGTTTCCAGTGGGACGGTCCACCAAAAATTTGCATATGCTTCAGTTCTGAGACTATGGACTAAAATAAGCTGAAAAAACAGATGAACGGCGTGGATATACAATGCATACATCGAGGTGGGCCCCTATACTCCCACATGGCTGGTTCGCGCTCGTTGTAAGCAATCCGCGGGGTGCTATCGCAGACGGTTCCGGTTTGATTTAGGTAAATGCAGTGATGTGGCCAAGCAGTCATTTCCAAAATGTCCATTACCAGCCTTCCCGCCAAAACCATAACCTTAACCGTTGCTACTGATACCACCAACGACCGCCCGAGAAACCTCCCAATACTCGAACAATGCAAGACCATCAAACACCTTCACCAATTCCACGCCCATGCCATCAAAACCGGCCTAATCCACTTCCCCAGGCTCACCGAAAACATTCTCGAATCTGCCGCCATCTCTCTCCCTCGAAGCATTGCTTACGCTGTTTCCGTCTTCAACTGCATCGAACAACCCCACGCAGCTGCCTATAACATCATGATCAGAGGCTACACCTTGAATCAATCCCCTCAAGACGCGCTTTGCCTCTTCAAGCAAATGCGGGAAGATTCTGTCGAACCTGACAAGTACACGTTCCCTTGCATCTTGAAGTCATGCTCGAGGCTTCGAGCACTGGAAGAAGGCGAACAGATACACGCCTTGATTACAAAGCTCGGGCTTGGATCTCATGACTTCGTGCAGAACACCTTGATCCACATGTATGCTAGTTGTGACAAGGTTGGAGTCGCACGACGGGTGTTTGATGGAATGCCTGAAAGGGGTATTGTCACTTGGAATTCCATGTTCGCTGGATATAGCAAGAGCGGGGATTGGAAAGAAGTTGTGGAATTGTTCGGTGAAATGATTGATTTGGGTGTGGTGTTTGATGAGGTGACGCTGATTAGTGTCTTGACAGCGTGTGGGAGATTGGGTGTTTTGAAACTTGGCGCGTGGATAAATCAATACATAGAGGATAATGGGTTAAAGGGAAATGCTAAATTGATTACTGCTCTCGTTGACATGTATGCGAAATGTGGTCAGATTGATACTGCACGTCAGTTGTTTGATGAGATGACTGAAAGAGACGTTGTTGCATGGAGTGCCATGATTTCTGGCTACAGCCAATCAAACCGATGTAAAGATGCACTTGCTCTGTTCCACCAAATGCAAATGGCCAAAGTCGATCCCAACGAAATCACAATGGTTAGTGTTCTTTCTTCCTGTGCTGTTCTGGGAGCTTCAGAGACGGGCAAATGGGTCCATTCCTTTATAAAGAGGAAGCGTATGAAGCTTACTGTTACTCTTGGTACAGCTCTTATGGACTTTTATGCGAAATGCGGATCTGTGGAGCAATCCCTGGAAGTTTTCTGGGAAATGCCTCAAAAGAATGTGTTGTCCTGGACAGTACTGATCCAAGGCTTAGCAAGTAATGGGCGAGGGAGAGAGGCTCTTGACATTTTCTCTTCCATGCGAGATTTGAATGTCAAACCAAATGATGTCACTTTCATAGGTGTCCTCTCTGCTTGTAGTCATGGGGGTTTGGTCGATGAGGGTCAACGTTTGTTTGACAGCATGACTAGGGGTTATGGCATTGAGCCTAGAATTGAGCACTACGGTTGCATGGTTGATATTCTTGGCCGTGCTGGTTTGATTGATGAGGCTTATCAGGTTATAAAGGCCATGCCCATCGAACCAAACGCCATTGTTTGGCGAACATTGTTGGCATCATGTAGAGTTCATAAAAATGTTGAAATTGGCGAAGAATCATTAAAGCAAATTGTAAGATTGGAGCCCAAACATAGTGGGGACTATATACTTCTGTCAAATATTTATGCATCGGTGGGTAGGTGGGAGGACGCGTTAAGGGTGAGAACACAAATGAAGGAGAAAGGAATTAAGAAGACTCCAGGGTGTACCTTGATCGAGGTAGACGGGGTGATCAATGAGTTTTTTGCGGAAGATAGTGCGCATCCCCAATCAAAAGAGATCTATGATACAGTTGACGATATGATCAAGCGACTCAGGCTAGCTGGTTATGTGCCCAACACGGCAGAGGCGAGAATAGATGCTGAAGAAGATGAGAAGGAATCATCAGTGTTCCACCATAGTGAGAAGTTGGCGATTGCATTTGGGCTTCTCAGGACTTCACCTGGAGCTACTATTAGGATATCGAAGAACCTCAGAGTGTGTACAGATTGCCACTCTGCTACCAAGATGATCTCCAAGGTTTACAAGAGAGAAATTGTTGTCAGGGATCGCAACCGTTTCCACCATTTCAAAGAAGGGACTTGTTCATGCAATGACTACTGGTAAATTCAATTTCTGTGCTGATCTGGTGTGAAAACTTTGATTTGTATTCTTAGCCCTCAGTTTATAACTGAAAATCTGAGAGAAACATTCATCAGTCTCATGTTACGTTACAATGAGATTGTACAATTTGATTTTTGGAGCATGTTTGGTTGAGGGTAGAGCCACTTGATGAAGCCTCTGTTTCACCTGATCATGCAACCTGCTGACCCCATCCTTCGTTGTTCCTGGTAGAGTGGACAGTAAGTGCGATTTACAAACAGCTTCCTGCCTTACAATTGCTAGGAGATATCCCTCGATTGATATTCCTAATACCATAATATTCTTGTAGATTTTACTTCTTGGAGATCAGAATTATTTATTGCATATTTCAAAAACCCAAAGACTTGATTTGAGCTGAAGTCCAGCCACGTTGTATAACTGAGGTGAATTATACCGTGTCATGTTGAGTAGGCTGAGTCAGCAAGTCAACTCAATGAGTCTGGCCGCATCGGATCGAGTCAATGACACAAATGAGTTTCTCAGGACTCGGCTTCAAATCTCGCTGAGTCAAGTTGACTCCGCTGAGTTTTATGTTGATTCAGTGAGTTTTAGAACCATAATTTATTGCTTTATTAGATTGATTAGTGCCATCTAATATTGGGATCTTACTTCCCTCGGTGCTAATTCATCATTTTCATCATCTTAACCTCGTACTGTTTGGGGTTGGCTTTAAAATCCAATTTTGTTGGCCATTGAGGATTTAATGATGATGGTAGTCAATAACTTAATGTCACGAGGCCAATACACAACTTTTGTATTGGATGCAAGCATTGTTTGGTGTTTCCACGATAGTATCGAAATATCCTTGATATTATCCCTATCTCCAACTCGGTGATATTATCCCTATCTCCAACTCGGCAATATCGATGACATTGGTAGTGATACCAATAATACCGGTAGTCTTAGAATGTATTGCTAATATTTTTGACTGTGTAAATTCTAGGTATTGTTTGTATTGCCAATGTTTCAATATTGCAAATATTTTCGACTGTCTTGTATCAGCAGTGTATCAGTGATATTTCGATAATATCTCTAATGTATTGATATCACCAAAAATCTGTTTGTTAAAAAAAACTTTCCATTTATTTATTTATTTTTTTAATTATTTTTTTTTGGGCGCATGGTTATATGCGGTTTTCAAATTGTTGACGATAATATCGATCATGTTGAAATATTATCGTTATCGCAACATGGTCTCGATATTATCGTTATTGCAACATGGGTGATATCAAGACCATAATCTTTCATTTCCCTTTCAGTTATCAATGATTTCTTGACAAAAATCATGCATTGTTGATATTCTTAAATATCAATAGATATTTGGATGGAAGGTTAGGTGGATATATGGGATGGTTGTCTTATGCTAACACATGCTTTTATGCCCTCATTAAATGAAAACTTATTATGTATGCAATCCTTCTTTTTTTTTTAAAAAAATAAAATAAAATTCCTAAATATGTAAATATGTGTATTTTAGCATCTCTTGAAGTTTCACCGAAAAATCGACTGTTTTACCATGTTTCCCCTCATTTCGGTTTATTGACAATACCATCGGCAATATCGATATTGTATCTGCATCGCCAACTATCGAAACTTGTAGCACTACCGATACTTTGAACATGGGATACAAGTCAAATTTGTAAACTTATATAAAGTTCTATTTATAGATTATTGAACTTGTATAGAATTTGATGTAGGACTCTATGATCATCCAATGGAAGGCATACATTATTGGTCTATTGATTATCAAGCCATTAGATGATAGTGGACCCATATCAGCTAGTCCAGGGTCCAAACCGCAGATCTTGCTGATCCAACTGTCAAAATTGGGGATCTGGACCATCGAACCATCCATATTGACAATCTATGCCAAATCACGGGTCCATATTACCTGATCGATCATCTAGGCTATATCAAGGGTCTTGATGCGGGACCAAATCAGGAGGATATAACTAATTTGAACTGATCCAGTAGTCCAATTGGAGATGAGGCTCATAGATCTAATGGGGTGGTCCATATCACCAACCAGTTGGATGATGTGCTCCTTAAGCCTACTATAGGTCCTATATAGAAACTACTAATGGCTTGCTGGACGTACAAGTGTAGAAGCCCATATGGATGTATATAAATGGAATTTTTATTAGAATTTGGATTTTTCCTTTCATTTTCGTTGTTCATCTTTCACTGTGACATTGAAATATTTTAGGATAGTTTTATGTGAGATCCCATAGGGTTTTAATATTGGCCATTACTATTACTATTATTTATTTATTTATTTAGATTAGAACTTGTGGAAGGGTGGATAAGATGCTACCATGGAGCTAAAAGAACCCGAATATGATAGAGCCATATTGCTACATTACAACTGTCAAGGTTATCTTTGAATCAGTATTGGCAATCTAGCGGAATCCACCATAGATGGAAATTGATGCAAGATATGCATAGATGAGCCTTTACCTCAATGTGGGAAAGAAAAGTAGTTAATGGTCGACATCTAGTGCTAATCTTCTGTTAACTGTAACTTTCCCAATATTGTCCGTCCATAATGAGGCCCACTAGTTGGATAGTTCAAATTGATGGTTAACCCACCCACTGTAACATAGATGGCCATGCATATAGGAGAGAGATAATGATGATGAGATTTTTTATTAATAGAAATCATATCCCACTATAGGATTCATTGTCATCATTTAAGCCTTATCTCAACTAATGGGGGTTGGCCATGTGAATCTTTTTCTGCTGTTGGACTCTATCAAGGGCCATAACTTCAGTTAGATCTAGGTTGTCATGTTTTTTCTTACTGCTTCCACCCTTGTTCTCTCGGGCCTTCCCTTCTCCTTTTAGAGCTTTCAACTTGTATGAACTCATTGGTCTTCGTTGAACATGACCAAGCTTAGTCTAGTTTTACTCATCTTGTTGCCTACTGATGCTACTCTTAAATCCCCTCGTATGCATTCATTTCTAATTCTATTTGTCCTTCTCTTGCCATTCATCAATTTTGACTTCTTCATTTCGGTTACACGTATCTTGTGGATTTGTTATTCCTTAATCGTCCAACATTTTGCCCCATAAAGCATGGCTGGTCTTATAGCCATCTTATATAATTTCCTTTCAGATTGAGTGGTACATGTCGCTCATGTATAACTTTAGAGGCATATCTCCATTTCGTACACCTTTATCGAATTCTATTGGTAACATCTTTCTAAATCTCTCCACTCTCATGAATTATCAACCTAAAGTATTAGAAGTGATCATTTTGGAAAACTTTTTGGTTAGCAAAATTTACAAATTCCTAGCTCCTGTTTCTATTGTTATTAAAATTGCACTCCATATGCTTTGTTTTAGTCTTGTTTCGACAAGAAACAAATGTATTTTATTTGGGGGAGATCTTATTAAATATTAACAAAGAAATAATAAGAGAACGTTCATCACAAAATATTTTATTGATTATGAAATTCGTTTACATCATGATATTTTCCTTGATTTGAAAATAAAGCATACAATCATAAAACATAATAATTAAATCTTGTTCGGATATCAATTTCGACAGCATTTCGATACGCAGCATAGTCCTTTGAATGCTGAAATTGTTGTGTGGAAATGATGTTTCCTTGACCGATCAATACTCTAGAGCATCGCAAAGATACAAATTATAAGCAAAAGGTCACTGTGGGCACAACATATCTGTTGCGCGCCACATGATGAGCTCTAAGGCTACCATTGTGTAGGTACCCTGTTGCGCGCCACGCAATAGGTATCCTCCAGTACCTTGTAAGGTTTGAAAAATTCTTTGGTCTTCTGCTAGTTCTCAGAGTTGTATGTTACAAATGAAGAGAGGGGTATTTATAGATAACTACACGTATGAATCCTGATTTTCGCACAACAACTTCTTGTTGCGTGGAAGATGAATCCCATTGCGTGGGGCGCAATGGACTAGCACCAAATCCCATTGTGCGAACACCATATTCCTATTGCACGTCACTCAACATACTCTTATCTTCATTTGATTGCACGCTGCGCAACCAAAACAAATTGATCTTCATCTCTCAATTTTCTTCTTAATTTTATGCTCCAATAGATGCCCCCTTGATCCTTCATTTTAATCTTCCCTTTTGATTTAAATGGAGGAGCATTCCATATTCGAAACTCGCTCCATAACCCATTGCGCGCAAAGTATACTCATTGTGTTATCGGGTTTGCGCAACGGGATTGGGTCCCGCCCACTTTATAAACAACAATCAGTGCATCAATCCATCATTCATAACTCCAGAGCATAACTACTATGCGCAATAGAATCCCCGTGCAACAAATCATAATGCGTGATAGACATCTGTGTGCAACGATTTTTACCATGCAATGGTCCTAACCGCGCAACGAACTTCTGCGCACAACGGACCTTACCGCACAACGCTTCTATCTTTATGCAAAATCTTCCCTAGTAACTTGAACTCTACTAAAATTTGTCTTTTAAGATGGCTCGTACTAAAAGGAAACGCATTTCTTCAAAAGAGCAAGCCACTCCTTAACGATCCGAGTCTTCAAATCCTCACTCTGTCGAAGACTGCCCTAAGAAGAGAGTTTGGATAGCTGATGAGCAACCTTCTTTTTTTAGAGGGACAATCCTTCTGATTGTCGATTTCTCTGATCTCATCCTCCTTCTAACCAGCTCGATCCAAAATGCTATCGTAATGAGGGACATTGAGAAACCACCAAGCGAAGGCCACAAATTTGATTGGGAGACCTGAATGAAATCTATAGCCAACTTCCGCACCGATAGCTCTCATCCTGCTGACGTAGAATCTTTGCCTCCTCCTACATTTTCGAAGAAGAAGAAATCGAAGAGCAAGGGGGAGATTTTACAAGAGAAGATTAAGGAACACAGTAAGAAGATATATTAAAACACATGGGATGGTATCAAGATACAACAAGAAGTGATCAAGTTCAGAAATCCCTATAAGGATGAGATTATCATTATCCTAATGAGTCTCCATCGCCATCTCTCTATGCTTCAGAGTGAGCCAACTGACCAAATGACACATAACAGACTCCTTTTTACTGCCAATTGGGTTATCAAGGACCCGAAGATTTTACAAGGCTTTCTCTTGGAGAGAAGATTGCAATTGAAGACAGGCCAAATATCTTACATGTGATTTCTGACCCCATGTTATAATCCTCATACCCTCTACCATACTCATTACTTTAAAACCGTTCAACAATGCTTCCGTAATAGAGATTCTCTATAGGGTAACGAAGAGTTTCAGACGCACAATTTATTTCTCATTGCTTTTACTATAATGCATGGGCGAAAGCTATTATGAAGAAATATACACAAGTCTTGGCTAACATCAATTTGTATAGTGCCATTGAGGCTACTTCTGACTATTTTTGTAAAGACACTATGGTGTACAAGGGTTTCTTGAAGTATTGGTCTCCAATAACACTCTTTCCATCTACTCGTAGGTGAAGCGGGTATAACCTTATGGTATCTTCATCACATGGCGGGACTTCCTGTCACGGGACATTTCTTCGATGAATTTGTCCCCACCAATGAAGAATTTGCTTACTTCGACCTTGAAAGATCGCCTTTGGTTTCTACAACAACTATAGAACTCGTTCGAGAAATGTCTAAATTCCTAGATATCTGAAAGATATCACCTTTTTAGGGGCTTGCACACTTTACGAGAGACTAGTGGTACATTCTTTGACTTCTTTTTGTCTTTTTATATTCATAAACACATATCTTTGCATTGACATCTTTTATTCTTTTCACAATTTCTCGGGTAACCATTCACAGGATCTAGAGAACCTTAGGTGTAAAATAAGGAGTTCTACAGATTATAACTCCAATGTTGAATTAGCTGCCTTCCTCGCTTATTGGCTCAGTCCAATGGTATTATCGAGTTTAAAATGGGTGGATGTTATTCGACCAACTCTATTCGTAGCTGCTGGAGCGATGACTAAGGGTAGGAAATATTCATTGGCTCCTCCCGTTCTCTGCTCTCTCTATAGAGCATTTGGGGACGTTGTGACACATTGTTTAAGTCTAGCCATCGGGGGTTCATTAGCGTATATAACATGACATTACTTTTCTGGTTGATTAGGCGTATATTTTCCGTGGCATATGGCGATCTTGAGAAAGCTTATGTCAACCCAAAATGTTTCTCTCTATGCCACTATCAGCAGCGTAAAATGATAAAGAAGACATACGATTGGATAGTTGACAAGATTGAAGGCACATATTCTATCGATTTCTTCCAATTCCCTTTGTCTCACCAAGTTGAAGACAGAGACGCGATAGACAAGAATGATCTAGAACCGGTCGAGTGAACCTTTTTCATTTGCATCAGATCAAGTAGTCTCCCTTTGCGAGAAGGCAATGAATTTTGGCGCGAACCTTACTATTCGAGTAGGTTTGCACGACAGTTTGGTTATGATTAGACTGTACCGCAAGATGGAGAGGCCGTTACTCGAATAATGAGGAGCTACGGAGTAGGTTCTTATAATTGGGCTCTAAGATGGAAACAATTATTGGCCAGAAATTTTGGTTCTCGCTTTGTTCTCCCCAACTACAATCATCAAGTTCAAGCCTCTTATGTCTGGATGTAGTGGTATACGCATCAATTTCATCTTGTGCACAACTGCTATCCGGTGGATCAACCCATTTGGATTCCTCCTCCCAGGATAAGAAACTACAGGCTAGAGTAAGGCATTGGTTATATCATCGAAAGAGACCATGCTGCCGCTCTCGGTCAAGTCTGTTTGAAAATTTCCTTTGAGGAACCCATTCGACAAATAAAGCCAGCTAATATATTGGAAGGGTGGATTGCTTGTGGGTCTTCTTTGGACATCATAAGACAATCAAAGAGACATTCTGCTGCAACTGCTTCTCCGAATCAGCCTGAAGTTCCATCCACCACTTTATATACTCTTACTCAAGGGGTAAGGGACCAAGCTACAAATATGATATCTCCTATGGCAGAGTTGATTCGTTCTTCTCCGAGAACCCATTCTTAGACAAGATCTGTTTCACCTCAAGTATAGGTCTAGCAAAGTGCTTCTCCTCCCCTCAGAGATGTCCAATCCTCTCTTGTTGAGGTGGATCTTCCATCAAAGGGTAAACAAATAGTTTTCGAGGAGCGCTCATCTAGTTATTCTGAAGAAACTGAGACTAGCGAGACATCTTCTAGTGAAAGTTTGACTGATAAAGGTGATGTGTTAAAAGACGATAATCAGGGGGAAGATGGAGAGGTGGACATTGGTGAAGAAGGCAAAATTGGAGATGTTCTAGTTATGGAAATTTAGCAGGAGATTCAAGGTGCCTCTTCACCAATTGTCCGAGTGAGCACTCCCATCGAAGAACAACTACTCGATTATGGGGATCTCAGTTGTTCTCCGGGTGCGAGTATTTTTGTATCTTATGATGCTCTGTATTCTCCTTCGCCTGTAGCGGTAATTAATATGCTTCAACAAGATCCTACAACCCTTCCTAGTATCGTAGAGGTTTTATCATCAAGGGAGGCTGGAATTTTTGTACCAGAAGTGTAGATGACGATGAAATTGATGGTTTCTCCTCGAAGCATAGAGGTGAACCAAGATACTTCAGACATACCATTGGTTGTTAAGGAAAAGAAAGCCGTTTTTGAATCGGTTGATGTTAAGAGGATGACAATTACACGCCCTATCGCCCTTCAACCAGTTGCTAGTAGTCTCGAATTCCCTTCTGATCCCGTTGATGCGGCAATGCCGACGACTCTGGATTCGAGTACTGGGGCTAGGGAGTTATCTTTTAATATTGTGACTATTGTCGTAGATATTCATGAGTATTCAGAAATAGTGGCTTCTACATCATTAATTATTTTGTAACCTACCCCTAGAGATGGTATATATTTTCTTCTCAAGTTTCTTCTCATTCATCTTCATTCTTTATATGTTATTGTTACTACATCATTCTCTTTCTCTTTTAGCTGTAGTTATTCCTTCTTCTAGCGGCTCAGCGAGCTCCAATTCAGTAGCCACAATATCGGATAAACTCTCCTTAGATAAAGTTCCTCCTTATATGCTCGTACTGTTTAAGAATGATGTCTCTGCTGCTATATGCATGTTCAAGGATCCTGAACAGTGGCCCTATTTGAACAGTGCATTGGCCATTTTGACCATGCAGCGAGGGTATCACACATAAAATTTTTGTGCTTCGCTGAATAATTTGGAATCAACGTGTATTGTAGTCATTACTCAGAGATTTTAGAGCATCAGAGAGAATTGGCGTCCTTCAAATAGAAGGTTTCTCGGACTGCACCTATTATTTCAGGTTATAATGATGAATATAAATCCCTTTAAGAACGGCTGAAGGCTTCTGATCAGAACAGGAGGATTATCAAAGATCAAATAACCTTTTTGAAGGAGTAGATTGTCTAAATTGAAGTCCGAGAACAAGAAGAAGAGTTGAATGTGAGCAAGGTTTAAGCGGACATGGAAGTTAATGTCCATATCTCTGAGCTTGAAAAATCTAAGATAATTAAGAATGAAGAGGCTGTTGACTTTTTGGAGAGAGAGCTAGCTGCACCACCTGATCAAGCCAAAATCATTCTTGAAGTTGAACTGACGAGTGTTGCTACTGAAGTTCAGTTAAAGTAAGATTTGCAAAGATATGTGGCAACTTTGGGCTTTTTAGAGGTTTTGTAACAATTTTTTGATTTTGATCATGTATTTTGAGTTGATATAAATGAAAATTTAATGTTTCTTGTCAAAGTGTTCTCTAAAATATAATCATAGCGTGATAATCATGTTTCAGGAATATTACGAAATGAACAAGTACTTATGTGTTAGATTTGGATTCATCGGTTCAAGACTTATAATCGCATCCTTTGATAAGATATGCAATTCGCAATATAATGAGGCAACAACACATTTCATTGTTAGTGTCACCTATATGGTATTCATTTTGATGGGCAGAAGTAATTTGGACTTTAGTTAACTTTAAAGGCGCCACACACCGTTTAAGCTCTTGAGTAGTTGGAGCAATAATAGTTTTTTAGGCTCTTAAGTAGTTGGACCCGAGGGTCTTATGCAAATGGTCTCTGTAACTCTTGTGAGTTCGCTAAACCACCGCAATCAGGGAGTTCACAGACTGTGATCCATTAGAGGGGCCCAATGAAGCTACCAGGGCAGTGAACTCAGTAGGTTTTATGCGCAGGGTTAGCTGCAGTAACTCTCTAGGGTTCACGGGTCACACAAGGCTACCTGTTTGGGTACTAAATCCAAAGCAGCTAGTCCATTGATGAGGGGGCAACTTATTTAGAGGTCAACCCTTTCTCATGAGTTTCTACTGAAATCAAGCTAGGAATCTAGGGGGTCTTTTTGAAGGAACAGATAGCCCAGCTTGAAGTCCGAGAATAAGAAGAAGAGTTAAACATAAGCAAGGTTAAAGTGGACATGAAAGATAATGTTGGTATCATTAAGCTTGAAAATTCGAGATAACCAAGAATGAAGAGACTTGCTTTTTTTTTTTTGGAGAGAGAGAGCCAGCTGATGCACTTGATCAAACTAAAATCATTCTCGAAGCTGAACTGACAACCGATGCTACTCAAATTCAGTTAAAGCAAGATTTGTAAAGATATATGGCGGCTTTGAGCGTCTCAGAAGATTTGTTATAATTTTTTGATTTTGATCATGTATTTCTACTTGATTATAAATGAAACTTCAATGTCTCTTTTTCAAAGTGTTCTTTAAATTATAATCATAGCATGATAAGCATGTTCTTTCAGGAATATTATGAAACGAACAAACACATACATATGCTAGATTTTGATTCATCAGTTCGAGATTTATAATCGCGTCCTTGATAAGATATGCAATTTGCAATATAATGAGGCAACGACACATCTTATTGTTAGTGTCACCTATGTGGTATTCATTTTGATGGGCGAAATTAATTTGTAGTTTAGTTAACTTTAAAAGCACCACACACAGTTTAAGCTCTTAAGTTGTTGGAGCACACAAGTTTAAGCTCTTGAGTTGTTAGAGCAATCACAATTTTTTAGGCTCTTAAGTAGTTGGAGCCGAGGGTCTTACGCAAATGGTCTCTGTAGCTCTTATGAGTTCGCTGAACCACCGCAGCCAGGGAGTTCACAAACTGCGATCCATCAGAGGGGCCCAGTGAAGCTACTGGGGAAGTGAACTCGGTAGGTTTTATGCATAGGGTTAGCCGCAGTAACTCTCTAGAGTTCATGGGGCACACAAGGCTACCTGTTTAGGTACCAAATCTAAGATTGCCAGTCCATCGATGAGGGGGCGGCTCATTTAGAGGTCAACCATTCCCCATGTTCTTCTACTGAAATCGAGTTAGGAATCTGAGAGGGGGGGGGGGGGGGGGGGTCTTATGCATGATTGGCCTATTTATGGACAAGCCAAAGAGCGAAAGCTGCAACTCGCTTTTTCTTTGCTTGCAAGGTCTAACCCATTCATAATAGTGCATTTTCTCTTACCTTCCCTCATGATGCTGTTAGAAGCTAAACAAACGGCATTGGTCTCAACGTGGTTGGCCTTCATGGACTTTGAGTTAATGGCTCTCTTCACTGCCCGCATGGGTTTAAGCATGTGATTACCTTTGCGAGCTTTTTAGGGCCATTGGCTTTTCACTGCTGGCCGTATGATGAATCGCCATTGCTGATAATATATGGCTTACGCGTGGTTGGCCTTATAGGCTCTCTCCGTTGTCGTAATTGATAAATCGCCATCGATAAAAATGTAGGGCTTATACGTGGTTGGCTCATGGGCACTCTTCACTGCCGTAAATGATAAATCGCCATCGCTGATAATGTAGGGCTTACGCGTGGTTGGCCTTATGAGTGTTATCCGCTGTTGTAAATGATAAATGATAGTAATATTTGTAATTGGAGTAATGTTATCAGCTTGGCGATAATATTAATTTGGCGATGATCGGCGATAATAATCAATAATATTTTGTTGATCTAAAGAGCTTTTTTTATATAAAAAGAATGATCATATGCTTGTGAATTTGTCCTTTGATTCATATAGGGAGAAGAGTACATGGCTTTTAGCTGCCTGTTGAGACTTTTTTCATCATTTCGTATGTCTTGCCCCCTTTTGATTGGGAAATTTTTTTTATAAAAATTATCATTTTATTTTTATAATGTTCATAATAAAAGCTTCCTCGATCTTCAAGGACGATATTTTTTAATGAAGCGAGCGTTGGTAGATATTCTGATACCTTGTTCATTCTGATCTACGACTCGATAGGATCCATTTGAGTATACCTTAGTTATTACGTATGGACCCCCATTTAGGGTTAAATTTGCCCCCGGTTCTGTGAGTCATCACGATGGGTCTATTCAACATTAATACCATATCATTTTTCTCAAAAGAGTGATTATAACGCCTCGAAATTCAAGGGCCGAGCAGGAACTCAGCTCATGAATTCCCAAGTGCCACGTATGCCCTAACGGGCCTCGTATGCGATTATATGTAAAGTATCCTATGGGCAATGGAGAATTAAGTAAGACATTGAGCATTAATAAGTCATATGGAAATGTCAAGTGCTATTAATCATGCAAGTATCCATACACAAGTCCAAAAGAAATCCTGAATAACATCCAAACAGGGAACTAGTCCCATCCATACACATAACCCAAAATGATTAGGGCTCTGTCCAATCCCGTGATCACCAAACCCAAACTAGAAAGACCCGCCAAAGGTCTGGTAGTACGCTGGCTCCTTCTCATCGTCCACATCGACATCCTCCAGCATATCCAGCTCCATCGTCCTTGCATCTATGATAGGTTCTGGTTGGTGTTTTAAAACACTATCCCAGAGTGGGAGTGAGTAGCTAACTTAGTGGTACCATTAACAATAAGTTACATAAATTATCATACACAAGAGTAAATTTAGTGAAAAATATACATTCATAGAACCCTAGATACTCTGGTTAATGCAATGCATAGTTTAATGATATGATGCATGCCGCTCACCACAACACTCCCTCTTGCGACACCATCTAACGTTCACGAACCAACACTCCCACAAGCGACCACAACTGCCAAATTGGAAAAGTAACTAGTGCATGTAATGCGCATGTTAGCTGAGTTGATTAGTTAAGTTTATTCATCTAGCAGGTTGGGAAAATAGAGATACCCCGATGAATCGTTGCCCTAATCCGATTGCGTGGCTCTAATGGCCGTGGCCGTGCGACTCTTGCGATCCTTATCCCTTGTGGGTTCATCATTCCCATATCTATGAAGCTCATACGAAAACTAATAGGACATTAGAGTCCTGCTCGCGGTCACTATGGGGAGGTCGTCACCCTAACATAGGCTGACAGCTCGGGTATAATGTCCCATACGACCATCCCCGGCTCACGAGTTTTTAGTGCTCACTGGTCATTACGAGGAGGCTCGTCACCCCAGCGTAGGCCAACAGCTCGGGCATAGTATCCCATACCACCATCCCTGGCTCATGAGTCTTGTGAGCCGCAATTTATGGTTATCAATGGACGCAAGGTTACAGGGTGCCTCAGGTTCCAGCAGGCGTGTACAATCATGGTTAATATACAAGGATGACCAACCAGTGGACTAATCTGCCCCCACAAGATAAACTACAGATTGTGCGGCCTGAGAACAACGTCTCATGTAGTTCAACTACAGCCGACAATTCGCGGTTCGACTAGTCGGGCTAAACTTGCCTGTGGGTTGACCCAATGGAAAGGTTACCCAAAGGAGTTCTGGTTGGCTGGCCGATCCACAAAGGGACATGTGCACAAATATATAGCATGTATTCAACAATTCCCAGGAACTATTTCTGTAAACAATAGTATGTTCTGAATCCCGACAACATGGACAACAATACACTAGATCCCATGAAACATTCACATGTTGACAAATCAATCCTATGGGATTTGCAGTAATGGAGATCAAGCTCAACATGTTTCAGCAATTCAACAAGTTGGATAGCCATACATCCAACTCACATCAATTCAATTGCATGTACCAACATATATCATGTAAATCAACCAAACAACATATAACATACCAATCAACAACCAATCATATAACATACAAATTAGCAATTAATATGTAACACACAAATCAACAACCAACATGTGACGTACAAATCAGCAACCAACATGTAACGTACACATCAGCCACATTTGGGGAATTGTACTCATAAATCCCCAAACTGACCGACAAAGCAACCATCTATACATCAGGGGATCTTTGGGACCTAATTCCCTTTCCCAAATTTAGGAAAATTCTATGCATATATTCTAAGTCAGGTAATACCTAAAATTTAGCAACATGCATACACATACATCACCAAAAATCACTATGATTTATGCTAGGCATGATAATTGGCCACCTAGAGGTAATGGTCCGCACCTATTTTTGACCGGAAGCCCTTGTGGTTGCTCTAGCGTCATCGGGTCCGTAAACTTGACGTGCTAGGGCCCTGCGTCACATGAACTCCGTGTCAAGACGCATGTATGCTATCTTAGTTAGGGAGAGATGGATGGGAGTTCCGGTCTCACCTTGGATCGGACGTAGCTCATCCCTACAGCGATAGAGTCGAGATTCCCGGCAATGTGGAGGCGAGTGTGTGGGAAATTTCTGTCCTCAAGCACAACATGCACCCACACACTCTTCCCTCTCTCTCTGTCTCTTCTCTCTCTCTCTTTCCTCTCTCTCTCTCAGCTGCTGGAATTTCTGTGGCAGTGAGTAAGAGAGAGGGATTTAAGGGTTTTATACCCTGGATTTAGGCCATTTGACCCTGGGTTCCGTTAATTGCTTCAAATGGCCTTGTGGGACCCATTTCTGGATGTTGGGGCTGCCCTAATGGCCCTCTGGCCCATCTACTTCACGGGATAGGTGCCCCATAGCTCGATGAAGGGCTGTATAAAGTTCGACAGCAAACGGACATAGGGTTTTATCGTAAATGTTCGATTTATGATCAATAGTCACTGATTTTCGATCAAGGGTCAGATTTTGTGGACGAGTGCAGGGTAATATCTTCAGCCTTTGGTGTAAGTTAGGAAGAAATCTGATGGCTGAAATGCCCCAATTCATCGTCCCAAGTAGCGGGGTCATTTGTTTTTAAAAATTCAGATTTTATTTTTAAAGCTAGGGCAACTTGCACTTTATAAGTGCCAACTGGATGGCGTGATTCATTCATTTCCAGGCGTCGTCCGAGTTTGTCGTCCACGATGGACCATAAGCCTAGTGAGCCCCATGGCCTCCTAAAGTTTTAAAATTTTCTGTTATATCTTGGGCGATGCACGGCCCGTATAGACAGTCGTCAAGTACAATTGGGCTAACCGGCTCTATGGCCTGTGTTTGGCCCGATCATAATTGGATTCAATTGCATTAGTGGCTTAATTAGAATTAATTTATCGGTAATAAATACACATGTGCGATCAAATCGTACGGTCCTACGTCAATTCACACGTGTACATCTCAGGACACTGCTCCAATTGGGCCAGGTGTTGCAATCTACCCCCTTATAAATAAATTTTATCCTCAAAATTTGTACCTGTTCATATTGCTTGAGCAAGTTTGGGTAGTGCTTGTGGATTTTGGCTTTCATCTCCCAGGTGGCTTCTTGATGCGTCCATAACACCTTAACTCGTGGGATCACCTTATTCCGCAACACCTATTCCTTCTTGTTTAAAATTCGAGTGGGTCGGAGGATATACGTGGCATTGTCTTTGAGCTCCACGTGCTCCCACCGGATGATGTGAGTAGGGTCGGGGACTTACTTCTTAAGCATGGAGACATGGATTACATTGTGCACTCTGGCAAGTGGAGTGGGTAAGGCCAAGCGATATGTGATAGGGCTTATATGGTCAAGGATTTGGAAATTCCCAATATATCGCGGGGAAGTTTTCCTTTCTTGCCAAAGCGCAAGACCCCTTTCATTGGTAAAATCCTTAGGAACACATGGTCCCCTGCTTCAAATTCTAAGTCCCTTCATCTTGCATCCACATAGCTCTTCTGCCTACTCTGGGCTATTAAGAGTCAACGCCTAATGATTTCAATCTTCTCGGTAGTTGTCCGCACCAAATCAGGCCTTATTAGGTTCTTCTTGCCAATCTCTGCCTAACAATGAGGAACTCGACATCGGCACCCATATAAAGCCTCAAAGGCGCCATGCCATGCTAGCTTGGTAGCTGTTGTTGTAGGCAAACTCCACATATGGAAGGCACTCATCCCAACTGTCTAGGAAATCCAGTGCACATGCTCTTAGCATATCTTCTACTATCTGATTCACTCGTTCTATCTGCCTATCAGTTTGTGGGTGGAAAGCGGTGCTGAATTTCAACATTACCCCCATCGCCTCCTGTATTCGGGTTCAGAACATCGAAGTGAACCATGTATCTCGATTCGAGACGATCTCCAAAGGAACGCCATGGAGCCGTATTATTTCCTTAATATATAACTTGGCCAATTCGTCAACCGAGTTAGAAGTTCGAATCGGAAGGAAATGAGCCAATTTTGTCAATCGGTCCACAATCACCCAGATTAAATCGTGTCCTTTCTTTGTCCTGGGCAAACCCGAAATGAAGTCCAAAGATATGAAGTCCCATTTCCATTTGGTAAGTGGCATGGGCTGCAAGAGGCTTAGTGGTCGGCGATGCTCAACTTTGACTTGCTGACATGTGAGGTATCGAGACACATAGTCGGCTATTTTCCTCTTCATGTTGTCCCACCAATAATTCCACTTGAGGTCCCGGTACATTTTGGTGCTTCCTGGATGCATTGCCAACTTGGAGTTGTGGGCATCACTTAGCAATTCTTCTTTCAATCCAGGATGGTTTGGGACACCAAGGCGACCTCGGAATTGTAGGCCACCATTAGAGCTGATCCTCCATTCGGAGTCACTCTGGACTTCTGCAAATTCTCACATCCTTCTTAGAAATCCATCGCCTCTTTGGGCTTCGATGATCTGACTATCAATCATAGGCTGAGCGTGGACATGCGCAATGACCTCGTATGGCTCTTTTAACGTCAATTTCAATTTAAAATCCTGTTTAAACTCTACCATGGTCCACTCTCCCACCATTAATGGGGTTGCAAATTCCAATGCCTTCTTTTGGCATAACGCATCAGCCACAAAGTTGGCCTTGCCCGGATGATAGGAGACTTCAAACTTAAAATCTTTCAACATCTCCATCCAACGATGTTGCCTCATATTCAGGTCTCTCTGGGTGAAGATATACTTAAGACTCTTGTGATCGTAGAAGAGTTCAAATTCCTCCCTGTAGAGGTAATGTCTCCATAGCTTCAAGGCAAAATAACTGTCGCCAATTCGAGGTCGTGGGTAGGGTAATTTTCTTCATGCTTCATTAATTGCCGAGAGGCATAGGCAATGACCTTATCCTTCTGTATAAGGACGCAACCCAATCCCACTCGGGATGCATCTGTGTAGATAGTGTACTTGACTCCTTGCTCAGGCAAAATGATCATTAGAGCCGAGGTCAACTTCTCTTTCAACTCTAGGAAGGCCGCTTTCACCCTTTCGTTCCAGGCGAACTTGATCCTTCCTGCTGAGCTGGGACAAGGGTCGGGCTATTTTTGAGAAATCTTTGATGAATCGAGGGTAATATCCCGCCAATCCCAGGAAACTCCTGACTTCAGTAACCGAGCTTGGTCATTTCCAGTCCTGAACCACTGCCACTTTAGCTAGGTCCACGGAGATGCCTTCCTTAGACACCACGTGATACAAGAACTTGACTTCTTCCTTCCAAAAGCCGTACTTTCGGAATTGAGCAAACAACCTGTTCCGCTTGAGCGTTTATAAGACCGCTCGCAAGTGCTCTTCATGCTCCCTACGACTCTTGGAGTATATTAGGATGTCATCTATGAATACGATAATGAACTGGTACAAGAAGGGTCTAAAGACTCTGTTCATTAGGTCCATGAACATAGCTGGCGCATTCGTGAGTCCGAAAGGCATGACTAGGAACTCATAGTGCCCAAAGCGGGTTCTAAATGCAATTTTCGGCACATCCTCTGCCCTAACCCATAGTTGATGGTATTCAGATTGTAAGTTAATCTTTGAAAAGTACTGGATACCTCTCAATTGATCGAATAAATTATCACTTCTAGGCAGCGGGTATTTATTCCTCACGTTGAATTGGTTCAATCTTCGGTAATCAATGCGTAACCGTAAGATGCCATCCTTCTTCCTCACGAACATGACTGGGGCTCCCCAAAGTGACACGCTGGGTTGGATGAAACCCGAGTTTAACAGATCGTCGATCTGGATCTGAAGTTCCTCCATTTCACACGGAGGCATACGGTAAGTTGGAAGGGAGATGACATGGTGCCCAACACTAAATCTATGGTGAAATCAATCTCCCTTCGGGGTGGAAGTCCCAGTATGTGCTTAAATACATCAACATAGTCCGTAACAATGGGCGTGCATGTTAATGAAAGTTCTTCACCACCCTCTTCTAATGAAGCATAACAAAGGACTCGTTGTGGATAACTAACCTGGACTGGGAATGTAAAGGACAAGCTATCATCTTCATGGATTGTCACCGCTCGGTCTTCGCAATTAATCTCGGCTCACATTGCGGTGAGCCAATTCATGCCTAAAATGACATCGCAGTGGAAGACCCTTGTGACTATAGGATCCACATGTATCCTCTTACCCCATAAGTCAATGGGGCAACCTCGGCACACGGATGTAGCTTCAGCGAACGTTCCAGCTGCCACTATGATCCTCACTCCTGACGTGAGAGTGACGGGTAGTCTTAGATGCTTAACAGTTGTGTATGATATTGTAACATCTCGAAAAAATCTGTACAAAGACCCGAGTACCACCTTAGGCAGAAATCACTAAGGACCAAATCCTTTAGAAATTAGACAAAAATTAATTAAGTACTAAACAGAATTAATTGGCTAATTAGCTAGAACCACTTTCTTTAAGAACTACAAGACCCAAAACCATTAGAATCGTTAACCCCATTACTTAGAAACCTAGGACCAATCTCAAAACCTAGTTGCTCTCGGGAGCACGTTGAAACTCCGTATCAGACCTGGACCGTGCGTCGAAAGTCCGATAACCGCAAAACTATAAGGTTATGACCACCTTACTGGGCTTGATAACTATCGTGGGAATCCAGTCCAAATAGTATCCAGAAACGCACAACTTGAGCCCAGAGCGAAGTGTGTGAGAAACGTAAATATATTTAGAAAATGAACTCAAACTTAAAGTGAATTGGGCCGTTCGCTTGTAGGCCAAATTTAAGGTTTCAGACTGTTAGATTCTTACTCAACTACACCCTTGGATTAGGAAAATTTTCCTGCACCCATTGGTATACTTATGGCCCTGATCGAGAGATAATGACCGTTGAATTGAAACGGGTCCTCCACGATCGACCCACTAATCCGATCGGACCGAAACCTTGACCTGGCATATATCCATTGTCAGGGAACTTTCTTCATACTGTATGAGAGCAATGGACCTCCAGATGAGCTCCGTTGGCCCGAAACATACACCTTTTGAATATAGCCTGAGTATACCATGGCCCTGGGGCCATTGACATCACTTCTGAGCTTATATAATGCCTTAAACCCACCCCTCTCTCATTCCATATGAATTTTCTCTAACCCTAGGAGAGTGAAGAGAGAAGAGGAGAAAAGACTGGAGATCAAAGGACGATCCTTGGAGTTTACTGTAGTACTCCCATTGTGCTACTCCACGCATCAAATCGCCTTTACGTCTAGCTACTCGACTCATTTCAACTTCATTTTTGGATAAGAAACCCTAATCCTAATCTGTTTTAGGAATCCAAATAGAGAAACCGATGAAATAGCTAACCTATTTCAATGTTTAGGTAGCCATTGTGTCGTAGACAAAGACGTGGTGTACGAACCGAGTTCGTAGCGAGCGTATCAACGAAAGGTGTGGACTATAAACGTTTATGTTATGGTTTTCAAGGCTTTCAATGTTAGTTAATGATTTATAACTGACTTGATTGTTGCCACACATACTTAGACACGACGTTTCCCATGTATCTCACATGTATGAACTATGTTGAATATATAATGCATTCCATGTGTTTGTTGAAATGTTTAAATGAAAGTGCTATTATGATTTATGCTTGCCATGACTATAAATCTTGGTTATATATTTTTTGTATGTAGAACAACTCCTTTACGAAAGGATATGCTATAATATATGCTATAACTAAGTTAGGTCATGCATGTATTAATGTGTAGGCTAAGTGTTTGATAAAATGTTTGAATAAGTAAATGTTTGATGGATTGTAATTATTAAGGGTGTTGAGATAGGATTCTCAACTACCTTACCTATATGTATAAATTCCTTCAAGTAACCTAAATTTCAAATATGTGATTTATATATGAAATGTATATGTATGATAACATGTTCAATATGTTTGTTAAAATGCTCAAATGAGAATCATATATGAATTGGTTGTTAAATGCTGTTATGACTATCACATGTGATTACCTATTGTATTTAAGTGTGATTAGGACTACTACATAGTCTAGGCAATCGGTAACTGTTTCCGATCGAATGACTGAACTAGTCTCGCCACAAGGGATACGTTCGGTGAATCCGAGCCGTACGGTGATTGTCGACAGTGGTTAGGCCACGAGGAGTACTTATGTGCTCCATGTCGATTAATTTAGCGTGCGCTCATACCAATCGAACTTGTCAAATAACCCGATTGGCTTAATGTGTGTTTACCATGTATGAACGCTATTGCTTGAATCTAAGGTACCACTTACTAATGCAAACCTATTTCAACCATGGTACCACGATCCACTAAGACTCATGAGCCGGGCATGGTGGTGTATGGGACACCGTGGTCAAGCTGTCAGCCTACGCTGGGGTGACGAGCCTCTCCGTAGTGACCAGTGAGCAACCCAAACTCGTGAGCCGAATATGGTGGTGTATGGGATACTGTATTTGAGTTGTCGGCCTACGCTAAGGTGACGAGCCTTTCTATAGTGACCTTGAGTATAAACTAGGCCTACATTGAGGTGACGAGCCTCCCGTAGCGACCGAAATTTGCCTATCCATTACTTTTTAATCAGGGGTGATGTTGCCCTATAACTTACCTATCGTATGTGATTAACTAGGAATGACGACCCTAGATGGATTATCATTTGGGTAAATGATATAAAGGGAGGTACCTTAGCTTTCTGAATTTACTGTATGAATAAGCCTAAATAATTACTTGGCTAACACGATCATGCACTGCATTGCATGTGCTTTGGCGAGGAAGCGCATGTTTAGGGAGTTTGCTATGCGCGATCATGAGATAAAGTCGCTGAGGGAGTGTAGGCGAGGGCATGCATCATTATAGCATATCATTCTTGCATTAACAAGAGTACTTAGGATATGATTGTTGTACTACTTTATCATTACTACTTGACTGATTTGATAACATGTTAACCTTTGCCTTATAGCGCCACTGAGTTGATCACTCATTCCCACTCTGGGACGGTGTTTTAAAACAGCAACCAGAATCTATTTTAGCTGTAGATGATGGCAAGGCTTATGAAGTGGAGCCTGACTTCTACGACGATGAGGAGTACTCCTATATGTAGCTATCATGCGGGTCTATGTAGACCATGTACCGATCAACGGGATTACAGGGATACGAATTAGTTGGACATTACACTTTATCATTTTTTATATTTTGGAACAGACATGTATATAATCATCCTGGTGATATGATCATACTCTGGGGGTCTATAACCACTTATATACTTTATATATCTATCACAGTCTTTCGCTTGCTTAATTTAATCAACTCTGGAGTATGATATGCTGATTTAGTGTAATCCCATTCATGTTTAATGCACTAAAATGGACAACATTTAATTATCATTATCTATGTTGCATAAGTGATGTGTTGGAAATCGGGAGTTGAGCTTCTGCTCGACCCCTAATTTTTAGGGCGTTACAACTTGGTATCAGAGTATGATTTAGATTAAACTAGACCTGGGTTATGGTAACACGATGCACATTGACGTACTTTGACTTAGGAGGGGGTAATAAAACGTAGAAATAATCATAGGATTCCAAGTTTCGCCGACGGATGAAACTGACCATTGCAATATGACCCGTATGCATCTGTGATCATGTGAGATGATCCCAGTTCCTTTTTAGACCGTCAATCGATGGGTTTAGATGATAATTCAGTGTATTTCACACTTAAATGACCTGGAAAGCTTGAATATACGCGAGATGGACCCCGAAAATACCTCGCACGGGCGTAGGGGCCTAAAACATATTTTTTGGTGGGACCCAGGGGGTCCCCTGCACCTTTTCGGCATCCCAGGAGGGGGATGCCATCACCCCCAGGGCGGCGCCACCGCCCTAGGTCCAGCGGACCGTGATGGCATCGTGCCGACAGCGAGGCCTCGTGGTCGGTTCCAGCGGGTCGTGGCGGGCTCACGGGTCCTGCGGCCCACCGCCCCTTTACACGTATGTAGGCCAACAAAATTTGTGTGGGGCCCTCTTTATGTCCTTGTTTGCTTCATTCCACCCCCACTTAGCTTCTAAACCCTCTAAACCTCTCAAAATCTCACTTTTCTTCTTAAATCTTCCTTCTATTCTCAAATCAACTTCATCTTCTTCCTTTTCTTGCACCCACCTCCACCATTCTCTTAAAGCCATATCCTACTACCCTCAATCCCCTTTATTTCTTCTCATTTGAGTACTCAAACCCACCTTTGTGTCTCATAAATCTCAAAATCTTCCAACCCATCTCATCTTATAAGCTCTCTTAAATCCATGGCTCTTTTCAAGCTAGTTGTCACAATTTTCTCCCTCTCCACACTTCTTTCCCTGAGGGCACCCGCGGATGAAGCTGGGCTTAACCGCCCTACCCGTCCAAGGAAGCAGAAAGGTGCCGAGGGTAGCACTAGCGTTGAGCGGAGCGAAGGACAAAGTGAAATCTTGATCCCCAAGTTCCTCTCAAAAGAGCTCTACCGGCGGGCATGAGACATGGTAGGTTTCAAGGCCGTAGAGTTATCTTTGAAGCACATGTGGATGAGAGACTATTTGGGTTATATTTGGTGATGGACCTTCTATTAGACACCGAGTGGGGTCCCATATTTGAAGGCAAGTCATGTGGGTGTGAGAGCATTATCCGAGCCTTCTATGCCCACATATGAGATCCACTGCTGGAGCCTCTTCAGTTCACTATTCCCATGGGAAGGAGGGAGGCCATTGTAGATGTAGATGTGATAGCCCAGATTACGGGAATTCAATGTCGAGAGGTACATGCTAGTGAGAAAAATCTCAAGAGTATGCGTGAAAGAGATCACCGCACGTGATCTCTTTGTAGCCGACCGATCCAATGGAAGCGAGAAAATTGCCTCCCAGCAGCCAAGATGACTCATGACTTCCGCCTACTCCATTAAATATTCACATACAATATGTATCCTAGGTGGAGCAATTGCAGGGAATGCACGCGCTTGATGGTAGACTTCCTATACAGAGCTGGGCAAGGAGATAGGCTGTGTCTGCCCACGTACGTCTTGCTTCAGATAGTTCAGACTATGCGCACTGTTAGGGAAGATATTTCACTCCCATTTAGTCGACTCATATGTAAGCTTGCTTGTGAGTTCGACTACAAACTTGGCCATGATGAGCTTGCCCCGATCCACTTCATCAATGACACCACACTTAACAACATGGGTATTGGGCCATGATAGTGCCAAGCCCGTCTTCATGAGTATGGTGATAAGATAGAGGAAGAAAGTGAAGAGTATGAGGGGAGTGAAGATGAAGAAGGTAGTGATGAAGAGGGAAGCGATGAGAAAGAGCAGGAAGAAGAAGAAGAGGAGGCCCAAGACTCTAATGGGGGCTCTCTTCCTGCTACACATGAGCACCACCGTGATCGAGCTGCATGAGAAGGCCGTTTGGCTCAGATTGAGGAGAGCCAAGTCGCCCTAAGACAGGAGGTTAGAGAGACCCGGGTTGAAGTGAATCAAAAGCTTGATGAGAGTCAGGCTTACATGAAATAAAGGTTTAAAAAGGTGTCTTGTACCTTGAAGGCTCTCCTGTGCTATATGCAGGACAAGGGTGCTCCTCCATCATCACCAGATTCGGACAACTAGTCATATATTGTGGTCATCTTTTAGTTTACTTTGTTGCTAGTTTTCTTTTGTACTAGCCTTGGTAGGGTTGGTTGGGTGTTACTGTGTTTAGCGTTTAAAACTTGTGTTAGAATAGCTCACATGCATTTTCTGTCATGATCCATGTAAGACTACATCTCATGTATTGTGATGATTTTGGTTGAATGAAATGCATGAAGTTTCTTTTGACTTGAAATGTGAATGATGTTTGGATGAGTGTTCGTTCTTATGCTAAATCTTACACAGGTTGCACCCTATGTTATGTATAGGGAATGCCACCTAAGACCACTCGGAGTACGGCACGTCTTACGCTTGGCGAATTGAGTGACGGGGCACCTCCCTTAAGCGATAGCCACATGGACCCCAGTTTGGGCTGAATCACGAGACTATGTTGGATTCTCTACCGGCCACTGGCCCCTCAAATGGGCCAACACCTAGGGCACCAATAGTTCCGGATCAGAATCGTGCATCTACTTCGACGCCATACATGCCTTAGGAGGCTTCTCCTCCTGATAGGTTGGAGCAGATGATGCTCCTTATGCAGCAATAGCAAAAGCTTTGGACCACCATTGCGGGAGCTCTTACCCAGAACATGAACGTGGTCCCGCCTGCACCACCTGTTCACCCTACTGGAAACATGAAAGCGGCTTATTTGAGCGATTCCACCACTTCTGACCTCCCACTTTTGCGGGTACTCACAAACCCGAGGAGGCCAAGTACTGGCTTGACCGTATCTCTAAGATGCTGAAGCCGCTGCACTGCATTGAGGCAGAATAGGTTGAGTTGGTTATGTATATGTTTGAGAAGGAGGCTAGTTTATGGTGGGCCAACATTCTACAGACAATGGCTGCTGTGTATGTATGGACATGGGAAGCTTTTGAGACCCACTTTCATGGGAAGTACTTTCCCCTCACGTACTGTAATGAGGAGGGATGACCATTACCGAATACGAGAACAAGTTTATGGAGCTAGCCATATATGCTTCTTTGATCCAAGCGAATGAGCCGATGAAGATGCAATGTTTCTCAGATGGTCTGCGGCCCGATATCCGTATGAAGATGTGTTACGCTAGCATTCCTAACTATACTGAGCTAGTGAACATGTCTCTACGAGCTGAGTAAGATAGGGACAGACTATCCCATACACGTGTGCCCATGGGTCCTAGGCCTCAACCTGATTTACCGAGCAGACCGTTCCTCGGCAAGAGGCCACGTGCAAATTCGCCTCCCAGGCTTATGTCTCCACCGACACAGTTTAGGCGATCAGATCTGTGGTGCACCTACTGTAAGAGGTCGAGACATACTGACACTTATTGCTTTACCAGGATGAGGTACAACGGCTTCGTGCCTCCTCAGAAAATCAACCGTTAGATGCCATAAGCTATCTCAGCTCCACCTCTATGATTAGTACCACCTACACATCTATCTTATCGGCCACCTGCACCTTGATTTAGGCCGCCTCAACGACCTACAACACTGCAACCGAACCATTCTCAGTAGGCTCAAGTACATGCGCTTACAGCTGAAGTGTCTGAGTTAGCAGCTGCAGTGCCTATAGCCTTCGAAGTCACTGCCCACATCCAAGGTACACCTGTATTTCTGTTAGTGGACACTGGGTCCACTATTTCAATCATATCATGTGCAATAGTCAAGCGACTAGTGTTGGAAACTACTCCTATGATTGGGGTGAGACTCCTTACTGCCATAGGGACCTTTTTAGACACCGCCAAGATTTGTAAGGGTTGCTCGATAGACTTAGGAAGCAGAACAGTACTCATCGACCTGATTGTCGCCCCACTGTGTCATTATGATGTCATCCTCGGTATGGATTAGCTCACCGAGATGAAGGCAGAAATCAATTGCAATACTAGAGTGGTGATAGCCGATGGACCTGAGGACACGGCCTTTACTTTCCCAGTTCAGGTCAGTTGGTACTACCACATTAGTTGTTATGCTACCTTGCTAGAGAATGTTGATGGTTGGACACTTGGGAACACACCTGTAGTTTGAGATTTCACGGATGTGTTCAGGACGTTACTTGGACTACCTCCTCGGTGCGAAATCGACTTTATTATTGACCTTGTGCCTGGTGCGACACCCATTTCGCTACTGACGTATCGCATGCCTCCTTGTGAAATGGAGGAATTGAGGAGACAGATCGACGATTTGTTGGAATCAGGCTTCATACGACTGAGTGTATCTCCTTTAGGAGCACCTGTGTTGTTTATGAAGAAGAAGGATGGATCACTACGACTGTGTATTGATTATCGCAGGTTGAACCAAGTGACAGTGAAGAACAAGTATCCTCGACCTAGGATTGATGATTATTCAACCAGTTGAAAGGGGCACAATATGTTTTAAAGATTGACTTACAGTCAAGGTATCACCAGTTGCGTGTCAGAGATGAGGATGTGCAAAAAACAGCGTTCAAAACCAGCTTTGGGCACTATGAGTTCCTTGTGATGTTATTTGGACTCATGAATGCACCAGCCGTGTTCATGGACCTTATGAGCCGGGTGTTTCTGTCGTATCTGTACCGATTCATCATTGTATTTATAGATGACATCCTGATATACTCCAAGAGTCGGAAAGATCACGAGGAGCACCTGTGAGCAGTCTTTGATACTCTCAAGAAGAACTATTTGTTTGCTCAGTACAAGAAATGCGACTTCTAGAAAGAAGAAGTCAAGTTCTTCGGACTTTTGGTGTCCAGGGAAGGAATAACTATGGACCTTGCTAAGTTGACCGCAGTTCAGGACTGGGAACAGCCCGGTTCAGTTACTGAAGTAAGAAGCTTCCTCTGCCTAGCAGGCTACTATCATCCATTCATTAGGGACTTTTCCAAGATAGCCAGACCGTTGTCTCATCTCACTCGGAAAGATCTTAAGTTTGCCTGAATGAGAAGGTAGAAGTAGCCTTTCAGACATTGAAGGACAAGCTGACGTCCACCCCTACCCTAGTATTGCCAGAGCAAGGGGTCAGATATACAATATATGCCGACGCGTCTTGCGTTGGTTTGGGTTGTGTTCTCATGCAGAAGGACAGGGTGATTGCCTATGCATCGCGACAGTTGAGGAAACAGAAAGAGAACTACCCTACGCACGACCTAAAATTGGCGGTCGTTATCTTTAAATTAAAGCTCTGGAGACATTACCTCTACGGAGAGGAGTTCGAGCTCTTTTGTGACCACAGGAGCCTCAGGTACATATTCACACAGAGAGACCTGAGTATGAGGCAATGACGATGGATGGAAACCTTGAAGGATTTCAGGTTTGAGGTCTCTTACCATCCTGGTAAGGCCAACCTTGTGGCAGACGCGTTGAGTCGCAAGAAGACGATAGCATTTGTAGCTCCGCTGATGATAGTAGAATGGAACATGGTGGAATTCGTGCGAGACTTTGAGCAGAAACTTACGGTAGAGGAGCCGTTCGAGAGCATCGCACATATCCGCTTGTAGCCACTTATTGACGATCGAATCATTTTGGCTCAGAGAGAAGATGAATGGCTGATGAAGGTGAGAAAACGGGCTAGTAACGATGAAGACTCTGAATGGAGAGTTGGGTCGGATGGGGGTTTACGTTATCGTGGCCGCCTATACATCCCAAATCTTCATGACTCGAGAAATGAAGTTCTAGAAGCCGCCATAATTTGAGGATGGCAATGCATCCTAGCAGTATAAAGATGTATCGAGACATAAAGCATTCATACTGGTGGAACAATATGAAGGCCCACATAGCAGAGTATGTGTCCCATTTCTCACGTGCCAGAAGGTCAAAGTCGAGCATCGCCGACCTCCTGGTTTACTCAGCCCATGCCTATAGCTGAATGGAAATGGGATTTCATATCTATGGATTTCATTTTCGGGTTACCAAAGACGAGGAAGGGACATCACTCCATTTGCGTGATCATGGACTGATTGACGAAGTCGGCTCATTTCCTCCCAATTAGAGTCTTAAACTCAGCAGACGATTTGGCTAGGCTGTACATCAAGGAGATAGTACGTCTGCATGGAGTGCCTATGGAGATTTTGTCGGATCGAGACACGCGATTCACATCTAGCTTCTGGACTCATATCTAAGAAGCAATGGGTGTAAAACTGAAGTTCAGTACCGCGTTCCACCCACAGACAGATGGGCAGACAGAATGGGTCAATCAGGTGATAGAGGACATGTTGTGGGCATGTGTGCTTGATTTCAAAGACAGTTGGGATGGTTGTCTTCCTTATATTGAGTTCACTTATAACAATAGCTTTCAAGTGAGCATTGGCATGGCTCCCTACGAAGCATTGTATGGGCGTTCATGTCGAGCACCGCATTGCTGGGCAGAAGTTGGTGAGAGGAGTTTGATTGGCCTAGATTTGGTATAGGCGACCTAGAGAAGATCGACATTATTAGGCGTCGACTTCTTGCAGCACGGAGCAGACAAAAGAGTTACGCCGATACCAGACGGAGACATGTAGAGTTTGAAGTTGGGGACCATGTGTTTCTTAAGGTTTCCCTCGTGAAGGGAGTCCTCTGATTTGGCAAGAAGGGGAAACTCACGCCTTGATTTATTGGGCCATTCCAGATTCTAGACCGAGTGGGTGTGGTAGCGTACCGCCTTGCTTTGCCCACACCAGTCGCAGGCGTGCACAATGTATTTCACGTATCGATGCTGAAGAAATACATTCCTGATCCTTCTCATATTATCAAGTGGGAGCAGGTACAGTTAAGTGAGGATGCTACCTATGTACTACGATCAACACGTATTCTAGACATGAAGGAATAAGTGCTACGTAGCAAAGTTATTTTGCTCGTGAAAGTATTGTGGACTCTCTACACTAAGGAAGAGGCTACTTGAGAAACAAAAGCCGAGGTCCGTAAGAACTACCCTCAGATTCTCGAGGAGTACGAAAATGTACTAATTTCGAAGACAAAATTTTTCTTTAAGGGGGGTAGATTGTAACATCTTGAAAAAATTCGTACAAAGACCCGAGTACCCCCTCAGGCAAAAATCACTAAGGACCAAATCCTTTAGAAATTAGACAAAAATTAATTAAGTATTAAACTGAATTAATCGGTAAATTAGCTAGAACTACTTTCTATAAGAACTGCAAGACCCAAAACCATAAGAATCGTTAACCCAACATTACCTAGAAACCTAGGATCAATCTTAAAACCCAGTTGCTCTCGGGAGCGCATTGAAACTCCGTATCAGACCTGAACTACACGTCGAAAGTCCGATAACTATAAAACTATAAGGTTACGACCACCTTACTGGGCGTAAAAACCATCGTGGGAATCGAGTCCAAATAGTATCCAGAAACATACAACTTGAGCCTAAAGCGAAGTGTGTGAGAAACGCAAATATCGTTAAAAAATGAACTCAAACTTAGGTGAATTGGGCCGTTCGCTTGTCGGCCAAATTTAAGGTTTCAGACCATCAGATTCTGACCCAACTACACCCTTGGATTAGGAAAATTTTCCTGCACCCATTTGTATACTTATGGCCCTGATCGATAGACGATGATCGTTGAACTAAAACGGGTCCTCCATGATCAATCCACTAATCCAATCGGACCGAAACCTTGACCTGGCATAGATCCATTGTCAAGAAACTTTCTTTAGACCGTATGCGAGTAATGGACCTCCAGATGAGCTCCGTTGGCTCGAAACAGAAACCTTTTGGCTGTAGCTTAAGTATACCATGGCCCTGGGGCCATTGACATCACTTCTAGGCCTATATAATGCCCTAAACCCACCCCTCTCTCATTCTATACGAATTTTCTCTAACCCTAGGAGAGAGAAGAGAGAAAAGAGGAGAAAAGAGTAGAGATCGAAGGGAGATCCTTGGAGTTTACTGCAGTACTCCCGTTCTGCTACTCCACGCATCGAATTGCCTTTACGTCTAGCTACTCAACTCATTTCAACTCCATTTTTGGGTAAGAAATCCTAACCCTAATTTGTTTTATGAATCCAAATAGAGAAACCGGTGAAATAACTAACCTATTTCAATGTTTAGGTAGCTGTTGTGCCGTAGACAAAGACGTGGTGTATGAACCGAGTTCGTAACGAGCGTAACGATGAAAGGTGCAGACTATAAACATTTAGGTTATGGTTTTCAAGGCTTTTAATGTCAGTGAATGATTTATTACTAACTTGATAGATGCCACATGTACTTAGATACGACATTTCCCATGTATCACACATGTATGAACTATGTTGAATATATAATGCATTCCATTTGTTTATTGAAATGTTTAAATGAAAATGCTATTATGATTTGTGCTTGCCATGACTATAAATTTTGGTAATATGTTTGTTGTATGTAGAACAACTGCTTTACAAAAGGATTTGCTATAATATATGCTATAACTAAGTTAGGTCATGTATTTATTAATGTGTAAGCTAAGTGTTTGATAAAATATATGAATAAGTAAATGTTTGATGGATTGTAATTATTAAGGGTGTTGAGATAGGATTCTCAACTACCTTACCTATATGCATAAATTCCTTCAAGTAACCTAAATTTCAAATATGTGATTTATATATGAAATGTATATGTATGATAACATGTTCAATATATTTGTTAAAATGCTCAAATGAGAATCATATATGAATTGGTTGTTAAATGCTATTATAACTATCACATGTGATTACCTATTGCATTTAAGTGTGATTGGGACTACTACATAGTCCAGGCAATCAGTAACGGCTTTCGATCGAGTGGCCGAACTAGTTCTTCACAAGGCATACGTTCGGTGAATCCGAGCCGTACGGTGATTGTCGATAGTGGTTAGGCCACGAGGAGTGCTTATGTGCTCCATGTCGATTAATTTAGTGTGCGCTCGTACCAATTGAACTTGTCAAATAACCCGTTTGCCTAATGTGTGTTTACCATGTATGGACGCCACTGCTTGAATCTAAGGTACCACTTACCAATGCAAACCCTTTTTAACTATGGTACCACGATCCACTAAGACTCATGAGTCGAGCATGGTGGTGTATGGGATATTATGGTCAAGCTGTTGGCTTACGCTGGGGTGACGAGCCTCCCCATAGTGACTAATGAGCAACCTAAACTCGTGAGCTAAATATGGTGGTGTATGGGACACTGTATTCAAGTTGTCGGCCTATGCTAAGGTGACGAGCCTTTCTGTAGTGACCTCGAGTATAAACTTGGCCTATGTTGAGGTGACGAGCCTCCCGTAGCGACCGAAATTTGCCTATTCACTGCTTTTCAATTAGGGGTGATGTTGCCCTATAACTTGCCTATCGTATGTGATTAACTAGGATTGACGACCCTAGATGGATCATAGTTTGGGTAAATGATATAAAGGGAGGTACCTTAGCTTCCCGAATCTGCTGTATGAATAAGCTAAATAATTACTTGGCTAACACTATCATGCACTGCATTGCATGTGCTTTGGCGAGAAAGTGCACGTTAGGGAGTTTGCCATGCGCGATCGTAAGATGATGTCGCTGAGGGAGTGTAGGCGAGGGCATGCATCATTATAGCATATCATTCTTGCATTAACAAGAGTACTTAGGACATGATTGTTGTACTGCTTTATCATTACTACTTGACTGATTTGATAACATGTTAACCTTTGCCTTATAGCTGCACTAAGTTGATCACTCACTTTCACTCTGGGACGGTATTTTAAAATACTCAATAGACTCTATTTTAGCTGCAGATGATGGCGAGGCTTACGACGTGGAGCCTGACTTCTACAATAATGAGGAGGAGTTCTCCTATATGCAGCTATCAGGTGGGTCTATGTAGACCATGTATTGATCAACGGGATTACATGGATACGAGTTAGTTGGACATTACACTTTGTCATTTTTTATATTTTGGAATAGACATGTATATAATTAGCCTGGTGATATGATCATACTCTAGGGGTCTATAACCACTTATATACTTTATATATCTATCACAGTCTTTCGCTTGCTTAATTTAATCAACTTTGGAGTATGATATGCTGATTTAGTGTAATCCTATTCATGTTTAATGCACTAATACGGACAACATTTAATCATCATTATCTATGTTGCATAAGTGATGTGTTGGAACTCGAGAATTGAGCTTCTGCTCGACCCCTGATTTTTGGGGCATTACAGATATGAGCAATGTTGTCGACCTGGTGTCTACTAGAAGTAAAATAGGGGTACCTTTTATGTGTGCCGTCACTTCGAATGCTGAGGGTATGATCATGGCTACATCCACACCTTCTGCTGCTAGTGCGTGCACATGAGCTTGTTGTCGCCTATTGGGCTGGTGCATAGGCCGAGGCGACAGTCTATTTTGAGGTGCCAGCAACCTACGGAACTCTTGGGTCAGACCCGTGGCTCACCGAGGGGAGTAGGCAACGCTTGTTAGGGTGGTCGGTTGATATGTTGAGGGGGCGCGTAGCCATGGTCCCTCATCTTGGACAAGCATAAAGCCTCCGAATGACCCACCCTCTTATAGTACCCGCAGATACGATCGGGTCGGGAATATGTGGGTGGAGGATGTGTATGCTGGGGAGGCGAGCTCGGGTGTGGCTTCCTTCCTTAGGAGGAAGAAGACTGTCCTCCTGATCTGCCTCGAGAATCAGCTTAGAGGCATGCTCAGGAGACCTGTTCTCCATCCTGTTTTAATCACAAAGACATCTCTACTAGCTCGGCATAGGTACGGATATTCGCACAACACATTTTGGTGTGAATACTGGCTCTTAGTCCTTTAGTGAAGCGCCTCATCTGGGTCTCTTCATCAGCAACTATTCGGGGGGCATAGCGGGATAATTCAGTGAACTGGTTCTTATACTCAGCCATTGATGGCCCCCCTTGTTGGAGGCGCAGAAACTCGTTCTCCTTCTCGATCCGGTTAGTTCGAGGAAAGTACTTCTGGAAGAAGCGAGCCTCGAAGTCTTCCTATGTCCATATAAAGTTGGTGGGGATGGTTCTTAACACACTTTCCCATCATACACCTGCCTCCTTTTTCGAACAGATAGGAGATCAACTCCACTCGTTCCGCTTCAGTGTAGTGGAGAGGCCGAATCGCCTTAACACCCCGATTTAGCCAACTCTCAGCCTCCTCGGGATGATGCGTGCCAGCAAAGGTGGGCGACTTAAGCCTTTGGAAGCACTCAAAGGGGTTGTATGGAGCGGCAGAATCCTAGATTACTCCGACGAGGGCATGTTCATGTGGTGGGCCATGACTCCCACTAAGGTATGTAGAGATTGTTGCTACTGCTGCATAACATGCAGCATTTGTTCCGTGGTGCCCATGGATGGGGCTGCTCGGTATTAGGAGGTCTCGCCTTGAGTCGATGGCACCTCTGGAAAGTGATTCGGTAAGTCATTCCCTATGTCGGGCTAGTCAGCTCCACCTTGGTAACCTTATTGCTCATTAGGGGCGGGGCGTCCTTGCTCGTCTCTTCCGCCAAGAGCTAGGTAGACTAGGCGGCCATCACCCTAAGACCTCATTGTCCTGAAAGGCATGCTCATACCATTTAGTAACATTAAACCCATGGATGCAACATTTAGCACATACACATTCCGATAGTGATATTACACAAGTATTATCAATTACCATAACATTTCAAAACATTACTTAAATTTAGGCAACTTCAAGCATTTCATTAAACAAAATTGTCAGTGATACATATGCTAAAGCATTACATGTACAAAGATGAAAAATGTAAGGGTCGCCAGTAACTAGGAAAGCTTAAAGACCTATAACTTAAAACAAGCAAAGATGACCTATCCAAAGCTACTACCTAAGAGGGCAACTACAACGTCACACTCCTAATCCTCTGACTTCAGCAAAGGAGGAGGTGCTCCCTTTTCCTGTACACAACACATGATTGCTTTCATTGTACGGAACAACTTCTTCAGTCTCCTTTCCGAGTTTCCCTGGTTCTCTTTGATATTACACAGGCGGGTGTCAAGCGCATCTTGACTCTTGCGCTTGCTACGAGTGGCAGGAGGTTCCCAGTCAATGTCCTGTGCCTCTCCTCCTTCCTCTTCTTCGTCCTCCTCTTCATCTTCATTCTCTTCCTCCACTTCGTCCCCGAACTCTTCTATGTAGGCCTTATGCCGATTGGGGCCTATCTTCATGTTGTTAAGAGTATTCTCATCAAGCATCTTGATCAGGACGAGGAGGTCCTCAGGCTGTCTATACCCACAATTATGGGCGATCTTACAGATCAACTGGCCAAATGGGAGTGTCTGTTTCTCTCGAGGGGATTGTGCAACCTTCACAATTTGAGTTAACATGAGCATAGGCAGGCAAAGCTTCTCTCCCTGCCCTACTCGGTAGAGGATGTCTATCATAAACCGGGTGCATTCCGTGTTGTTACTCGACCTCGGATACACGTTATAAGTGCAATGTGGTGGAGTAGGCGATAGTCATGGGTCAGGTACGATGACTTGACACTGTTTTCATGCCTCCACTCAACAAGTTGGCCGTGTAAGTGGCGTGTGTGGCAGTCCCTTATCCACCTTTTTGATATATTATCCTCACTGGCATGAACGACTCCGCGCTCTACCCTGAGGATGTGCGCTATCACATCCACATCGATGCGAGCCTCTTGTTTACCAAGACCAATGGAGAATCCAAGTAGCTCAAGAGAGGGCTTTCGCAGGCATGCATAGAAGGTTCGTACTAGACCCTTGCTGGCCCAATACTTTCCCTTGAACATCAGCCCCTAACTAGTCTCGAGAAGGTGGTCTAATAGTTGATGCTCATTGAATAATTTTTCGTCCACATGCGCCTCGAACACGACCTTGCAGTTCCTAAATTTGCCGTACTCGATGCTCGATGGTACCACTCTCGTATGCGGGGCTAGGAGATCGAGATCTCGTTTCGACCTCCGTTCAATGCTTGGGCTCGCACCGGTATCTTGTTTCTTCTTGGACCTTCTCTCTCAGCTTGGCCCGGCTTCATTGGGGGCCGCTCCTTTGCTCAAGAATGGAGGTTTCTTGGAGAGAATGGTTGCTAGGTGATGGATTTAAGGGAATGTGGGTTGTGGGCCCTTTAGAGGAGGGGTTTTGTGCTCAAATGGGTAAGAGCAAGTGGATAGAAAGATGATTTGGAAGGATTGAGGGTTAGAATGGGTTGAAGATGGTGCATGTAAGCAAGGTGATGGGTTTAGGATCTTGGAAATGGGGATTTGAGGGTGTAGAAGGGGCTAGAAAGGGTAAGAAATGCCATAGGGAGGGGTCCCTAGGGCCTTAAAAAGGGTTTGAAGTGGGGTGGAGGGGGTCCCACGTGTAGGAGGGCCCCACTTTCTGACCATTCCAGCGGCGGCCCCACCACCATCTGGTCCGGTCGGTGGTGGCCTGGCCATATGTTAGCTTTCTTGGTGGTGGCTTGCCACAAAAGGCAATGGTCCACCACCTGTTGGTGCTTTTTGAAGTTTGTGGGGTCGTATCGGCTCCTTCGATGTGTTTATTGGGTCCTCCAATCATTGGGTCCATTCATTGCTGCCCAAAGATCGTTTCATTGCGTTGGTAGTGATCTCTCGGGTTTGAGAATCCCTCTAAACAATGGCCCAGGAAGGCCTAAAGTCCTTCAGATTCAAGGCAGAGACATCCCGCCTAGCCAAAACTTGAAATTGAGTGGATCTTATGTTAGGTAGGACCATCAGACCTGGATACAATAGACGTTGGAGTCACGCAAGCTACTCAAGCAGCTTGATCCCATCGCCTCTAGGTCGGGTTGACTTAAATTGTCGTACTCTTTAATTAGAAGTGAGTTGGATCACTTCACGCAGCCTAAATCTTTCTATTCGTAAACCCCAGTGTTTTAATTTTTGAACCTGCCAAATGGCATGATCCTGTGATCCTATTGAGATCGCTAAGTTTAATCATTCCCACTTAAGTCGAAAATGCATCACGATAGACCCCTTGCCCAAGGCCTAGCTTAACTCGAACCATGCTCTGATACCAAGTTGTAATGTCCTGAAATTCAAGGGCCGAGCAGGAACTCGGCTCCCAAATTCTCGAGTGCCACGTATGCCCTAATGGGCCTCGTATGCGATTATATGTAAAATAGCCTATGGGCAATGGAGAATTAAGCAAGACATAGAGCATAAATAAGTCATATGGAAACGTCAAGTGCTACTAATCATGCAAGTGTCCATACACAAGTCCAAAAGAAATCCAAAATAACATCCAAATAGGGAATTAATCCCATCTATACACATAACCCAAAATGACTAGGGCCCTGGCCCATTCCCGCGATCGCCAAACTCGAACTAGAAAGACCCGTCAAAGGTCTGGTAGTATGCTCACTCCTCCTTGTCGTCCACGCCGGCATCCTCTAGCGCATCTAGCTCCATCGTCTCTGCATCTATGATAGGTTCTGGTTGGTATTTTAAAACACCATCCCAGAGTGGGAGTGAGTAGCTAACTCAGTCGTACCATTAACAATAAGTTACACAAATTATCATACACAAGAGTAAATTTAGTGAAAAACATACATTCACAGAACTCTAGATAATCTGGTTAATGTAATGCATGGTTTAATGATATGATGCATGCCTCTTACCACAACACTCCCTCTTGTAACACAATCTAATGTTCACGAACCAACACTCCCACAAGTGACCACGATTGCCAAATCGTAAAAGTAACTAATGCATGTAATGCACATGTTAGCCGAGTTGATTAGTTAAGTTTATTCATCTAGCAGGTTGGGGAAACCGAGATACCCCGACGAATTGTTGCCCTAATTTGATCGCGTGGCTCTAATGGCCGTGGCCGTGTGACTCTCTCGATCCTTAGCCCTTGTGGGTTCATCATTTCCATAGCTCTTAAGCTCATACGAAAACTGTTAAGACATTAAAGTCCTGCTCGCGGTCACTATGGGGAGGTTGTCACCCCAGCATAGGTTGACAGCTCAGTCATAGTGTCCCATACCACCATCCCCAACTCACGAGTCTTTGGTGCTCATTGGTCACTACGGGGAGGCTCGTCACGCTAGCATAGGCCGACGGCTCGGGTATAGTGTCTCATACCACCATCCCCAGTTAATGAGTCTTGTGGGTTGCAATTTATGATTATCAGTGGGTGCAAGGGTTACAGGGTGCCTCAGGTTCTAGCAGGCATGTATAATCATGGTTAACATATAAGGATGACCAACCAGTGGACTAATATGCCCCCACGAGACAAACCATAGATTGTGCGGCATGAGAACAACATCTTATCTAGTCCAAATACGACTGACAATTCGCGGTTCAACTAGTCGGGATAAACTTGCTCATGGGCTAACCCAACGGAAGGTTACCCAAAGGAGTTCCAGTTGGCTGGTCGATCCTCAAAGGGACATGAACAAATATATAATATGTATTTAACAATTCCCAGGAACTATTCCAGTAAACAAAAACATGTTCTGAATCTCGACAACATGGATAACAATACACTAGATCCCACGACACATTCACATGTTGACAAATCAATCCTACGAGATTTGTAGTAATGGAGATCAAGCTCAATATGTTTCAACAATTCATCAAGTTGGACAGCCATACACCCAACTCACATCAATTTAATTGCATGTTCCAACATATATCATGTAAATCAACCAAACAACATATAACATACCAATCAACAATCAATCATATAACATACAAATCAACAATCAACAAGTAACACACAAATCAATAACCAACATGTGACATACAAATCAGCAACCAACATATAACGTACGCATCAACCACATTTGGAGAATTGTACTCATAATTCCCCAAACTGACTGACAAAGCAACCATCTACACATCAGGGGATCCTTGGGACCTAATTCCCTTTCCCAAATTTAGGAAAATTCTATGCATATGTTTTAAGTCAAGTAATACCTAAAATTCAGCAACATGCATGCACTTATATCACCTAAAATCACTATGATTTACGCTAGGCATGATAATCGACCACTTAGAGGTAATGGTCCACACCCATTATCGACTGGAAGCCCTTGCGATTGCTCTAGCATCGACGGGTCTGCAAACTTGACGTGCCGGGGCCCTGCGTCACACGAACTCTACGTCAAGATGCATGCATGCTATCTTAGTTAGGGAGAGATGGATGGGAGTTTTGGTTCTCACCTTGGATTGGACGTAGCTCGTCCCTATGGCGATAGAGTCGAGATTCCCGACAATGTGGAGGCGAGTGTGCGAGAAATTCTAGTCCTCAAGAACAACATGCATCCATACACATTCTTTCCATCTCTCTCTCTCTATCAGCTGCTTGAGTTTCTGTGAAGTGAGTGAGAGAGAAGGATTTAAGGGTTTTATACCCTAGATTTAGGCCAGTTGACCCTGGGTTTCGTTAACTGCTTCAAATGGCCTTGTGGGACCCATTTCTGGTTGTTGGGGTTGCCCTGATGGCCCCCTGCCCCATGTACTTCATGGGATAGGTGCCCCATAGCTCGATGAAGGGGTGTGTAAAGTTTGAGGGCAAATGGACACGGGGTTTTATCGTAAATGTCCGATTTGCGGTCAACGGTCACCGATTCTCGATCAAGGGTCAGATTTTGTGGATGAGTGCAGGAAAATATCTGTAGCCTTCTGTGTAAGTTAGGAAGAAATTTGATTGCTGAAATGCCCCAATTCACTGTCCCAAGTAGCAGGGCCATTTGTTTTAAAAAATTCAGATTTTATTTTGAAAGCCAGGGTGACTTGCACTTTACAAGTGCTGACTGGACAATGCAATTTGTTCGTTTCTAGGAGTCATCCGAGGTTGTTGTCCGCGATGTACCACAAGCCCAGTGAGGCCCATGAACTCCTAAAGTTTCAAAATTTTCTATCCTACCTTGGGCAATGCATGGCCCGTATAGTTAGTCGCCAAGTCCAATTGGGCTGACCAGCTCTACGGCCCGTGTTCGGCCCGATCATAATTGGATTCAATCACATTAGTGGCTTAATCTGGATTAATTTATCGGTAATAAATCCACATGTGTGATCGAATCATACGGTCTCGTGTTAATTCACGCGTGGACGCTTGAGGACACTGTTCCGATTGGGCTGGGTGTTACAGCGATGCTTGAATTTGTTATCGAAAGCGGCAGATATTTGTGCCTGATACAGTTCTAATCACTGTTGTTCCATTAACCATTTTTCATGGAGCATATCCAGCTCCATTAGCCTTATCTTGACATTTTTGTCATTTGTGATTGATTCATGATTGTTACCCTGATTGACGCGACTTGCGTTTCAATAAGAATAACATCTTTGACACCGTAAACCAACGAATACGGCGTAGCTTTATTCGCTTGTGCGATGGGTCGTTTGATAGGCTCATAAAGCTTCTTGTAATTTTTTTATCCGAGTCACATTTATTTCCTGTGACAGCCTTCTTCAATATGTTGATTATTGTCTTATTGAAGGCTTCTGCCAATTCGTTAGCCGAATGATAGTAAGGCATCGAGAATGAATGCTGAATACGAAACTTCTGACATAATTTCTCCATACCTCTATTTTTGAAAGGAGTGCCATTATCTGTAATGATCTTCTTTGGGATCCCATGACGGTATATGACTGAATGAAGAATAAAATTCACCACAACTTTCTCTTTGACATTGCGTAACACAATGACTTTAGTTCATTTGGAAAAATAATCTATTGCCGCCAGAATAATTGTCATCCTTTGGATTAAGGAGGATTGATAGAACCGATGACATCCAATCCCCATGCTGCGAAGCACCAGGTGGCTATTGATTGATGTAGATCTTCAGGTTGTGCATGTATGACATCACCATGCATTTGGCATTCATGGCATCACTTTGCGTAAGCGATTGCATCTTTAAACATGGAAGGCCAATAGTATCCCATATGATATATGCGATGAAACAAATTTCGACCAGCTTGATGAGCTCTGCATTAACTTGAATGGGCTTCTTCTAATATTCGGCTTGCTTCCTCTATATCCAAGCATCGTAACATCATTTCATTATAAGATTTCCTGTATAGTACTTTGAAAGTACCTTGGTTTGTCAATCTACGTGATGGTTGAGTCATAGAGTCAAGTGAGCCCCACATTGAAGATTATACCGCTGAAATCTCAACAAGAAGGGAAACATTAGGAAGATTCAAAGGTAAAATTAAGCCTCACATCCCATGACCAAAACACCTAGGTATAAGAACCCCCTCATAATCTAAGTTTGTTCAAAATCAACTAAGAAAATCTTAGAAAAACTTAGGATTACACAGGTTCTAGTTGTAAAGTTATATGAAAAGGAAAATCAGTTTTTCTGCAACTGTCAATGACATTGAACTTTGTTTGATGACATCGAAAAGGTGCTCAAATATGTCTAGCAACCAAACCACACGTCTAGAGAATTTCTTGATGACATCGAACAAGGCTCGATGACATCGAATCTATTTCAATGACATCGAAAAATAGGCACCCAATTGTCCAGCAAGCTTGATAAGAAAATCATGAATTACTTGATGTAATTGAATTGCCTTCGATGACATCAAAATTCAAACTTTGATGACATTAACAGACCGTTCGATGACATTGAAAAAGTGACCAATATGTCCAGAGAGTGTTTCGATGGAAATAATGAATTATTCGATGCAATCGAACTGCCTTCAATGACATCGAAATTCTAACTTTGATGACACCGAAGAAGGTTCGATGACGTCGAATTTTGAAACCCAAAACTCTCCAGCAAGCTTCAAGTATTTTCGGTAAAAATCTCGATGACAACGAAGACCACTCGATGACAACAGAACTGTCCAAGCACTTACCAGATTATTTTTTGTAAAGACTTGATGAAATCGAAGTCAGTTCTATGACATTGAACCCTAACAGATTTTTACCTATTTTTTAACCGTTAAAGATTCATTGCCTATTTATTGAGGGTTGCTTTCTTGGTTCCTCAGTGAGAAAAATAGAGAGATTTAAGAGAGTTATTACTATAGGAATACTACCTACCATATAAAATTCCTTTCTCATGATAGTTCATCCTTCGACCCTATCTTAAATGCAATCATTGAAGGATCAATAGATTGGATTGAAGAATGAACTCTACCATTCAAGGATCTTCCAGTAACTCACTCATTGGTAAATCATTGAGTTATAATCCTTTGAATGGTTGATATTTGGAAATCTCATCCACACTTAAAGACTCACATTTAATAGATAAGATTTACCAAAATACCTTAACCCAACAACCGTCGACTTGCATTGGAGCATCTATAGCTATTGTAGATCAAGGGAGCTGAAGATTCTTCACCACAAGGAAGATTGTCATCAGCATGTGTTAAAAGTGGGGCTCACTCACTTACAAGTAAGTAATAGAGTCCATAAGAGTCTGAAGTCCTTTCTTTGTGTAGGATTTAGTTTCAGAGTTTGTTCTCAAACTCGTTAAGACCTTTCGTAGGCCTCCGATAGGAGAATACGTATAGTGTCCTTGTGTAAGACCTATTGTCTTGTGTAAGCATGTGTATTTGTCTTGTGTAAGCATGAGTGTTTACCTTGTGTAGTATAGTGAGTTGCCTTGTGTAGGCACTTAAGGATGTCTTATGTAGGCTCCTTAGTTAACCTTATTTAGGTTGTAAAGGTTAATGGTTAACCTGATTTAAAACTATTGATAGTGAAATCTGGCATACTCTAAGGTGAAGTGCGTCAGCCGGGAGTGGAATAGGCACGTAGCCAAACCACTATATATTGTTGCGTTTATGATGATTGCTCATGCTTATATGTATTAATTGTTAGAATGTTCACTTTATGCACAATACATGTTTGATTAAATGCAACACTTAGATTTTTCACTATCTTAAGAAGTTGAATATAAATGACTTCTTAATAATCTTGCTTAATTTGTGTCGAATTGGTAGAATTTATAGTTCAGTAGGATTAAAGTTTTAAAAGTCCTATTTACCCCCCTCTAGGACAGTTGGACATACATCTATACTTCAATAGCAGCGGTCCTAGTACAATTTCATACTTCATTGCATATGACGAATCTTTTCGATCTTCGTTTGATTTGTAACCTCTGTGATGGATCTTCTTAAAGGTTGTTGTATTTTAGATAATCGATAAACGACTGACGCCAATCATCTACGATAATCTCTAAACACGATACCGGTAAGGTTTCAATATTCTCGTTAAGGAGCTTTGGCGACGATAAAAATCTCCACTCTTCGATTGTTACTTGGAGAGGACTTTGGTTAGGGTAGGATAAAGCTGCAGCTAAGTTGGCTAAAGCATTTGCCTGTGCATTCTCACATCGGGGCATATGCTTGATTTTAACATTATAAAATCGTTCCAACAACTATTGTGCTTGTTGTTAATATGGTAGCAGCTCTTGTTTTCTTATTTTAAACTATGTTGTTAACTGATTTATACCCAGTTTAGAGTCTCCGAATATTTGCAAGGTTTTTATCTTTATTTCTTGTACTATCTCCATTCTTATGATGAGGGAATTGTACTCGGCTTCATTTTTGGTACATGCATACTTAACGTGAAGGAATACAGTAACAAATCGCCTTGAGGACTGATAAATATTATTCCAGTGCCTGCTACCAAAGTTCGAGAAGCACTGTTGAAGTACATTTGTCATGAATTAGGCAATTCAATGAACAACACTTGTTCATCTAGAGGTGTAACATCTCGAAAAAATCTGTACAAGGACCTGAGTATCACCTCAGATAGAAATCACTCAGGACCAAATCCTTTAGAAATTAGACGAGAATTAGCTAGTGCTACACTAGAGTACCTGAAAAATTAGTACTAATCACTTTAAATATGATTTGCAAGACCCAAAACGTGGAGATCCATTGCTGCTACTTTACTCTAAAATCTAGAATCAATCTCTAGACCCGGTTGCTCTCGGGAGCACCTTGAAACTCCGTATTGGACCTGGACTACACATCAAAAGTCCGATGACAGTGAAACTATACGAATATGACCGCTTTTCTAGGCTTGACAACCTTTTCAGAAATTAAGTCCTAACCGTGTCCAGAAACGCACAACTTGGGCCCAGAGCGAAGTGTGTGAGAAACGCGAATATCTTTAGAAATCGAACCCAGATTTAAGTGAATTGAGTCGTTCACTTGCAGGACAAATCTAAAGATTTAGACCGTCAGAATCTGACCCAATTACACTCTTAGATCAGGAAAAATTTCCAACTCATGTTGGTGCACTTGTGGCCTTGATCGAGTACCGGTGACCGTTGAACTGAAAATGGTCCACCACAGTCGATCTGTAAATCCGATCGGACCGAAAACTCAGCTTGACCTAGATCTAATGTCAGAGAGCTTAAGTCCGACCGCATGCTGAAGGGAGGCCACCAGAAGTGCTCCGTTGGACTGAAACAAACGCCCTTTGGATATAACCTAAGTATACCTTGGCCCTGAGGCCATTTCCATCAGTCCTGGGCCTATATAAAGACTTAAAACCCCCTCTCTCTCACTCCATACGAATTTGCTAACCTAGGTGAGAGAAGAGAAAAGAAAGAGAAGGAAAGAGAGAGAAAGTGTGAGGGAAGTTAGGGTTTTGCTATAGAGATCTTTCCCTGCCGCTCTAAGTATCGAAACACCGCTACGATGTCGCTATACCGGCGATTCTAGTTTAGTTCTTAGGTAAGAAATCCTAACCCTAATCTGTTTTAGGTTTTCAAATGGTGTATTAGATGGAATAGCTAACCTATTTCATGCTATAGGTTGCCGTTGTGCCGTAGACAAAGGCTTAGTGTTTAAATTGAGTTCGCTATGAGTCTACTGGCAAAAGGTACGGACTATAAATGTTTAGGTTATGATTTTCAAGGCTTTCAATGTTAGTTAATGATTTATGACTGACTTGAATGCTTTCACATGCTTAGGTGCGATGCTTCCCGCGCTTTACACATATATATGAACTATGTTGAGTGTAGTGTACTCCATGTGTTAGTTGAAATGATTGAATGCGTATAGAATTTAGACTTGTGTTTGACATGATTATTCATCATGGATATAGGGTTGTTGTATGTGCGACAGCCCCTTGGCGAAAGGATTTGCCCTAATACATGTTATGGCCAACATATGTCATGTATGTTATAGTGTGTAGTCTAAGTGTTTGTTGAAATGACTGAATGAATATGGGATTATGATTTGTGCCTGCCGTGTTTATGAAATGCAAATACATGATTGTTTTGTATGTGACAACTCCTTGTTGGAAGGATCTGTCCAAGTATATGTTATAATCAACATATGTTATGTATGTTGATATGTGTAGTCTTAAGTGTTTGTAAAAATGTCGGTATGAGTAAGTATTTGGTGCATTGTACTTTATACAGGTGTCGAGATAAGATTCTCAACTACCTTAACTATGTGTATAAATCTCTCCATGCAACCTGCACTATATTGTTTGTTTTACTTATGGAATGCGATATGGGAATCCATGTTTATGCTGCATTTCATAAAATGCTAAATGGTTGTAGGATCTGAATTATTTGTTCAATACTACATTTACTACTTCATGTGATTACTTGCTGGAATCGAGTGGCAATCGGTAACACGTCCTGGTTTGGCGGCTAAGGTTGTTTCGCCACAACAGACACGTTTGAGGAATCCGAGTCGTACGCTGCTAGTCGACAGTGGTTAAGCCACTCAGAGTGCTTACACGCTCCATGTCGATTGGCTCGACGTATGCTCGTACCAGTCGAGCTTGTCAAGTAACCCGATTGGCCCGATGTATGTTCACCATGTATGGACGCTACTGCTTGAATCTAAGGTACCAAACTCACCAGTGAAAAACCCATTTAACTTTGGTACCTCGATCCGCTAAGACTCATGAGCCAGACATGGTGGTGTGGGACACCGTGGTCGAGCTGTCAGCCTACACTGGGGCGACGAGCTTCCCCATAGTGACCAGTGAGCAATACCACCTCGTGAGCTGAATACGGTGGTATGAGACACTGTATTCGAGCTGTCGGCCTACACTGATCAGGTGACAAGCCCTTTGTAGTGACCTTAAACATACTCTAAGACTGCGTTGAGGCGACGAGTCTTTCCATAGCAAGTAGAGTATAAACTAGGCCTACACTGATCAGGTGACGAGCCCTTTATAGTGACCTAGAACTGCAACATCGTATGAGATTTACTAGGACTGACGACCCTAGAATGGATCATTGTTTTGGAATTGATATAAGAGAGGTACCTTAGCTTCCCAACCCTGCTATATGAATAAACCTAAGTAAGAACTTAGTTAACACGATCATAACATTGCATTGCATGATGTTTTAGCGAGGAAGTAGCATGTGTCTGGAGTGGTGCATGCCGTGACCGTGAGATGAAGTTCGTAGAGGGAGTGCAGGTGACGGCATGCATCATATCATACCATCTTTGCATTAACAAGAGTATTTAGGGCTTGATTGTTGTACTGCTTTATCATTTTTACTTGATTGAATTGATAATATGTTAACCTTTGCCTTATAGCTCCACTGAGTTGATCACTCGCTTCCATGTTCTGGGACGGTGTTTTAAACACCAACCAGACTCTGTCTTAGTTGCAGATGGTGATGCAATGTATGAGGCGAAGCCTGAATTTTACGACGACGAGGAGTTCTCTTATATGCAGTTATCAGGTGGGTTTACTTAGACTGTCTTGATCGATGGGGGCTACAGGGCTTATCATTTGTAGTTACACTATCTTTGATATTTTGTATTTTGAACTAATACATGTAATTATTTGACCTGGTAATGTATTCATACTCTGGAGACCGGCAATGGTCTATATGTTTCATATATGCTATATACATCTCTTAGTCTTCCGCATGCGTTATTTAACTGCTTCTGGAGTATGATATACTGATTTAATCCCACTTATGTTTAATGCATTAATACAGACAACATTCAATCATCATCATATATGTTGCATAAGTGATGTTTTGGGACTCAGGAGTTGGGCTCCTGCTCGACCCCCGATTTTCAGGGCATTACAAGAAGTTCATCAGAAATCATTTCATCGTTTGAAAGGGGATGAGGTACTAAGAAATTTGCCACCGCTTGTCCTTTCACTCCTTTTGCTGGTTCATAAGATATCTTATACTCCGAGAGGAGTAACATCCATTTAGCTAGTCTTCCGGACAGCATTGGCTTTGTCCTGAGGAACTTTATCGGGTTGACTCGCGAGATTAGGATTATGTCATGGGAAAGGTAGTAATGACGTAATTTCTATACTGCGAATACTAAAGCCAGACATACCTTCTTGATGAGAGAATAATTACATTCTGCACCTATCAGAGTTCGACTCAGATAATAAAGTAGGATTTCCTTTCCTTGTTCATTTGTTTGAGCTAGTAAAGCCCCTAAGGAATTTTCAGCTGCGAAAATGTATAGAATCCAAGGTTTGCCTTTCACAGGAGCTGGTAGTACTGGGGCCTACTTCAGTAAATCTTTAATAGAGTTAAATGCGTTCTGACATACTTGATCCCATATAAATTCTGTTCATTTCTTCATCAGATGAGTAAATGGTTGGCACCTTCCATTCAAATTGGAGATAAAGCACCAAATGTGAGCCAATTTTTCTTATAAGCTTTTTAGTTCTTTTAATGTCTTCGGCGGTGGCATATCTTAAATAGCCCTAATTTTTCCTAGATCAATTTTGATTCCTTTGTGCTTGATGACAAAACTGAGGAATTTTCCCGTGATACACCGAAGGCACATTTTGCCGGATTCATTTTCAATTGTTTCTTTTTGAGCCGTCGAAAGACTGAAGACAAATGTTTGCAATGTTCTTCATGATTGTTTGATCTGATCACCAAGTCGTCGACATAACATTCCATATGTTTATGCATCATGTCCTGAAATATATTCTGCATTGGTCTCTGATACGTAGCACCGACATTTCTGTAACCGAAAGGATGACTTTATAATAATAGATCCCAAGAGAAGTTCTGAATGCTATCACTTCTTCATATTCAGGTGCCATTTGTATTTGATTATACGTAGCCCATCCATCCATGAAGGATATGACAACATATTTCATTGTGCTGTCGATCAACAGTTTTGTTATGGGCAAAGGAAAGTCGTCTTTTGGACATGCTTCATTGAGATCTCTAAAGTTAATACATACTTTGATTTGTTTGCTTTTCTTTTTTACTGGGACGATATTGGATATCCATTTAGGATATTTGACTTCTCTTATGAAATTGACTTTGATCAGCTTATTCACCTCTTCTTCTATCAAAGGTAATGGATCTGGGTGGAATCACCTTTGCTTTTATTTGATCGGTTTCTTATCTTTGGAGATATTCAGTCGATGCATCGCCACTGATGGTTCTAAGCCTGACATCTCTTCCTATGTCCAAGCAAACACATCCTTATTTTCTTTCAACAATTTAATATACTGATCGGTTTCTTGTTCAGATAGACTAGCATTTATATATGTATATCGTGGTTCTTCTTCCGTTCCCGAATTTACTTCTTGCAACGTATCGACTGTTCGCTGCCCCCATCTTCTATATGTTTTGGAGCTACTTCCGGATGCTTGATTATTCCAGGATCTGTTATTTAGCTAGTCGCTGGATCAATCGAGATCATGTTTACTTGTGCATGAGAAGGTGACGCTCCTTGTCCACAAAATTTCTCTCATTTCTTTTCATTCACACTGATCGGGATCTGTCTACCTCTGCTGTTATTCAACCCGATTGGTTCCTCGCAATTGAAGCCCATATTCTACATAATTTTCTTGTTGGTTGGACTGTATCTCTTTAGATCTTCTGGTGTCAACTTATCCCGATTCACCTCGCCATCAGTCTTCTCTTATATTTTTCTCTCTGGAGGGGCATAGAATTCAATTAGTTCAGGATTTTTTGAGCTGGACTTGATGCAAAACCATTTTGGCATAACCAGAAACGGCTTATTTCTTTCGGCATACGGTATCGGTACCATATAATTTGAGTGCAAAATCTCTAATTGTTCCAGCAATAATAATGTTAGAGGGGGGTGCCCAGGCTGTCTTAAGTGTTTTGGCACGAAATAGAATTTCTTTTTCATGTCCACTTTCCCGGATAATTTTATTTTTACAACTTTACTATCTATTGACCTTGCTTGATTATCTTCTGTCCCCATATCTCTATCATCTCCCTTCTTGTCTGCTATCATGAATTTATCATAATAGCTTGCATCTACAGAAAAAGATTTTACCTCCGTGTACGGTTTCGTGTCGGCCATCACCTTATACTGAATTCCATTCTTGTAGTATTTGAAGCATTAATGCAGAGTAGATGGTATGACGCTATATTGATGCATCCATGGCCTACCCAAGAGGAGGTTATATGTCATCATTACGTCAATAACATGATATGCATCATTTGTAGTCAATTCTCCTATTTCCAATGTTAACGTGATTTTACCCAATGCTCGCTATTCGTCCTGGTTGAAACCCTGAATCATCATTCCGGTAAGGTGTAAATGAGAATAGTGGTATCCGAGATCGTTTAACATTTTCCATGGCAACAAATTCACTGTAGAACCATTATCTAACATTATTCTCTTTACTTTCTTATCACGAATATGTCCGATAATCATTAATGGCCTGTTATATTATTTGTTGTAAATTAGGCCATCATCAGAGAAGGTAACAACGAACATGCAATCATTTTCCTCCGTAGTTTTGGGGACATCTAGCCTTGCTAATTATGTAGTTTCCATTTAAATGAGTAATGCCTCCATGATACTATTATCGGATAAAGCTCGAATCAGGGTTTATTTGAAGTCTTCCAACAGTCGTAACACATCATATACGCTTAAGCGAGCGGGATGCCCTTCAGATGATTCATAACATCATAGGTTACTCTTTCAACTTTACTCTTCTCTTCTCTTTCGTTATTGGGCAGTGTTTCAGAGTTTCTCCTTGCATTATTTCAAGACTTTGCTTCTAAAGTGGGCTTGTTATCCTTTTTCCCGAACGTAACATGATTCCGCTACTTTGCATGCATTTTTCAGTGGTGTCTTGGTTGATTCGTCCAAAAATTTAATGGTGATTGTATTACAACTTTCTTCTTTCTTTTTCTCATGGCATTTATATGATAGACATTGTTCATATTTGCTTTCTTTGTACTCTGTCCCTTCATATGCAGCGTCTTGGAAAGACGTCGCATTCATAGTTGCTTTCCTGTTTCTTTTCCTATTATGATTTCTCCTCTGTTTATCATTCTTTGTAGTATATTTTTCAACGTGAAGCTATTTTCTGTCGGATGTCCCAGCAAATAGTGATAATGCCAATAATTCTTTTATTTCATTTTCTCAGCTTTGGTTCATCATGAGAATAACGTTTTCTCTTTCAAACTCATATCCTTCATGAGAATCATATGGCTGAGGCCTTTTGTCATTTACTCGGCCTTTGTAACGATCTATATCTTCTCTTATTTCCATTCTTCATCTGTCATGAGGGATGTCCCTTTTCTTCTCTCGGTCGATGACATTTGCTATCAACCTGCTCAATCCTCTTTGTCTTGTTTCATTATGAAATGCAGGTATTTTCTTGGTCATCATTTCAAGTGCATGGGATTTTGTGGCAGATCATGAAAAATCCTTATATCAGCGCTTGTCAAGCCGAACACAATTCCTATTTCCATTGAATTTAGGCACATCTTCACTTGTTCTTTCTCTTTAGGTAATTACCTGCATGATACCCCCAGGGTCTTTCATCGATCAATGAACCTTTCTACCAGCTCGTTTTCTCCCTGCCGTATGCAAGCTAACTCAGTGATGCTAACATCTCGATCAGACGAGAAGAAATTTGCAATGAAGGCGTCTTACATTTGCTCCCAAGTATCTATAGATTCTGGGACTAAACTGGAGTACCATCAGAATGTTTTCCCTGTCAAAGAAGATCCAAACAATCGTAGGCAATATTGCAGAATTGTGAAAAATTACCCATAGTTGTGATAAAATGCATGAGGTGTTCTTATGTAGATTCGTCTCCATTTAAAATTTGAAAGTTTGTCTACTTGAAATTCGCGGGGAATGGTACGTCTTCTACTTCTTGAGGATATGATGTTCTGAATCGAAATATTCCTGGATATTCTTGCTCTCTCTTGGTTCTGATGACTTCTGTTATTACTTGCCGTATCTCATATTGTGTTATTACTCTTAAAGTGGGAGCTAATCCATGCGACCTTGTTCTTGATGGCTGCGAACCTTCTGGCAGTTGTTCGTGGCCATTTACAATGGCCATCACAAGAGGAACCATGACTTGAGCTACATTGTGAGCAAGAGTAGCCAATGCTTCTTGGAGGCTTTTGCATTCCTCCATCAAAGCTGTTTGTGCACGAGCCATTTCGGCTATACGTTCATCTGTAGATGGCAATGGATTTTGACTTGTCTCCACTATGCATACAACGGTTTCTCCACTTCCATATTGTGCTGTTGCTGGAGTAGGATAGGGATATGTCATCATGGGAGGACTTGACGGGAAAGAATTCTTGTTAGATCCTTTGACGCTCTCGTAGGATCCTGATGATCTTGGTACAACTTGTGGAGATGTCGTTTGCGATGGTGTAGTGAATTTAAGAAAAAATGATTCATTTTCCACGTGCGACTTGCCTTTCTCCTTCCTAGTCCATCGAATGACTACCATTGATGCAGTTTTTCGATGAACCCTCCTTGGACCCTTAGGTACATGCATAAAAGAAACAAAGGACAAAAGGTAGACCTTGGCTAATGTAGGGGACCCGCCGATGCCAAAGTCAGGGATCTGAGTAATTGTAGAGAATGTTTTAAAGGGAAAGAGTCACCAGTCTTCTCAGGTTTTTGAGTTGTTCAAATGTATGCGTACCTTTCACCGTCTAGGGGCTCCCCTATTTATCGAGAGGGAAGATCACACGTGTTATTGTAGAAATCTTCTCTATTTGGAGGGAAGATCACACCATTGGAGATCTTTCCCGTTTGAGACTCTTGATATGTCAGGGATCCTCCTCAGATCACGAGTGTCCGAGATCTCCGGGATCCTGGCCTTATCTCCTGAGATCTTCGGCCATTTGCTTTGGATAAGATCAAACGTTTAGTTGGGGACTGATAAGTCTATCTGACCTTTAGGTAAAATTGGATGGTTGAGGCAGATCAAGCCTTGGAGGCAGGTAATACTAAGCTATTTGTAGGTCGATATCATCTTGCTGTCAATCGACTCGTAGTGTCGTTGCGATCGTTGGTTTTGGTAGCTATCGGCTCCCCTTGCTGAAGGTTGTTGAAGGTTATGCCGACCTGTGACTGGACCAACCTATGATCAGGCCGAGCCATAGTCGTGCTGACCTGTGATTGGACCAACCTATGATTAGGCTGAGCTATAGTTTGAAATGGCCTATCTATACGTCCTAGAGGGGGGGGGGTGAATAAGACGATGCCAAAATAAAACTTTAACAGTGGAATAAAGAAAGATAGATAGCCAAATAAACTAAATCAAATCACAATGCTGAAATAAAAGCAACCTCACTAAACAAGTATTGAGAGGTTGATACGAATTCAGTTCTAAGGACAACCTTACACCATAAAAACCAAGGATTTATGGCAGGACAACCTTATTTCTAGAACATCTTTTGTATCAAAAAATGAAACTGGAGAGGAATAAATAAATAGAGTGGAATTGAAATAAATTGCAGAAATTTAAAACTAAATTATTACAACATTCCCACTGTGCTTGAAATGTAAATTTTACAACATTCACATCTACACATACATTCCACAAATTTGAATGAAAAGAGATATAAAACTTAAGCAAACATTCAAACCACAAGACAAAAAGTTATAGTGGTTCGCCTATGTGTACACCAACTGTCCAACAACAGCCACACAATGCTACTCCTTTTCCAGGTTCACCCAAAATCTTCACAATTGTATTTTTCTCTATGGGCTTACACAATTAAAAAAACCCTCTTCTGAGTTTTCCTAGCTCTCCTCAGATAACCAATACAATGAGATTTTTCTGGCAAATCCCCAAAAAAAAACTAAATGAAAGTAAATTACACAAATGTAAAATACCTAAATTTTTCCTTCGTTGTAGCATCCCAGAAGAACCAAGTTGGAGTAGAGACTTGAATGTCAAAGTTCAATATCCAATACTCACTTTATAATGGTTCTAGGTTCTAATAGATTTTAAATTAAACCAAATTGGGCGTAGCTCTATTTGATTTTGATTCCAAGAAGACAGAATACAACAATTCCTCTTTTCAAATAAGATTGGAATATAGAATCAAAATCAAATAAGAAAAGCTAAAGAAAGAGAATATTAAATATGCACACTTAGCTTAAAATGGAGCACAGACTTATCTCTCAGAAGGCTGAATTAAATTAGCTTGAAAATCATATTTAATTTTGAGATTCGTGCTCTATTTATAGGTGAACAAATCACGTCTTCGACTGGTCTAAAGATCTCTATGACTGGTTGTAGAACCAACAGACATTTGAAAATTCGGGCGTGATAAGATCTGGCGGTTTCATGACTGGTCGTAGGTGATCTACGACTGGTGGTAGGTCTCCTTCGACTGGTCATAGGTTGCACACGACTAGTCGAAGCTATCCGAATTTTAACGCTGTACATTGAGTCATAGGACCACGACTGGTCGAAGAAACAGTCGACACTGTTCATACGACTAGTCAAACAGTCCCTAAGACTAGTCGAAGCCTAATAGAAAATATTCAAATTTTGCAACAAACTTATGACTGATCTAGGAAATTCTTAGACAGGTCGAAGCAGTACTAGGACTAGTCGAACAAAGTCCAGGACTAGTCTTAGAACAGCCTAAACTCACATATATAAAACATATGAATTATGTTTCCAGAATGGCCTACTTTAAAGGTCAACCTAAGCTCAATCATACCTCATTAGTGAAGTACGGATATTGAAACTTAAAGATGAGTGACCTTTGAAAGTAATGAAGCTTGAAGTCTTAATGTAGCTCAAACTTGAAAGCTTCTTGAAATCTTGACTTGTGAACAGTGCTTGTCAATCAAAGCTGATCTTGAGTAGAGCATTGTTCTTCACAAATGCAAGCTTCATAACATTGTCTTTAGCACCACAAATTTGACAACAAAAAGGGGCTATAAACTATAGCACTTACAATCTCCCCCTTTGTCAAATTAGTGACAAAACACACTTCTAAGATACATAACATAGAATATCTGATTAAAGAATCATGCACCAGTTGTTATATCATGCACCAGTTGCTATCAACCGGCATATACTAACATGATCCTGCAAACCTGTAAATCAATATTCAATATAACATACAGTCCACTTCTGCACATACTCCCCCTGAGTAACATACATAAAAAATGCAATGCTACTCCCTCCTCATAACATATAACATAATCATCAATCATTAGACACATCACATCCATATCCATTCTCCTCCTTTTTGTCACAATAGGATAAAGGAAGCATAGAACAGATGGCTAAGGAGAAATAAATAAAGAGATATATGAGTGGAAATAAGACAAGATATGATTAACTAGCATAAACAACTCACATAATTCATAAACAAAGCTAAGCCAAAGATAGCTACAGTCTCAAAACTAATTAAGCTAACACAAGAGTAATAAAGTTATAACAAACCAGCTAACTTAAAAAATCTAATTTGAACCAGATGAAGGAGCAGGGATGGAAGGATCAAGTTGATGCATGCCCTTGTTCAAGCACCTAAGATATTTGTGCATATTTTTGAATTGTAAATCATGGGCAATAGACATGTTTTCCATCTTAACATTCATATTCTCAACTTTATCTTCCAATGCACGCAGACGTGCATCAAACTTAGAAGGTTCAAAATCTAGATCATTTCCAGAATCAGATCCAAGTTCTTCAAAAATATCATCCATGTTGATATCATCAGGAGGAAGATCACTAGCTTCTTTCTCATGTTCAGCTTCAGCATTGCCACCACCAACACCTTGACCAGGAAGGAAATCAAGCTTCATCTTATTGATATTAGAATTGTTAAATATCAAATGATGGATAGGGACTTCTCCAACCAGCATATCGACTAACATATGTGTAGCCAACACAACCATCAAATATCCAAAAGGAATGTCACTGTGACCAGGATGGAGTCAAAACTGAATAATGGAGTGACAAATCAAGGATGGTAGACAAACATGAGCACTGCTAGCAACAGCATGAAGAACACGGACCATGAATGAGTCAATTCAGATTTATTACCCGATCGAGGATACAAGTTAGACATAAAGATTTTGTGAAGAACTCTGTATTTGGGTAACAGATACTTTGAGGGAAGCGCATTCCCTTTATGTGTCCATTGAACATCCAAATTGCATAAATCTTTTGTGAGCATACCTTTTTCCGATACTGAGGATTTTTCAGATAAGTTATGGATAGGAATGCCCTCATCATTCACAGGAATTTTCATAAGAGCTGAAATCAAATGACGATCAACGTCAAATGGTCCTTCTCTTGTGGCTATCTTAAAAGATAAATTTTCCAATGAAAAATCACATATGCATGCGAACATGGACTAGGCAATGTACCAGTATGCTGGCCCACCCCAATGTAATAAGTTATCCCAACCTACAGCTTGGAGCATATGAAGGATATCAAAAGGAGCAACATGATTAATATCAACAGGATGTTCAATAATAACGTTACGCAATCTGATGTTCCGAACATAAGATGGATAGTCCTTGGGAGCTCGAAGATGACACTTAGTGATAGGAGCTGATCTGGAGGAAGAAGATGGACCATAGGATGTTGTCTTTCTCCCTCTAGATGCCATTTGCAACAAGGATTTCAAGGAAATAGAGAGTTGCAAAGAATTGAGAAGTGGATTTTCTCAAATCAGATTTTACCCAAGAAAAACTCAAATCTCAACGAAATTTGAAATAGATAACTTCAAAAGAAAAATAGAAGAAATCTAGACACAAATCTATAAGAAAAATGCAAATGGAGCACTAACCTTGAAGATTTTGAAGGAAGGGTTCGACTGGTCGTGTGTCGGCCCGTTGGAGAGTGAAGAAGAAATGAAGAAGAAGAAGCATTTTTTTCAAATTTTAAGTGATTCACGCGATTCATGACTGGTCGTGGATGTACACGACCGGTCGTAGCACGACTGGTCATGTATACTCACGACTAGTCGAGTACCGGCCAGAAAAACTTGATTTCCAATAATATATACAGAATTTGAAATCTAATCAAGCAAATATATACAATATGATACAAATAGGCATAGATACTCAATTTAAAATGCACATGCCAAGATCAAATTTCATTTTATTAATCCTGCTTTTGTCGAGCGGTTTAGTGAAAATGTCAGCACGTTGATTCTCGGTAGGGATATATTCCAAAGATATAACCTTTTCTTCTACTAATTCTAGAATATAATGAAATCTAATGTCAATGTACTTAGTACGAGAATGCTGAATTGGATTTTTTGAAATATTTATGGCACTGGAATTATCAAAATATAATAACATAGAATCCTATTTAATTCCATAATCACTTAGCATACGTTTCTTCCAAACTAGTTGTGTACACGCATTACCAGCTGTGCTATATTCAGCTTCAGCTGTTGAAAGTGATATAGAACTTTGTTTCTTGCTAAACTAAGAAACTAAACAGTTTCTAATATAAAAGCAACTACTACTAGTTGACTTTCTATCATCAAGATTACCAGCCCAGTCAGCATCTGAGTACCCAGCTAATTGAACACTAGTCTCATGTGGATACCAGAGACTAAGATTAACAGTACTTGCGACATATCGCATAATCCGCTTAACAGCAATCAAGTGCGACTCTTTAGGATCAGACTGATATCTAGCGCAAATACCAACACTTAGAGCAATATCGGGTCTACTAGTAGTTAAATATAGTAAACTGCCAATCATACTCTGATATAATTTCGGATCCACATTTTTACCTTTAGAATCTTTTGAGAGTTTCAAAGTTGTACTCATAGGAGTATCAAAGTTCTTACCATTCTCAAATCCAAATCTCTTAATCAAATTCATAACATATTTAAACTGAGAAATGAACATTCCATCAGGCTTTTGTTTTACCTGCAACCCAAGGAAATAATTCAATTCCCCAACCATGCTTATTTCAAACTGAGATTTCATCAAATCTGTAAACTCAATAGTCATGTCAGTATAGGTAGATCCATAAATGATATCATCAACATAAATATGTACTATTAGAATGTGATCATTATGTTTTTTTAATAAACAGAGTCTTATAAATACACCCCATTTGAAAATTATGGCTTAATAGAAACTTTTTTAGTTTCTCGTACCATCCCTAGGAGCTTGTTTTAAACCGTAAAGTGCCTTTTTAAGGCGATACAAATGATCAGCATTTTTGGAGTCTTCAAAACCCATCGGTTGTTCAACATAAACTTCCTCATGTAGGTCACCATTTAAAAAAATACTTTTCACATCTATTTGGTAAATCTTAAACTTTCTAAAACACGCAATGGATATAAAGAGTCTAATTGATTCAAGACGTGCTACTAGTGCGAAGGTTTCATCAAAATCAATACCTTCAATTTGAGTGTAACCTTGTACCATTAGTCTAGCCTTGTTTCTAATTATATTGCCAAGCTCGTCAGACTTATTTTTGAAAATCCATTTGGTTCCAATGATGTGTTTATCTTTAGGTCTAGGTACGAGATACCAAACATCATTTCTCACAAATTGGTTAAGTTCTTCTTGCATCGCAACAATCCAGTTTTCATCAGCAAGAGCTTCTTTTACATTAGATGGTTCTATTTGGGATGTAAAACATATGTAATTACATATATCCTCAAGTTGTCTATGGGTACGAACACCGGTGAGAGGGTTTCCAAGAATCTGTGTGGTTGGATGATCTTTAACAATCCTCAGTTCAAAATCAGTCTGATTAGATAAAGTATCATATTTATCAATTACTAGTACTTCATCATTATCTGAACTTGAGACTGGTGTGTTTAAGTGATCATCAATGACTACATTGATAGACTCTTGAATCACATCGGTCCTTTTGTTCAGAACCCTATAAGCTTGACTATTTAAAGAGTATCCTAAAAAGATCCCTTCATCACTCTTCGTATCAAACTTTCCCAAATATTCATGATCTCGTAAAATATAGCACTTGCTGCTAAAAACTCGAAAGTATTTGACAGTAGGCTTTTTATCAAACCACATTTCATAAGCTATTTTATTATTACCTTTACTAATGTAAACCCGGTTAATGATATAGCAAGCTGTATTGACTGTTTCAGCCCAAAGATTCCTAGAGAGCTTCATACTATTCAACATGACATTAGCCATTTCTTGAAGTACTCTATTTTTTCTTTCAACTATTCCATTTTGTTGTGGGGTTTTGAGCGCTGAGAATTCATGTAATATTCCCTCGTCGCTACAGAAGTTCTCAAAACCGCTGTTCTCAAATTCAGATCCATGATCACTACGAATCTTATTGACTTGAGAACCTTTTTCAGTTTGAATCCTTTTAAGAACCTTTTTCACTTCTTCAAAGGTTTCTGATTTGTCCCTTAATAAGACAACCCATGTATATCTGGTAAAGTCATCTACTATTACTAAGATATATCTTTTGCCACCTCGACTTTCCGTCCTAGTAGGTCCTATAAGATCCATATGGAGAAGCTCGGGTGGTCTTGATGTGGTATTGGAATTCACCTTTTTGTGTGAGTTCCTCGTTTATTTGCCAATCTGGCATTTATCACATATTTTATCTAATTTTTGTAGTTTGGGTAGACCTCTTATAAGTTCCCGTTTGCTCAATCTATATAGATTTTGGTAGTGTACATGTCCAAGACATTTGTGTCACAAATCAGTCTCGTCTGTATGGACCATGTAACACGATTGATTAGAGGAGCTAGATTCACTAATAATATAGTAGTTTTTAGACGTTCTACGTCCAGTTAGTATTACTAAACCCTTGTTGTTTAGAATCTCACAACATTGATTAGAAAATCAAACACTATGGTTATTATCACAAATTTGTGATATGCTTAGAAGATTATGTTTCAGTCCTTTAACATACAAAACATTTTTAAACAAAGGAAGGTTATAGAGTTGAGCCGTACCTTGGCCCATAATCTTGCAATTACTTCCATCACCAAAAGTAACTGACCCATCAGTCATATCTTTAAGATCGGTGAATAAAGCCTTGTCGCCTGTCATATGCCTGGAGCATCCACTATCTAGGTACCACTTTGAATGGCTTATTGCTTTGAAAGCGGTGTGGGCAACTAAGTAGGCAACCTTAGGAACCCATTTCAGAACTGTTTTGGGTTTAGGAGTATAGTTGGTCTTCTTCTGTCTGTTGTTATAAGAATGACCTACTGAGTTAGATTTTAAGAGCTCCTTGAGTAAATTAACTATCTTTTCAGTTAGTGGGTTTCTGTTCTGATTTTTGAAGTTGACATAGCTGCCTTTAGGTTTCTGAAAAACTTTTGAATTTTTAGAAAAAACTTAACTAGTATTTTTCCCTTTTGAGTTAGAGGACTCTCCTTTTACAAACTTAGGAGGAGTATACTTTTGTTTAGGAGGAACATTTTTATCATAGCCCAACCCTGATCTGTCGCCACATTTTCTAGATCTGGATAAAAGTTTTTCTAACTTTGGATCTCCTTGGGCATACCTCCATGTATCCTTTAAACTCAGAAGAGAAGATACTTCATTTCTAAGTTTCTCATTTTTAGATTTAAGATTTTCACTCAGGGAGGTTTTGAATTCTAAATCACATTTTAATTTTTTAAAATAATCTGAAATTTGGGATTTTTCTAAAACAAGAGATTCAAAACATTCTTTGAGTTTAAAAAACTTTTCTTTTTGAAGTTTAAGTTTGACAGCAATTTTACAACTTTCCTTGTATAAGGCATTGTAAGCATCTTGAAGATCATCTTCATTTTCATAATCACTATTCAGATTTCTTGGCTACTTGAATCATCATGATCTGAAAAAGTGAATTTGGCTAGAGTCATAAGGGCTTTAACTTCACTGCCCGACTCGGTTTCAGAATCTTCTGATTCAGAAGAAGCTTCAGAATCAGATGATTCATCCCAAGTAGCTAACATACCCTTCTTTTTGGATTTGTCCTTTTTAGGACACTTGTTTGCTAAATGCCCATATTCTTGGCAATTGTAACATTGACTATCTTTCAAAGACTTCCAAGTTTTAGATTTGAGTTTTGATCTTTTCTTATCATTTGATTTTTGAAAATCAACTCTCTTTTTACTCTTAAAAATCTTGTAAAACTTTTTCGCTAAATAAACCATATCATCTTCAGAATCAGAGTTGTCTTTAGAAGATTTAAGAGAGATAGATTTATTTTAGGAGCTTTAAAATTTAACTCATATGTTTGTAAAGAACCAACTAGTTCTTCTACCCTCATATTATCCGTATTACGAAGTTCCTAAATCGCGGTTACCTTAGAGTTGAACCGTTCAGGTAGTGAGCGTAGTATCTTTGCACACATTTTACTTTCTGGGATTTTATTGCCAAGACCCCAAATTGAGTTTACAATGTCATTTAATCTTGTATAAAAGTTTATAAACATTTCATTTTCCTCCATATGAATTTCTTCAAATTTGGTTGTGAGGAGTTAGACTTTAGATTTTTTGACAATTATAGTACCCTTATGTGTCATTTCTAATATATCCTAGGCTTGCTTTGCAGTATCATAGGATATGATTCTTTTGAACTCATCTGGTGATAGTGTGCAAGTGATTGCATTTAGTGCTTTTGCATTGGCACTACTCTCATTTTTCTAAAGGGTGGTCCATGAGAAATATGGTGTTACTCTCATTGATTTTGAACCATCGATACCAGTCACTTCAGTGGTAGGTGGGTTCCATTCAGTCACTGTGGCTTGCCACACACTCTCATCCATTGATTTGAGGAAGATCCTCATCCTGGCTTTCCAATAGGCATAATTGGAACCATCAAAGGGTGGAGGCCTAGTGACTGATAGGCTATCAAAATTTGACATCTTTTTAAATAGCTTAGATCGTTAGCTCAGGAAATAAATCGAATAAAAAGAAATAAGAGCGAGCTATTAAGCTTTGAAACCACTTGAAATGGCCTATACGTCCTAGAGGGGGGGCGGGGGTGAATAGGATGATGCCAAAATAAAACTTTAACAGTGAAATAAAGAAAGATAGATAGCCAAATAAACTAAATCAAATCACAATGCTGAAATAAAAGTAACCTCACTAAACAAGTATTGAAAGGTTGATACAAATTCAGTTCTAATGACAACCTTACACCATAAAAACCAAGGGTTTATGGCAGGACAACCTTATTTCTAGAATGTCCTTTGTATTAAAAACTCAAACCGAAAAGGAATAAATAAATAAAGTAGAATTGAATTAAATTGCAGGAATTTAAAACTAAATTATTACAACATTTCCACTGTGCTTGAAATGTAAATTTTACAACATTCACATCCACACATACATTCCACAAATTTGAATGAAAAGAGATATAAAACTTAATCAAGCATTCAAACTACAAGACAAAGAGTTATAGTGGTTCGCCTGTGTGTACACCAATTGTTCAACAACAGCCACACAGCGCTACTCTACACCTAATATCCTCACATAGGGGATATCAGCGTTCACTATCAAAGATAGGTTTTCCAGGTTCACCCAAAACCTTCACAATTGTGTTTTTCTCTGTGGGCTTACACAATTAAAAAAACCCCTCTTCTGAGTTTTTTCTGACTCTCCTCAGATAACCAATACAATAAGATTTTTCTGACAAATCCCGAAAGAAAACCAAATGAAAGTAAATTACACAAACGTAAAATACCTGAATTTCTCCTTCGTTGTAGCAGCCTAGAAGAACCAAGTTGGAGTAGATATTTGAATGTCAAAGTTCAATGTCCAATACTCACTTTATAATGGTTCTAGGTTCTAATAGATTTTAAATTAAACCAAATTGGGTGTAGCTCTATTTGATTTTGATTCCAAGAAGACGGAATACAACAAATCCTCTTGTCAATTAAGATTGGAATATAGAAACAAAATCAAATAAGAAAAGCTAAAGAAAGAGAATATTAAATATTCACACTTAGCTTAAAATGGAGCACAGACTTATCTCAGAAGGCCGAATTAAATTAGCTTAAAAATCATATTTAATTTTGAGATTCGTGCTCTATTTATAGGTGAACAAATCACGTCTTCGACTGGTCTAAAGATCTCTACGACTGGTCATAGAACCAACAAACATTTGAAAATTCGGACGCGATAAGATCTAGCGGTTTCACGATTGGTCGTAGGTCTCCTTCGATTGGTCGTAGGTTGCACACGACTAGTCGAAGCTATCCGAATTTCAACGCTGTACATTGAGTCGTAGGACTATGACTGGTCGAAGAAACAGTCGACACTATTCATATGAATGGTCGAACAGTCCCTAAGACTAGTCAAAGCCTAACAGAAAATATCTGAATTTTGCAACAAACTTACGACTGATCTAAGAAATTCTTAGACAGGTCGAAGCAGTGCTAGGACTAGTCAAGCAAAGTCTAGGACTAGTCTTAGAACAGCCTAAACTCACATATATAAAACATATGAATTATGTTTCCAGAATGGCCTACTTTAAAGGTCAATCTAAGCTCAGTCATACCTCAATAGTGAAGTAAGGACATTGAAACTTAGAGACGAGTGACCTTTGAAAGTAATGAAGCTTGAAGTCTTGATGTAGCTCAAACTTGAAAGCTTCTTGAGATCTTGAGGTTGAACTTGAAAGCTTCTTGAAATCTTGACTTGTGAAAAGTGCTTATCAAATAAAGCTGATCTTGAGTAGAGCATTATTCTTCACAAATGTAAGCTTCATAACATTATCTTTGGCACCACAAATTTGACAACAAAAATGGGCTATAAACTATAACACTTACATAGTTGCGCTGACTTGTGAGTGGACCGACCTATGATCAAACCAAGCTATTGGTCGGCTCTTCCTAGCCAGTAGTTTTCTTTTGGGTAGTTTGGTCCATGGGTTCATGCTGGTCCTTAGTTCGACCTCTTTTCATGGACCATTCTATCTCTCCCATAACAACTGCAATAGGGAGGGCCAAAAAATCTTGCGGAATGATAGAACTGGAAGATCTTCCTAGATATAGTGGAAGTAGGGAGAGTGTGGGGTTCCGCTTCACGACATTACTCGTAATCGGCCCCTCGATCATTTACAACGTAGCTGGATTGATGGTTACACAGGATCAGATCCTTGATTTCTTTGGAGGCACCACAGTCCACTCTTCATCATTATTTTAAGCTATCGATGATATGGAAATCACTCCTGTCATATCTTATAGTGCGCTATTTGTGGTCGAAACTGACTGATTCTTTCGATTCAGAGATTTATCACAAGCATACTTGATGACAAACCCGGTCGATGTGAAATGGAAAATGGTTTTATCAAGAGAGGCGGCCATTCCGATTAAATAGAATTGTAATTCCTGTGAAAGACAATAATATATTAATAATGGGGATTTGAATGAACTTGCACTTTATTTTGGAGATGAAGGGGAGGATGTTCCTGTTGAGAGTCGCCATTTTGGCGTTAGTACGATGCCAAACAATGATAAAGGTTCTCTAAATCGTTTCTAAGTTAATATTGAAATGAGAAGAAATCCCTAGTGGAGTCATGTTGAGGGTCAAATATTACATATTAGACCCCAGTTATTGCTTGGTTTTACATGCATGATAATGCTTTATGTCTTATTTTAATTATGTTTTTGGTTGCAAGGTGAATTTAGGAGCTTGGACTTAAAAGAGTGCTAAAAGCCTAGATTTAATGCTCAGAAATCACCAAGGTAAGGGACGGACCCCAGGGGACTGAGATTGAAGAATTTACACATTAGAGATCTGAGAAAATCAAGTGATTGAAGTTCAAGTGGCCTGAAAGTCATCATGAATGCAAGATCACAGGGTTCCCGCCATCCGTTCGGCTCAAAACTTTATATCTAACCTGACGACCCTAAATTAACTGTCCAGGTCGAAATTCAGCCCTTAAATACCTCTGGTTGGATAGATCAACCCACATATCAGCAATTTGGGGCCCACCTGATCTCTGGATATGCTTCAATTTTGATATGAACCCCTTAAATAGGGTGGCACAACGAATGGATGGAGCGGATTTTGCATATACATCACAAGTGGACCCCACATGTACATCGCGTGTACATAGGATACACATGCTCGCACCATGCCAAAATGTAAAGGCAACGTGAATGTGAACGTTTTTGGCTTAGCTATCATCTGGACGGTTCGGATTTACCATACCATCAAAGGTGGTGGGCCACATCTTCCCGGAATGTCCAAAAATCGTGGACGTGTGTAACATATGCACAGGAGCTACGCTGAGGTCTCGGTGGGACCCATGATTGATGTTATCAGAGAAATCTACTCCATTCATTGAACTACCCTAAAAAAACCAGTCGGTAAGGGGTGGTTTTGGTCGAGTTTGGTGCGGCCCACTGTATCAAATCTTTCCATCGTTCATTCTGTGTTTTTCGGCGATCCAAATGTGTACGTGTGCATGGGGCCAAAAGGAAAGCATGGCCAGGGTCATGGCCACCATCCAGAGTAGATGAATGGTCCAGATCGTCGAACAGATGATGGGTGTGCATGCAAACTAACCTGTAATCTTGCCGTATCTCTTGGTTACGCACGCAGCTAGCTACGAAAGTTCCTACCAACCGACTTTCTCCATACAAACCGACTCCAAGTGGCTATAAAAGGGAAGCGTGGAGACGTGGAGAGGATTATCCAAGGAGGCAGCCGAAGTCGTGAACGTGTGAAGGGGAGATCGGGTAGCCATGAAAGCAATTCCTAGGCCGTGGAGGGAAGCTGTGCACGTGGGAAGAAAGAGTAGAGAGAGAGAGAGAGAGAGAGAGAGAGAGAGAGAGAGAGAGAGAGAGAGAGAGAGAGAGAGAGAGAGAGAGGAGTGGACGGCCGGCACTAGAGGAGTTTTCCTTCTTCTTTTCCTCTTGATTTTCTTCTTGTTTGGATGTTTTTCTTTGCTTGATCATGTTTATGACAGGCTAAACCTCTTAGTTAGGGCTAAGAGGTGAAGCTTGTAGCGTGATGGGTAGTTTTCAATGGCTTTGATTCATGTTACGTTGAACTCTCTTTGATTTTGGTTTGATTAAAAGGAATATTCATACTTTTTAATGGTTTGCTGTGACTGAAATTACAATGGATCTGCGATAGCTTTGAGTATATCCTATGCACATATAGAGTTTATGGTTGTAGGAGCCCTGTTGTTCACCATCGTCTCACGGGCATGGTTGGATGACAGAACTCTTCCTAACGTTCGTAACTCTCTCTGATTGGTTGTGGATTAGCTAAATTCTGTTGTTTGCTTTGTCTTATGGGCATGGTTTTGTGATGAAATCAATTCTAATTCTCATACCTCTCATCTCTTGAAAACTGGATCGAAGAAAGTTCAGATTTGATTTTTAAGGTTACATCTTCCAACTGGATGAAGATGGGACTTTGATTCTAGTTGTGTTCATGAATCAACCGTAGATCTCCCTGATCTCTACAAGTGGATCCTTGGCACCCTAGATTCCCACCTTTAAATTCTACAAGTTTTAGTTTAAGATTTCACCATTATTCTCTTAATTTTCCCTAATTTAGTTTATATCTTCGCCTAGTTCTAGTTTGAGTTACTTTCAGATTACGTACAAGGTTCAGTCCCTGTGGATTCGACCTTGGTCTTACTGAGATTATTACTACATCGCAACCCTATGCTTGGGGTGTGAACAAGTCGCCATTTTTTCCAACAAGAAACGAATGTATTTTATTTGGGAGGAGATCTTATTCAATAATAACAAAGAAAGAATAAGAGAACGTTCATCACAAAATATTTTATTGATTATGAAATTCATTTACATCCTGATATTTTCCTTGATTCCAAAATAAGGCATACAATCGTAAAACATAATAATCAAATCTTGTTTGGATATCGATTTCAACAACATTTTGATTCGTGGCATAGTCCTTTAAATGCGGAAACTACTGTGCGGAAATGATGTTTCCTTGACCGATCAATACTTCAGAGCATTGCAAAGATATAAATTATAAGCAAAAGGTCACTGTGCGCAACATATTTACTCCGCGCCGCATGATGAGCTCCAAGGCTACCATTGCGTGGGTTCCCAGTTGCGCACTGCGCAATAGGTATCCTCCAGTACCTTGCAAGGTCTGAAGAATTCTCTGGTCTTCTGCTTGTTCTCAGAGTCGTATGTTACAAATGAAGAGAGAGGAGGGGAATTTATAGGCAACTACATGTGTGAATTCCAATGTCCACACAACAACTTCTTGTTGCGCGGAAGATGAATCTCATTGCGCGGGGCGAAATGGACCATCACTAAATCCCATTGCGCGAACACCATATTCCCATTGCGCGCCGCGCAACAGACTCCTATCTTCATTTGATTGCACGCCACGCAACCAAAACACATTGATCTTCATCTCTCAATTTTCTTCTTAATTTTATGCTCCAACAAGTCTAACTATATTTATATTCTTTAGATCCTACAGCACCTCTTTATAAATTTAGCTTTGTGTTTACGCTTTCCTTATTCTTTTGAATCAAAACTATGTCATCTTCAAACAACATATATTATGGGATCTCTTCCTTAAAATGCCTTGTTAACTTATCCACGACCAATGTGAAAAGGTACAAGTGCAATGACGACCCTTGTTGCATGCCTACAATAATTGAGAACTCATTGTTCTCTCCACTAGAGGTCTTTACATTTATTACGGCTCCCTTGTACATATTCTTAATTATGCTAATATATCCTCTTGAAACTTCTTTGTCTCTTAACAACTATTAGGTTAACTCTCTCAAGACCCTAGCTGAAGCTTTTTCCAAGTCAATAAAAATAATGTGGAGATTTTTCTTCCTTTCCCCATATTTCTCCATCAATTGTTTAACTAAGAAAGTAACTTTAGTGGTAAACCTGGTAGGCATGAAACTAAATTGATTTTTGATACATTCGTCAATATACTTTTGCCTTCGTCTTTTCTCAATCACTCTTTCCCAAAGTTTCATAGTATGACTCATAAGTTTAATCTCACAATAGATGGTGTAGCTTTGTGTATCTCCTTTATTTTTACAAATAGGTACCATGTACTTCTACTTCATTTGTCTGGCACTTTCTTTGATTTCATGGACTTGTTGAACAACTTTATCAATCAAAATAACCCAATATTTCCCAAACACTTTCAAATCTTTATTGGTATACTATCTAGTCTAAATGGCCTTTTCCATTTTGTTTTTTGCTTTCTTTTTTTGAAAATCTTATTTCAATTCAAATATCCCAATTCCATGAAAGTATCTATGGACTCCACCATTATTTGAGTTTATAGTTCTTATTATCTTAATGCTGTCAGAGTGATTGTCATTTAACAAGTTAGCCTGTGCACCTTTGTTGATCTCATTGTCCTCGACCAGTACACTTTAGTGGTGGCTTTTAAGACTTTTAACATGATGTAGGTCTCTACTCTTCCCATCTCTCCCAATTTTTATTACTTGAAGATGTCTTTCTCTTCCCACCAGAGGATTGAGGTCTTTAAAAGAGAGATTCTTCTAGAACCCTTCGTTGCACATCATTCGGGTTATGTGTACAACCATTCTCTGCAATTATCAATACTCATTATTTCTTCGTCTTTTGCCCATTATTCGATTAAATTAAAGATTCAAGAATAGTTTGAAGCGGGAAATTGATCATCAAAAGTAGCATACATTTGATTAGCAATTTCAGTTCAAGTCCATCCTTGGTGATACATTTAATTTAGTTCCAGACCAAAATCGTTCTTGGTGTTTGGTTGGTGAAAAACTAAAACGTGGATATGGAAAAGTAACCTGAAATCGTTGAAAAATGGAAAACCATGGCTACCAATTTTCCTTCCAATATTGTTTGTATTGGATTCCACGTATAGTCACCTTGTGTTTTTTGTTTGTGTAATTAAAACGTTGAGAAATGAATGTGTACCATTTATAAATAAAGTTGGCAAATGGATATCATTTTCAAAGTTACTTTTTCTTTTGCATGGAAACTGATTTCATTTCCTGGGTTTTCCATGCACCCCTTCATTCTCCTTCTTTCCCCTTTTCCCAAATCTATCCAATACCGTAGCCAAATCATATCTCTCCCCAAGTCTCTAATCATCCTATTAGGGTCTATATACGACTATCAACCGGTTGGGCTGAGTTCTGTTCAACCCCCGCAATCGAAGTAGAACCTAGCCCTGAGCCAGACTAAGGCTTGTGATGGGTCAAAAGAAACAGGTCTGATCCCAGCCTGTAAAAATTATACATGGTCCAAGCCCTTGCTCGGCCACCCACTTTTCTGCAAGATCAGACCTGTTCATTAGGCGTGCCCCACCATGCATGGGATATGGCAAAGTGACCATGAAAACTTAGAGTGGTTCGGCCGACCGGGCGCAGATTAGGTGAGTTCAGGGTAAGAGCTTAGTGGGTGAGTCCCTGACCATGGGGCCCACCTTGATGTATGTGTTGTATATCCACTCAGTCCATTAGTTTTTCTACCTCATTTTAGTATATGTTTCAAAAAAAATGAAGCAGTTCCAAATCTCAAGTGGACCACACCAAAGGAAAAAGTGGTGATTGGCTATTAGAAACTTTTTGTGGACCACAAAAGTTTTGGATCAAGCTGATATTTGTGTTTTCCCTTCATCCAGGTCTCTGTGACCTTATCAATAGGCTGGATGGAAAATAAAAATTACAGTGGATCCTAGAAATATTTTTAATGGTGGGTGTTCAACGACCACTGTTCTTGTGGTGTGGTCCACTTGAGACTTAGATCTTATTCATTTTTGGAAGCATGTCCTAAAATGATCTGAAAAAACTAATGGATGGAGTGGATATAAAATATATACATCAAGGTGGGATCCATGGCCAGGGATTCATCCACTAAGTTGTTACTCGGAATCCGTGACATCTGACCCGGTCTCTTTATAGCCATTGGTAGGGCTGGGCAGGAAATGACTCAACTCGGCGGATTCGACTTGTCCGACTCGGTTAGATTTGACTCAACCCGAACCGAAAGGCGGAGTCGGGTTTGGATCGAGTAGCCCTATCCGGATCCGAATCCCAACCGAGTTGAGTTTGGGTTACATAGTAACTCAACCCAACTCAAACCAAAACTTAATCCAATTGGACTCGACCCAATCCGAAACCTGATTCGATCCGATTGTTGGGTAGTATATAAGCAACTTTTATTTTCTTTCCCTCTCAACCCTAACCCTAGCCGCACCGCACCTGATCGGACTACCTGAGCCCTAAATGATCCCGACATAGCAGTAGTCGTCCTACCGTCCCTCCTCTCTCTTTCCTCTCTTGTATACTTCCTGATCACTCCACCCATTCTGTAGCAATCCAGCAGCAATCCGACCATTTTAGGTAAAATGTAATTTTTTATTTTAAAAATTTTAGTTCCTAGCTCCCTGTGGTGGTCCAGGCTGGCTCGGGTATGACGCGGGCATGCAGTTGAGCTCGCTAGTGCGTCTCGCCTGGCCTGGCTTGGGTATAGTGGTCCATCTCGTAGCCCACCTGGCTTGGCTCGGGTGCGGACTGTGCAGTGATACTCGACTGGCTATGGTGCGTCAGACCTAGCTCAGGTGTGGCCGGGCTACCCCTAATCCCTAGCCCCAAACCCCAATCCCTAAACCTAAACATTAAACCTAAAACCTAACCCTAACCATTACCCTAAACCCTAATCCCTAAACCTAAACCCTAAACCTAAAACCTAACCCTAACCCTAAACCCTAATCCCTAAACCTAAAGCCCAACCCCAACCCTAAACCCTAATCCCTAATCCCCAAACCCAAACCTTAAACACTATCTTACCCTAACCCTAACCCTAAACTTTAAACCCTAATACATAATATTAATTTCTAATCCTTAATCCCTAAACTTAAAACCTAAACACTAAAACCTAACCCTAATTCCTAAAACCTAATCCATAAAATATAAACCCTATGTCCCTACCTAACCCTAACCCTAAACCCTAATTCCTAAACCCTAAACACTATCTTACCCTAACCCTAACCCTAAACACTATCTTACCCTAACCCTAAACTTTAAACCCTAATTCATATTATTAATTTGTAATCCTTAATCCATAAACTTAAACCCTAAACACTAAAACCTAACCCTAATTCCTAAAACGTAATCCATAAAATCCAAACCCTACGTCCCTACCTAACCCCAAACCCTAATCCCTAAACCTAAAACGTAAAACCTAAAACCTAACTCTAAACCCTAAACCTTAAACCTTATGGTTTACATTGCTTATTGCTTAACTTCTTGTTGTGCATTAGATGGTTAGCTTAATATTTTGTATTACATTGCTTTTTTGCTTAGCTTATTTTTGTGCATTATATAGTTAGCTTAATATTATGGTTTACCTAACCCTAAACCTAAACCCTAAACCCTAAACCCTAAACCTTATGGTTTACATTATTTTTTTGCTTAACTTATTATAGTGATTTGTGAGTTAGATAATTAGTTTCCCATTTGAGGATTTCTATGTGGCCAAACATAAATATAGTGTATTTTTTGGTGGCATAGAAATTGCTCAAATTGTCCCATTTTGGACAATTTAAGGTTAGATGGATAGTATGCCGTCATATAACCTATTTAAATGTTCATGCCTGATCTGCACTTCATCTCTTTATTTCTCTCTAGATATGTTTCTTCATTTTCATTTCTCATGTCAAATATCTTCACATTGCTTAGATATCTAGCGTCAGAATGTAATGGAAGATCAACTTATCTGTAGAGACATGGGGAGATGCTACTAGATTTTCAGTGTGGGCGTTTAAATGAGAATATGAAAGTATTACAATCTATCCCAACCTTAGATGTGTGACTAATTTAGGGTTTAGTATAATTCTTTAAGACATTAGATTGCTAATGTTAATATGATTTAGTATCTTTCAACTATTAGATGGCCAGTGAGGGTCTTTCCAGTAACCCAACAGTTCGTCAATTACATCGTCGATGATCTTAAAAGATGAAGGATTAGGTCTAGAATATGAAGAGGTGTCCATTGATATTAGTACCTCATAGTCACAGATTATAGGAAAAGCGAAAAAAGATTGGTAGTGTGGGAAGATTTTAAAAAAGTAACCCTGAAAAATAGCACAGTGAAGATACAACAGAAGTACTGCAAGGATCAATATGCTAAACAAGTAGATGGGTTGACCAAAACTATGAAGAAACACAGTTTGAAGTGTCATAAAAAAGTGAGAAGTCAGACCTTAGGGCAACATACATTTTAATTTACCTAATCTTTAGTGAGTCTGTCGCAAGGTACATTGTCCATCTCTAAGTATAACAAAGACTATGTGAATGAGTTGATGACCAAATTTATTATTTCCAATTAAAGATCATTTCAAATGGTAGAGAGTCCTTTTGTCGAATTATCTAGAGGCCTTAACACCAGATATGAGAAGGTCTCCCGTATAACAATAAAGAGACTGTGCATGAAGGTGTATGAAAGCGAGAAACTCAAGTTGAAAGGACAGTTGGAATCAGTTTCCTGAATTAGCATGACATCAGATTTGTGAATGACATCCAATCAACGAAAGGGGTATATGTCACTAACTGCCCACTACATTGATGCCAAATGGAGGCTCTCCAAGAAAATTTTAAATTTTTGTTATCTTGCACCTCCTCACACTGAATTGATGATTTTAGACTGCATGTACAAATGTCTTGTGGAGTGGGGCATTGCGAAGAAAATCTCTTTAATAACTTTAGACAATGCCTTTTCAAATGATAGCATGATAACGAATTTACAGAACTAGTTTGGAGCCACCGGTGACTTGTATTTGGTGGAAAGATATTTCATGTTAGGTGTTGTGCCCACATCCTAAGCTTGATTGTATAAGATGACCTTAAAACAATTGAGCTAATGATCCAGAATATAAGAGAGTGTGTGAAGTACATACGAGGGTCACCTTCACGGTTATATACATGGAATGAGATCGTAAAATGGTTGAATTTGTCATCTCAGAGAACGATGAAGCTAGATGTCATGACACGTTGGAATTTAACTTTTGAAATGTTGGATTTAGCGATATCTTTTAGAGATGTATTCTCTCACTATGCAGAGCGTGATAGTATCTATCTTTGATTACCTTCAGATGATGATTGGTCAAGAGCTGAATCAGTTCGCAAGTTCCTTTTAGTTTTTTATGATACAACGAATAAATTTTCAGGAAGTAAGTATCCGCAACAAATATATTTTTACTAGAACTTTGGAGGGTTAAAGATATTTTGCATAGAAGCTATAGTGGACCAGACTTTTAACAATTAATGACAATGGGTATGCAATTAAAGTTTGATAAGTATTGGTTTGAGTGCAGTTTGGTAATGGCTGTTGTAGTCATTCTTAATCCTCGATAAAAGATGTTCATGTTTATATTCATCTTTAATAAGTTTATGGTGAGAAGAGTGCCTCTAAGGTCAATAAGATTTGTGATGCAGTTGATGATTTGTACAATTTTTATATACAAAATTTGAGCACTGCAAAAGACAAAATTGCAACTGCAAGCCTATGTACTCATGAAGTGAGTTCTAGTTCTATTATTGATGAACAACTAAACATAATCGATGATTTCATGTCTTTTCTGGCATAGGTTGGACTCAAACACAGACAACCTAATCAGAACTTGACCACTATCTCAAGGAGCCACTTGTAAAGTACAAAGGTGAAGAATTTGTTGTTCTAGACTGGTGGAAGTTGAAATCTTGTGATTCACAATACTATGTGCTCTCGTTAATGGAAAGAGGCATATTATCAATTCCAATTTCAACTGTGGCATTAAAATATGCTTTTAGTACGGGGAGTAGGGTCGTAAACAAGTATCGAAGCTCACTTACACCAGAATCAGTTGAAGCGTTCATTTGTACACAGGATTGGCTGCGTCTGACATTGGGGAAAGGTAACACTATTGATGAGGAGTTCTGGGATGAGGAGAGTGACAAGCAAGATGAAACAATACCTGTAACAATTGCATTGAAGAGGTTATATGATAAGACACTGTCTTCTATTTCTCTTGCATTTGCTTACAAGTTACAATAGGATTTTGATAATTATTTTTGTGGACTTAAATTGTAATATTTAATGTGTGGATGAATATTTCTCTCTTTTTACTTACTTTTAAATTAGATAATGTTGCTTAAATCTCATATCATATGGCTGGCTGATTGTGTTTATTCATTACTATATCTTAATTATATGTTGCCATAACCTAACCAGATATTTTTCTTTCAAAATAAACACCTATAGATATGTCATCAGAAGATGATACATTGGCAGATATTTGAGATTATTGAGTCTAAGTCTACTCCCATGATAGACAAATAAAGTTACAATGCAAGTTGTGTGAAAAATAATTTGTAAACAAAATAAATTAGTTGAAATTACATTTGGCTTGTTAGGAAGGAGATGCTGCATCATGTAGCAAAACTCCTCAGGAAATGCGGGATTTATTTTGAGCCATTCTCGACTCAAATACAAAGACTTTCTCCACCCCATCCCCTACAACTACAACCAATACAACTAGGCATAGAAGATATAAAAGTTAGCCTATTATAATTGAAGAAGGGTTAAGCAGATGAACTGCCTCCATAGTTAGTAGAGAAGAACAAGAAGAATACAATTATAAAGAAGCCTTAAAAGAAAGCTTGAAAATGACATCCATGACTAAACAACAATATCCACCCCCTCCGAGACAACATAATGCTGAAGCAGACATAAGTAAATCATTAAAGTTTCTTAAAAGTCTCGCAACATTTTATAAGCAGTTGAGACTTCCGTACAAATCAGATCGTAAAAAGCGAATGAAAAAACTTGTTGAATATATGAATAAGGACGATGGAAAGGCATCTCCACCATCCGATTCAGCAAAGGTAAACGACCATCTTTTGGATACCTCCAACTTAGAGTCAGCCCAGAGTTCTCTTATAGTTGAAGCCGTAAAAAGAGAACCAATGGATGATTCTGGTGTAAAGTTGGAAGTGGAGGAGGGGGTTACTATTATGGAAAAAGTTACTTAGGTTACACACCACAAAGCCATTCATCATATAGAGTTTTATTTTTCTATATGTAGATGTGGTTTATTTACTTTTGATTTCTGATATGTTTATTTACTTTGTTCATTTTATGGACATGGTTTACTTAATTTGGATGAAATGAAGATATAAAAATCATCATGATTCAAAGTTCAAGCATGCTATACTGCACTAACCTTGCAGTATTGAGAGCAATTTTATATTGTTTCCATTGGTGTGGCACATATGAATTTTTAATTAGGATTATCTTTTGTTTCAACAAGAAACGAATGTATTTCGATAGGGAATTATCATTCAACAATAACGAAGAAATTAGAAGAACATTCATCATCATAAAATTCATTAATTCTGAGTTTCGATTACATCCTCACATCTCCCTTAATTCTGAAATAAAATAACTTGAAATCAATATAATGACAAAAAAGAGAAGCAATCTAATGACAATTTTCGTAGCATTTAAATATGTTTGATATTCGTCAAAGCAATAGAGGAGTTGTGCGGGTCTAAGATCCCTTGTTCCCCATCGATATGCACGAGGTATACGTATAAGAGAACGAGCCATAGATGGATCTGGAGATTTACACAACAAGTAAACCACTAGAGCCCTATTATGCAGTATTTGGGACCCATTGCTGGGGCATTGGAGAGTCATTGCGCGGGTGTGCAATGGAAATTTATTGCGCAGGTGCGCAATAGGCTAGCTTCTTGCTGGATACCTTGTCATTCATTCTCTCTAATGCCTAAATCTCCCGAACACCTCTCTAACTTCTTCAAAATCATGCAAATGAGGAGAGGAGGAGGTATTTATAGCCTTCTGCACGTATGAAGTCTATTTCCATGCAACAAGTCTTCTTGACTAGAGTTTGTTTCCGTGTAACGGAGGAGTCTAGTGCAACAACACTCTGGGATTGGGAGTTTGTTTCTGCGTAACAGGAGAGTCTGGCGCAACAACAATTTGGGACTGTGAGTCTATTTCCATGCAATAGGGGAGTTTGGAGATGTAAATTCTGGGACTGGGAGTTTGTTTTCATGTAACAGGATTCATAAGCTTCTTTAACTTCTGACTGATTCAAATGAGGAGGAGAGGGGTATTTATAGGCATCTCACGCATGTGAAGTCTATTTTTGCACAACAGGGGAGTCTGTTTCCATGCAATAGGGGAGTCTGGTGCAACAACACTCTGGGACAAGGAGTTGTTTCCTCGAAATAGGGGAGTTCAGTGCAATAACACTCTAGGACTGGGAGTCTGTTTCTGTGCAATAGGGGAGTTTAGGTGCAACATCACTTTGGGACTGGGAGTCCGTTTTTGCGCAATAGGGGAGTCTAGAGATGCAACACTCTGGGACTGGGAGTCTAGAGATGCAACACTTTTTGTGCACCAATAAATGCCTCCTTGATCAATCTTTGATTTATTTTTGAAATCAAATGGAGGATCAATCTTCTTCTGCACAAAAATCCTTTCACGACAGAGAAGGCCTCTTTATGAAGGTAGAGTTGGTTCTATAACGGAGAAGGATCGCTCGAATGGAGAACTGAAGAGTCGGGGTCGAACGAAAGACTAAAGAATCACGCTTGAAGGAATCATGCTTGGCTCGAGGGGATGACGTTCAAAGGAATTGTGCTCTGTTTGAAGGGATGATGCTCGAAGGAATTATGCTTGGCTCGAAGGGATAACTGAATGCCCCGAGTGGTCAAGTAATTGTTTTCGATGGTGTATACAATGATAGTGACAATGCTTTCTTCGAGTAGTACTCTGTTCTCATAGCAGGCAATTAGATTCTGTTAATCCTTCTAACAGCTTTTGGAAAAATATTGATGTAGAACGCCTTTCTACGAATAGGGCCACAATTACATCTTCCACAGTTTCGATTCCCCTTGTTCGTGTAATTCTCTTTTCATCAGAATTTGCAGCTATGACAGTTATGGTAACTTCGTCTTTGAGCATCTTGATCAGAGAACTATTTTTTAATGCTACTCTTGCTGCAACGGTCTCTTCGATCAGCTCCACCAACACTTTCTTTGAGCATTGTGGCTAGGGAATTATCCTTTAATGTGACGATCCTTGAACTATTAAATATCTCTTTCTTTGAGAATGTCTCATTCATTCATAGCCTGCATATCATAGGATCTTGAGTGATAAATCTTCCTTGCCAAGTTAATCAGAATTAGTTTCTTAAGATATCACAATTTTCCCAATTTAGTTTCACGATGTATTGGTAAATTTAAGATATATTGAAGGCTTCAGAATAATTCTAATATATTGACAAAGAAATAATCACAATATATTAATAGCTTTACAGTAATTTGGAACGTCTATCAATTTTGAAATAATTGGTATGTATAACAATTTCAATTACATGTTCCTTGTTAACTTGCAATATATAAGATGACAATGATTTAGTCATTTTATTTTCTGTGCTTATCAGTGCACTTTGCATTGCATTCTCTATTTTAGAGTTCAGTCAATAAGATTAGTATGTCAGTTTCGAGTCAGGCTCGTAAGAGCAAACACAGTTTAAGCTCATAAGGTGTTGGAGCGGACGCAACTTTGACTAAACATAACTTTAAGTGGACATACTTCGACTGAACATAACTTGACTTAACCAGGCTCAAGAGAGCAAATGTAGTTTACCACCGATTTTGGGTTAGGTTCAAGAGAGCAAGCATAATTTAAGCTCGTAAGTTATTGAAGAATTCACAGTTTAGGCTCATAAGTTGTTAGAGCATTCATAGTTTAGGCTCGTAAGTTGTTGGAGCATTCACAGTTTATGCTTATAAGTTGTTGGAGCAGTTGATAAGTTATTAGAGCATTTGATATAGGTCTCATACGTAGTTAGCCTGCTTGAGCGCTCAATGCTGCCGTATAAAATGAATCGCCATCGCTGATAATATAGGGCTTAGGCGTAATTAGCCTTCTTAGGCGCTCAATGTTGCCATATAGGCGCTCAATGTTGCCATATAAAATGAATCGCCATTGCTAATACTATAGGACAACCACCATATCAATGTGTTGATAATAGGTGATAAAATTCAGCAGTGCTTTATGATAATAATAACTCAATGATAAATGATAATATCATTTTGTTAAGGCAATAACATCTGCTTGTCAATGATGATTTGTAATAATATTCCGCAATAGACAATGTCTTAGTGATTGTTGATGCTTTGTAATAATATTTCATAGTTAGTGATCATTGGCAATATTAGTGATGACCAACGATATCTTGATAATTGGCAATGCTTTGTAATGTATATAAGGCGATGGTTCTTTAGTAATTTGTAAGAATGATTATGCCAGTTGACTAAGATAATATTCTGTCATAAAAATGATATAAGGTGTCTATAGTTTTGTTGCCAATTATTATCTTAGAAGGATCGTGCTTATATATTTGTTCCTTTATAATCATCGCTTGTTGAAGATAGCATATAAACTTGTGATTTGATAGGGTTTCAGGTGATAGTATGCTTATTGCGGCTATTGTATAACTGTTGCATGATTTGCCCCCTTTTGATAAGATGAGATTTTCTTTGAGAATCTTTACAATCAAAACTCCTTTACCTTTTGAGAACAATAATTTTGATAGGATGAATATCCACAGGCATTCCAATCCATGGCTTGATGAGTTCTTTAATAGGTTGTAGCATATTGCCTTTCTTAAAGAATATATATATTAAATCTTTTTGTGTCTTGATTGACATTTTAAGCCGGATAATTGCCAATATTGGATATAATTATCGCTCAATAAATCTTGCAGATAGTCGACCAGAGCTCAGAAATAGTTTTGTGATGGCCTTTTTCAGAATATATATAATTTTGGAGCCACTTTTGTCAGCCCCAGCAATAATCCAATCGCAATAATAATCTCGGGCTTGAGGGTTAATATATAATAATTCAGCCACGGTAATGATTCTAGCCCCAATTTTGACTTGCAAAAAATGATATCGACAATTATCATATCAGAAAATCAACAATTATCTTTTCTGGGATCAAAGGAACAAGAGTCTCGTATGGCTGTTCGGAAGGATATGTTAAAAAGAATATTTAAAAATTATATTTTTATTTGATTTCTCTATTCGTTCATCATTCTTCATTCGTACTTCACTAGAGAATGAAGGTTCATGAAGACATATGAATGAAATACTTCTTGTCTTATTACGTTATTGCATAGCCATTCTGCTTTCCTTCTTGCGCATAAGTATGATATACCGTGTCACTACTAAAATCACACCTTATTTCTTGAAGGGTTACCGATGCCATGCTTCAAACAGAAATTATATTGACTCACCATTCTTCTCTTTCTATCACATTCTTCCATAACAATTTCACCATTGTCGATCATCCTTTGGAGTATATCTATAATAACATAACAAATTTCAGTTTGATACCTGAACATACGATGCTAATAACAATATCCATTTCCCCTCATCTTCTTTGTTTCTTTATGGTACTTTGACTAAGGTAACTTAATTTTTCCTCTGGCCAATAGTTGATTCATCATAAGAAGTATATCTTCTTTTACGAATGCCAATTTCTTACGGGTTTTATATTATTTGCATTTTTCATTAAATATCATAATCGTATGACCTTTCTAATTTTCTTCAGCACTATTTCTTTCTTCATTCTGATAATCTTTTTTCTTTTCTTCTTTGCTAGCAGCATTGGCTGATGTTTCATGAAGATTCTAATATAGTGACTTTATGTAAAAAGCGGACACTTTTTCAACCGTCTTTTCATGATCACGCAAGGTCTGCAAATCTGCATAATTAGGTTACACATGCCACTTCTGGTCTTATACCTTCCAAACATAACTTAACCTGATCGAATTCTTTTGGAAGATATTGATATAATGCCCCCAAGTCTTGCCATTGACTGATGAATTCGTCAACTGATTCGTCTTTTTGTTGGCGAACAGAGGCTAATTCAGTCAAATTAACTTCTCTGTCGGAAGAGAAATTTTTTTTTTCCATAAAAGCATCTTGCATCTGTTCCCAAGTATGAATAAACTTTAGATTCAAGACTAAATACCATCTAAAGGCTTTCCCTATTAAAGATGACCTGAATAATCGTAAACAATTTTAAGTAATTGTAGAGAAGTTTTCCATCTTTGTTATGAAGTGCATCATGTGTTTTTTGGCCGATATGTTTCCATTAAACTTCTAAAAGTCTTGGTGTTTGAAGTCAGCCGGAAATGGTACTTCTTATATTTCAGGGGGATATGGCGTCTCATATCAAAACCTTTTATTCTGACCTCGTTCCTTCTCTAGATGAATAGTTTTGGTGACCATTTGACGAATTTCTTCCTGCGTTACGATTTGAGCAATATTAGGCATCGGTCCATGAAATCTAACCACTCATGGTCGTGGCCCTTCTGCTTGTGGTTCAATGTTGTTTACGACAGTCACTATTGGAAGGTTAGTGACTTCTTTAGCCACAGGCTCATTTAGCGAAAGCTAACTAGACTGATTAATGTCTGCTGGTTAGACTTTCGTTCCTTCATTCTTCGATCGCTCTGATCTTGAAGCAGGAAATGAGCGCCGCATTGTTGAAGGATTAACTCAAATCGTGATATTCTTGATGCGTGAGCTTGTGTTGAATTCTTTATAGGAGGTACTGTAAGCGAACATTCGTGTAACGCCCCATGTTTTCAGGACCCGAGTATTTACCTATAGAGAGCCAAAGTCCACATATATATATATATTTATTTTCTTTCAGAGTTAGCAGTTTAGCGTAGGATGGACAAATTAACATAAGGAAAATTTCATTCACATTTAGAATGTATAAGAGGCTGCCTATAATGACTTATACAAACCAATGTCTCAATACTAACAATTACAAAATAAGATAATATCACATATGAAACAAAATACATTATAACAATCCTGAGCTGCAAAATCACATAGCAACTCTTAGCAATACGATCATGCATCCTTGACGATTACACCCTGCTCCTCATCAATATAAACATGAGTATCAACTAGGCCACCTGTACTACCTGTACGATTATATATTCGATGAATGAGTGACTAGCTCAATGTGAATTCCCCTCAAGATTATACACCGCCGCATTAAGTAAGCATAATTATAAAAACATAATAAGGCATACAAAATAATACATGATGCAGTCTTTTAGATGCATAGATGCATAAATGCATCATCGATCCGGGGATGCTCATCCATTCGGTAGTTGGGCTCGTCACCCATGCAAAGGCTAGCCATTAATGAAGCACATTACCTGCGTACATCACGTACCACATAATGACTACTTATTGTACATCACGTACGTAAATCGATAGTTGATGGTTTGACAACTAGCGAAACGATACGCTAATAACTTGGAAGCACGTGTTACAACATCCAAAAATATCCATCTGTTATTGTAAATATACCACGTATGCATGATTAACCAAACCATTATTAGTCCATTTATAATCAGCCGGTTTAGTGAAGCTCAAAGGTCACTACGGGGGGTTCATAACCTAGCGTAGGCTGACAGCTCGGGCATAGGTCCCATACTACTATCCTCGGCTCATGAGGCTACCACCTTAAGATGTTTAATGGAAACCCGTCGACCAGTGGCCAATCATATTTTAGTATATGGGGCTTACCATCGCATGGTTGCACAAAATAAAATATTAAACCCATCTAGGGTAAATACTAAACCAAAGCCACCTAGGACGAATATTAAAACTAAGCCACATAGGGAAATTATCAAAACTAAGCCACACAGGGCCAATATCAAAACGAAGCCACATAGAGCCAATATCAAAACCATGCGATAAAAGACCATCCCTAAAAATCACTTAGACGTAACAACCCCTGGATGGTAGGCCCACATCAATATCCAATTTAAACAACCATTCAATAACCACTACGTCGAAGGTCCATTACAATCACAGTCAATCGAGTTTCATCCTAAGCATGGGTGTACATTTATAAGTGGGGATTTTCCACTGATGTACTAGTTTAAGTTCCATAAGCAATCCATAAGTAGTCCACAAGCATGAGAAATTATGCAGGATAAATATTGACCATGTAATCTAGAAATTTAATTCCAACAATTAACACATGTGATTATAGGATAAAGATATTAAATATCAATTAAAATAAAAACTATTATTTAAGCTAATGGGAAAATGAAAAGCTCAAGGGGAAGAAATCATCACCTCATGTTTTGAACCTCCTGCTTCATCGCTAAGAAATGTGCATTCCCTTATAATCAAATCCTGTTTAGGAAAATCGGAATGCGGACAACATAAGGATCATGCGCTACCACTACTACTTTAGATAGGTAGAAGAGACCCAAAGAAGTATGTATGTTATCAGTGAAGTCATCACTTCTAAACTCCTTGGGCCATGAAGTATAGGCAGAATCATTGACACCATCATGAAAGTGCTTAACAGCTAGGAACCAAAGAAAGCCCAACCCCATATAAGAAAACTCGGATCCAGCTCTTAAGACTTTCATATATGAAATATATGGAAGCTAATAGGGAAATGGCCACCTGAAGTGTCTGTCCCTCCTCTGTTGGAAATAGAACAGTAAGTGTTCTAGGTATTGCAAATGCAACGATCGTCTGGCTTTTGAAAGAGATAGAGAGATGACACCCAGGCAAGCTTTTTGCGGTGCAACAATCCCTACCCCACCCAACATTGGAGATTACTTAGACATTCTTTGTAGCTGCTGGGAGCGAGTCTAGTCGACCTAAACGACATTTGGATTCAGGCCACTCTAGACGCTGGGATATAGCTTCCAGATCGAAGCTCACTCTAAATGGATGGAGTGGACCTCGAGTCACCCAGCACTGACTTCGTTAGGAGGGCTCACCTAGCCAACTCGGCATCGACCAGCGGCTCTGCAGCAGCCCTCAACTTGTGTCCAAATAGGACTGCGACAGCACTCTTCTCTCACGTTTCTCTCCCTGATTCGTCCTTTACTCCCTTCTTTTGTTGCAACGACCAACAAGGTTAGGACCCTAGTTGGCTGAGTCTAACTGAGTCCATGACTCAGTTGGAGTCGAGCTGGTGTGGGAGTCCTTGCATTCGATGGAAGTGCAAAACCACCCCACTCTATACCTCGAACTCTCTTCCTCTCCTTTTCTTCTCTCCCTTTTTTCCAGTCCCTGCATGGCCGAGTGAGCCTAGACTCGACCAAATCATGGCCCAACTCGACAGGCTTGGATCGAGTCTTAGTGTAGCAACCCAGCATGCACCCTACCTTGATTGGATGCCCCACTGCCAGCCCAGATTGACTTGGAATGACTGTTTGTGATCTGATGAGGTCCAGAAGGCCCACCTAATAGACATTCAATGGTCACACGACTCGAACGATGGTTGCTTCTTGACGAGGAAGAAGACCTGCCATTAATGGCAGACTTCAAACAGACGCTTCCTCCTCCAATTTTCCTCTTGCAAACGGTTCGTGGGGACCCTTGAAAGCTTGTAGACAAGCTTCATTGAAGCTTGGTGGGGGATGGGTCGGTGGGTTCGGGCTTTGAAGCCGCAGACCATTTTTCTCGAGCTTCCACACGCAGCCATGGAGTGATGACATCAGGGGTTATTCTCAGTGTCTTAGAGGCTAGGATGCATTTTTGGGCTTCTTAGATTGAGGCTACTCTAGTTTAAAAAAAAATGAGATGGATGGATAGCTACCCAAAACGAGCTCTTTATGGTGTAGCCCTAATCCGCGTAGGGGTCCTAAACGACTGAGATGGCTCCTTTTGGGACGGTCTAGATCATCCCAAGCTGGTTCATGCAGATCGTAGGGACGAAAGAACCTTTCCAGCTGTAATTTCTATTTTCGATAATGCCGCCCGTGGCTCTATTTAGGCTCAAGTTTGAGTGCATACATGCATGTATGGACTCGCACGGGCAGCATGGTTTTAGTAGGATGGGTATGCTCTACCTGATGAACAGTTTGGATCAGCTAAGGGTGGCTTACATTGATCACAAACGGCCTATTTTAATAGAGCTAGAACCACAACCATGTTTTGTATGATTGGCCACTTGCACATGTCCCTGTGAGCACGCATGTGTGCATGAATACGCATGGTCAGCATGGTTTTGGTCAGCCTCATGTTGTGGACACGATGAATGGCCTGAATTATACAATCTAATGGTGATGGTTGGCCATAGACATCATAGACAGACGTTGTCCGTTCGTCTAGGTGTGGCAACAATCCAAGAGAGAATTTCTCTTTTTAGGGAAATTGACCGTACTCGCCTCGAAGTTTGGGCAAATTACCTCGATTGCTATGACACTCCATATATTCCCCAAAGGGCCTTCTGATAGCTTTTGGAATTTCTTTTGGATGAAAATGCCCCTGACCTTGGTTTAAGACTTGTACGGTCCTGGCATGAAGCATAAGTCACCCGCTGCCTTAACCCCCGAGAAACGGACGGATCGGCGACTCCCCAGGACACCATCCAATGGCTGTGCTCGGCGCTCTGTGGGATCCACCACCAAGTACGTGTTTCATCCATGACGTCCATATATTTCTACAGATCATTTCATGGCACGAGACCAAAAATGAGCATGATCCAATCATGGCATGCCTAGGAAAATTTTAATGGTGGATATCCAATAACTATAATTTCCCTGCAGTGTGGTCCACCGGAGAGTTCTATCACTTTATTTTTTCGGTTCAAGCCATAAAATGATATTTTAAACTAGACGAACGGACTGGATGAAGCACATACATCATGCTGGGGCCCATAGACCACCAATCACATGCACCGCGAGTTTCGGGAGGGGCTAATGTCGCACTTATGTACATTTCAAAGACCCTCTCCTTCCTCTTCTCTTGTTTTCCTAGAGAAGCCAAGATCCAGGGACCAAACGGCCAGAGAGCGACGTTGTTTCTCCTCGTCGTTTCGCTCGTCTGAAAGCCTCTTCCACTACGAGGTTAGTATTCCATTCCGTTTCAATTGCGGGTAGGCGTCTGCCAAGGTGAAGGAAGGACAGAGTCGAGAAGCCTAGGTACTTTGGTGGTCACGCGAAAGGGAGTGTAACATAGGGCACACCTTGATTAAACCTCCATCATTGGATGGTAGACAACCACGTCATCTTGTTTGTGACGATATTTGGATCGTGGATGCCGCCTGTCACGACCGCGGTTGTGATGATATATGGATCATGCTCGTCAGGGATCTGGCACTGGATACAACCTCGACCCACTATGAATCATTACCATGATCCAACGTGTAGGACAACCAGTATCCACTGTGCTTCATTACCATAAGATTACGACCCAGTGTGCTTCATTACCTTAAGATTACGAAGACTGCGTAAGTTGAATTTGATTTAATAATTAAAGTTGTGCACGGTGATGTAACTCGGAAGTGCATCACCGCATGGGGAATGACTGATGTAGTGAATCTAAGAGAAATGAAGTGTATGGGCGGTCAGTTTACACGGTGCTTCACAAGACACAACGGGACATTTCAGACAAAGTGAAGGTTTTATGTGAGAATATGAAGCCTCCAGAAACTCGAAGATTTGATGGGAGACCGAAAAAGGTTTGAATCACATCCCAGCGAGAAGATAGGCCAACACCCAGATGCTCGAGATGCAAACAAATAGGTCACAATTGGCGTCGATGCACCTTCGTCCCTGCTGGCAGAGGATGAGGCCAAGGCTGGTGATGACTATTTTTTTTTGCTTGTGATAATGTAATGTGAATTGTAATATATATATATATATATATATATCTATTATTTATTAATCCATCAACTTTGGTGCATGTTAACCACTTTCCAATGTGTATGCTAACCTCTATCCATTTTGCATTTGAACCACGACCCATATAGGAAAACGTGAACCTAACAATGGGTCGTAGTTGTCATGACAATACGATCGTGATTGAAATGTTATATGGATCGTCTTTCTCATTGGGTTGCAGTTGTCAGTGCCGGATCAACAAGGACGACAACCACGATCCATTACAGCCACGTCCCTTATTAGCTACAACTAATGATTCACGTATACCACGACCCATATAACATGACAACAATGACCCACATATCATTCCAGTCATGGTCCATGTATCATGATAATCACGACCTATATAACCTCACAAGCCTTACCCATATACAATGACAGTGGGGACCCATGTATCATGACAAACATGACCCAATGAGGACGATAATCAAGAGCCTTTATGCTATGAACCACGAACTCAAAGATCGGAATAGTGTACATAACATAGGTCGTGGTTTTCGTGATATATGGATCGTGGTTGTCATGATAAGCGGTCGTGCTTTACTCAGTGCCGTGGTAATTAACAACGCTCCAGTACGGATGACAACCATGATCCATTACAAATATGATAACCACGATGCATGCGCATTGTCAACCACGATCCATGCAAGATGACAACCACGACCCCTATAACATGACAACTAGGATCCATATCAAATGACAACTACGATCAATGCTTCACATCAACCATGAACCATATAACATGACAACCAGGACCCATGTTTCATTATAATCACGACCTATACAAAATTACAACCACGATCCTTATTCCAGTCCGATGCGAAATGTCCTATTCTAGTTTTCAGGCAAATGAATTTGATATTTTGAAACATGACCATAGCGATTCATATAACATCACAACAACGATCCACAAAATATGAAATCCACTATCCATATAACATGACAAGAATGATTCGTAAAATATGACAACAACGATCCATAAGACATGAAGACCACAACCATAGCAACCGACACCACGATCCATGTAACTTTGACAACTTACGATCCATATATATCATAACAACCATAATCTATTTTACATGAAAAACACTATTAAAAAAATAAAATAAAAATAAAGGTTCAGAGTCAACAACGATCCTTTGCCTCAATCGTGTATTTGACAACGTTAAGAATAGTGGTTGTCATCTACAAAGTGTCGTGGCTGTCATTGTGCAAAGGTATGGATGATTTGATCAAGTTGTGACAACGAGAGCCCTCACCATATCCAGTTTGAAGCCCAAGTCTCTAGCCCACAACTCTGTATCGTGGTTATCATGTTATATGGGTTGTAGTGTGAATGTTTGATAGGTCGTAGTTGACATGACGATATATATCGTGGTTATCATTGTACATATATCGTGTAGTTGATCACACCAAAATTAACAGTTAGAAGGTGTCGAGAACTACGTGGGCCGTACATCCACCTTACAAATCTTATTATTATTATTTTATGATAGGCCTTTATATACAGACATTACATACGATGGTCAGTTTAGATGACATTTATATATAATATATATTACTATTAACCCCATATATCTTTGTTTGTACAGAAGTAATATGTCACATGTACATACACGAAAGATGGCATGCTAAAGGCGAAAATTTATTGGTTAAACTGTTGTGGTCCATTGGATTCCAATATTTTGACCATTCTTTGGGTCTCTTGATGTTAGAAATAAAATGGATGGTGCGGATCAGAGAAAAGGCACTTCGATGTGATTTACGAAACACCAACTATAACATCCCAAACGCATAACATCAACGGATGCTTTTACGGATGCTTACGATTCCATTCAAAATGCAGAACATCACCGGATGCTTTTATGGATGTTTACGATTCCAAACGTATAACTTCAACCGCTTGTCCCCATACGAAACGCCAACTGCTGCTTCTTCTCTCGGACCCCTTCACTTTTTATCTATCCCTAACCTAACCCTTTTCCTTTTTTTTACTGGTTTTGAATCTTCTTCACTGGGCCCCTCCATCGCCACTCAGCGAGTACATTCACAAGTTCGGTGTAGCTTAGTCAATATAAATGGCAAAGCAAGGTAATGGTTGACAGGGACGGTGTATGGTGAAGTGGGTCTGGGCTGTGAACCATGACCCAATGTATATGACTATAACGAGATGTATAGCATGACAATCATGATCGTTAACGTGATTGGTGGTGATATGCCAAATGGATCGTGGTTGACAGGGTCAGTGTATCGTGGCCCACTTATTATGTGAGTCGTCGCTGTGAACCACGACTCAACGCAGATGACATCAATGATATGTATGGCATGAAAACCACAATCATTGTTGTGATCATGTTTTGTTGCATAATGGGTCGTAGTTGACAGTTGAACTAGATCGTGGATCACATCTTCTACGGGTCGTGCCTATGAACCACGATTCAATGTAGACGACAACAACGATCTGTATGCCATAACATCCAATGGATCGTTGGTGAAAGGCACATGGATGACTTCAACGAACTCTATAGCAAGCCTGTCAACCACGACCCAACACAGATGACAACCACGATCCAACGTACATGACAAGAACGAACCATTTAGCATGATAACCACATTCCTTTAGAAGCCGTTATAAACACGACCCTCCGTGGATTTCAATCCCGATCGACTGTGTAGTACAAGTCTATCCCGACCCATGTTGGATTTTGCAAGACCATCCTATCATTATTAATTAACCATCCACTTAACATATTGGAATGCAGGTCGAAAGAAGCTAACCATGACCACATGCTTAGACTTTGAAAAGGCACAGGTCTCTCCCAAGTGCTCCGTCAAATTTTTGAAAGTCTTGGTTGAAGATATGGAGAAGAAACCCGATAGAAAGAAACTATTTAGAGACACTTGTTTTGGATTTCTGCTGGACTTTCCACTGGTCGAGTGGACGGTACAGTCTCCGATCTTGCATTGCCTGATGCAAAGGTATGTTGGTGATCTGAAATTCGATGTTCAGGGCACCAAAATAAGATTTACAGAGCTCAATTTTGTACTAATAATGGGTCTAAAGTTTGGACCACTTAGCATAGATGGTGGAGGTCGTGCCGAGGCTGGAAGTGCAGAGGCAGGAAAAAGGCATTATGGAGACCTACCTGAGAGCAGGTAGTGTTAGTAAAGAAAAACTGAAACAAGCCTATTTGTCACTCGCTAATAAAGATGAACATATGGACGCGGTGAAGCTGGCTCTAATAATTTGCATTGGGGATCTATTAGTTGGATCTTCGCAAAAGAATAACTATGTTGATAAGTATATTGACATAGTCGATGACTTGGATTATTTTAATAACTACCCCTGGGGCAGTGTGGGGCATGATTGTCTGAAGAAAGGGGTTAACGCTGTGTCTGGCATTATTTGGGGGGAAAAGGCGACTGGTCAGTACCCCAAATCATACAACATATGCGGATGCGCGTATGCCCTACAAGTACTTCATTCTTGTCTTGATTTATACTTGAGTTCAAATTGTTCCCTTTTTTCTCCATACATGTTAACCAATATGTAATGCATGATAATTGTTCTTATACAAATTTGGGCCTATGAACGGTTCCCTCAACTCACTGGTGACCATAGGTGGGTCGTTAGAAGACTACCTACAAGGATTCCTCGAATCCTAAATTGGGTTCAAAAGAAAACATGTAGATATGAAACCATATCCGTCATATTCATAGCTATGCCTGTAAGATTTTTTCAATTGGTATTGTAATTTAAATCATGCAGTATGTTTATAATTAATAAATCAATTTTGCTCCTACAAGTGGTGCTAGCTCCAGAGCTTCTACCAACGGCCGAAGAAGCAGAGACCGAGGTTGCCAGGAGTATAACTGCCGATGTAATTCATACGATGGACAAGGCTCTGTGGTCAGCACCCATGATAGAGATAATGGAGGATGACAAAAGAAATAAAGCTGAGGCTGATCTTACAGCCTCCCTCTTGGAAATGAAAAAAACAACTGAGCTTGATGGGAAATCTGCCCATTTGCGGAATGTATTGATAGAAAATAAAAAAAAGATCTGCAATAACGAAATCTAATAAGTGTATTATTTCCTTGCCACTGAGGTGCAAGGAATAAAGGGTGAATTGAAGCAGATTAATGAGTTTGGAGTAGAAATAAAGCACCTCAAGGAGGATTATGCTTCTTTACGAGAAGTGACGTCAATAAGAGATGATATGAATACAAAACACGTACGTGAAATCTCCTTGCTTCATCCAACCTATTTGTTAATAGCTTAATGTAAAGGAAATTGAAAATGGAGCGTGGTTGTCATCCACACAGGATCGTTATTATCATATAGGAAGGGTCGTGGTTTTAATGTACTTAGGGTCCACGACCCAACATTGATGGCTTAGGGTCGCAGTTTTCGTATAACATGGTTAGTGGTTTAAATGAAATATGAATCACTCTTATCGCACATAGTGGATCATAGTTTTCATCCACGATGGATCGTGGGGTTGAACTATGACCTAACATGGATGACAACCAGGACCCAATGGTTGTAATAACCACGACCCTATTCTTGATCGCAGCTGTCACCCACATATCTTTCAACCACGACCCAATACGGACATTGTCTCTTCGATCAGCCCTCTCAGTGCAGAAAATGCTTCACTGCATGAGCAGGTGAAGCAACATAGAGAGGAGATCAATGCTTCACTGCAGGAGAAGGTGAAGCAGCATAGAGAGGAGATCAATACTTCATTGTATGATCAAGTTAAGCAACTCAGGCAGGAGATCAATGCTTCACTTCAGGAGTAGGTGAAGCAACTTAGGGACGAGATCAATGCTTCACTGTAGGAGCAGGTGAAGCAAATCAGAGAAGACATCAATTCTTCACTGCAGGAGTTGGTGAAGCAACTTAGAGAGGAGATCCAGGCAATGAAGGTATATGAAATTGAATCTATCATGAATCATTGTTATCATCCACCAGGGGTCATGGTTGTCATGCACACTGAATAGTGGATGAGTCGCGATCGACATAACATGATAGTCTTCTATCTAGACAATGGACGTGGTTTCTACGAGATGTGGATCGTGATTATCGTTCAGTGTGGATTGCTATTATCATTCATCCTGATTGTTATTCCCATCCAATGTGAATTGTGATTATCATACATATTGGATCGTTCATGACATCCACGAACCTTCATGGATGTGAACCACGACCTACTATGGATGATAATAAGGCTCCAGTGGCCGTAATAAGCATTTTTGATATACGATCTCATTACAGGACAATGTTCCTTCGACCAGCCCTCTGATCGTAGAGAATGCTTCACTACTGGAGCAGATGAGGCAGCATGGGGAGGAAATACAATGAATAAAGGTATATAAAATTGAAATTTCTCCTCATCATATTTTATCGTTGTTGTGATCCTTTTTAGGTAGTGGTCATGATCCAGTGAGGGTCGCTGTTACATGCCCTTGCCCATTCAACGAGTCTTCCCAGGCATGAGAATGCTCTCTTAAATGAAGCTTAGAGAGGAGGTACAAGCAATAACTATATATGAAATGGAAAATTGGTCGTTGTTGTGTTGCACCTTGGATCGTGGTTAATGTCAACATCTCCAATTTCGAGGCTGGGATTAGCCAGGTCTCTAGTTTTGAAGCTGGGATGACCCTCTTAAAGATGAGAATGCTGCGCCATGGGCATAATTGTATGTGGAATTACATTTGGATTGTGGTTTAAATCGGACATTATATTATGAACTCCATAGATAATATGTCATTTTATTACAGCTCAACATCGTTATCCTGCAACTGAGCAAGGAAGGGAGACCACATTGCATTACAACGGATCCAGACAGAGCTCTAACTAAAATAGAGCCTCGTTGAGGGCTCAGTGAACTCCACCGAGCTCCAACTAATGCCGAAGAGGATGAGTTGAGAGTTGTCAGAGAGTTAGGTTCACTTGTCTGGTTGAAAAGTGTCTATGACCCAAATTCATGGGTCGACTCTGAGGCAAGTTTATACCCTTTCTCCTTCATTTTTTCATATCAATGTATGAATATTATAGTTACATGAGACATTTTCCACGTTACGTAGGCCATAAACCTATACCTAAGATACCTATCAGCGCGTCAGGATCATCAATCACGAGGTAGACAGGACTGCGCATTCGTCTCATCGCTATTCATGGTAATATGAATTTGAGGACCATAGCTGTCTTTAAAAGATCATTAATCATTTCTGTTTATAACAATATTTAACATATCAATAGCAATACATGGAACAACAACTTGACATGCTACGAACTTATGGCGCTGGGAACCATAAGGATCGTGGGACCATAAAGTCTGAAAGGTTGTGTGAAGTGCTTATAGAAATAGTCGACTGTAAATCAAAACCTCTATAGAAGTATGATGTGGTAAGATCTTAGTTTCTTGCACATGGACTTAAATGATTAGATCCATATTTGGAAGGGCAATGCTTTCGTATTTCTGGTGCTTCAAAGGTGTACATCCCTCTTAATGTGAGGGGGTAGCACTGGCTAATGGTTACTATTTATCCGAGGAAGAAAGAGGTCACTTTGTACGACAGCTTGAGTACCGAATTGCAAGAGAAAAATGAGCTGGTCGTCGCATAGGTAACGGACGGACTGACGTGGTTATTCCATGTTCTTGATGATGGATTAGTTAAGTGGGAGAAGCTGTGGAATGCGAAGCCATTTGCTGATAGGCCTACGCAACTGAACTCGGACGATTGTGGCGTATACATGCTGAAATATATAGACTTCTTGTGTAGTATGAGTGTAATTGACTTTCGTATGTAAGTTTCTTTCTAGATTTTAATATGAGTCTACATTCAAGTTTGACTACTTTGTACTTTGTTTTAAGATTAGCTTGTTCTGATTCTGTAGGAGGAAATTCCAAAATTTAGAAAGACAATTGCATATGACTGTCTGCGGCAGACAAGAGCAGAAGGTGTTGAGTTCCTAAAAAAATAAGGAGAAGAGGCGTCAGGTAGACCAGCGAAGAGAGCCAAACACTGATTTGATGTTGAATGATGAATGGATTGGTGTATTTGATGTTTGTTCTTCTTATTATGATCCATAATGGGTGGTGAATGAGATGGGCAGTAATTGTCTGTCAACAATTCGAAGTTGTATTGCACTTTGGCTGTCAGCCATGTTGGTTGGCATATACAATGGATCGTTGATGTATATGTGTGGTTGAAGGTGCATGCCAAACACGATCCATATATGGCGACAACCATGACCCCCATAACACTAGAACCACAACACATAACATGTTACAAGCACGATCCTTCTAGCATCATAACCATGACCAGTCTAAAACAATGACCATGGTCTATAAGAACAATGACACAGTCACTGCGACAACCATGAATCTGTCATGTGATCTGATCCTGTGGTCCACGTGCATGTTAGATCGTGATTACTGTCCATGGTGGATCATGGTTGTCATGCATGTTTGTTTGTGGTTCACATCCACAACTTTAATCTGGACCCCTGAAAAGCCTGCATGATATATCTATCTACATTATGGGAAGTAATGGAACTGAGTGCAGTACTACGACCCCTAAGCAGGAAACCCATGACTCATATTACATGAGAACGACGATCCGTAATAGCCTTCAAGCCATCCATATACCGTCACAACAGCAGCCCATGTAACTGGACAACCATAGATTATGTACACGACATGGCTCGTGGATGACCTGGTGCTTATGTCTTTTGTCCATGGCGTACATAATCCCTTCCACACCGTACAACAATAATAGATCCAAGCAACATGACAAACACGATTCGTATGACATGGCAGATACAGTGAGATATAACACATCAATGGGCGGAGAGTTTTCTGTCTGCTGTCGTATTTATTTATAGAGAGGCGTGGTTGAGAGATAATCTTATGAGCTATAAGTGCATGAAAATCTGGCCATCCACATATATTATCTGTTCTTATTGAAGTGTATGGAAATCTGCCCATTAAAGTTAGGACATTGCATACGTAGATATCGAAAATCCCATGTATATATATGTGTCATGGTTATGAACATGTGGAGAACATATTCGTCGGTGAATTTATTGTTGCCATGAGAGTAGTTTCTGAGATATTTGTAAACAGAACAACTGGATCATTGGTCGTGTTAATATTGGTCGTTGTTGTCGTGGACGAGAACCACGACCCATATCAAATACGAACCATTCGTCCCGTATATCACAACCCATATAACACGACAACAACGACACATATATCATACCATTCATGGTCCATGTATCATGATAACCACGACCTATACATCCTTACAACCACAACCCATATACAATGATAGTCACTACCCATGTACCATGTTAATTGCGACCCACATATTGATGATAATCAAGAGCCTTTATGCATATAAACCATGACCCAAGTATGGAAATAGTGTATGCAACAATATGTTGTAGTTTTCGGGATTCATGTGTCGTGATTGTCATATTAATGTTTCTTTCTTTCATTCAATGCCTTTGTTGAGCCAAGACCCAAACAATGACAACGACGATGCATTCTAAATATTGGAATACGACCCATGTAATATGGCAACCATGATCCGTATAACATGACAACCATGTCGAATGACAACTGCGATCAATGCTTCACCCCAACCACGAACCATATAACACGACAACCACGATTTTTATTACACAACAAGCACGACCCAATATATAATTATATTTCGGATCTATATTTCAGGACAACCATGACCTATATAAAATTACAACCATGAACCATTATTAATGACAGTCACAACCCATATATCATGTTTCTTGAGCGATCATAGGGCTTGTCTCTGTCTCACCACGACCTTATATTCTTGATTCCTTCCGTCTTAGCTCTGCTCAGTTCCAGGTTGATGTAAGAGCCGTGTAAAAGAAATTGATATCTTGTGGATGAGCACCTACTAGGATTGGCGGACCTGGTGTGTAATGGCTTCTTTGGGATTCTAGCCTGACAAATACGATCCGTATAATATGATGTAATGAGAAATTTTCACCCTATTAGCAAGCAAGATAAAGTGTATGGAAATAATCGATGTACTTTTAAGAGACAGAGTGAGAACCTTTTAAAAATCTCTAGCCAGGTCATGCAATGGTTCTGTTAGTATGAAGAAAGATACTAGATACTCCAACAATGGTGCGAAATAGTCCTAGTAATACCTGCAAACACAAAACATGCAATAAGCTGAAAAACATTAATGTAATAGTGATTATTATAAAAGGATGTAGTGGACATGCAGAAAGTCCCTGAACACATTCAGTTGTTCTTACGAAAGTAAAAGCCAGATGGTTACGCAGCATGATAACAACGATCCGCATAATACAACAACAATGATCCATAAAACATGAAAACCACGACCCATAACAACCGACACCACCACCCATATAACTTTGACAACCAAGATCCATATATCATAACAACCACGGATAAATTTACATGAATCCTTCTGTCTTAGCTTTGCTGAGTTCCAGGCTACTATAAAAGCCCTTCAAAAGAAATTGATATTTTATTGATGAACAACTACTTGGAGTTGGTGGAGTTGGTGTGTAATGGCTTCTTCGTGATTCTAGGCTGATGTAACCTGGCTTCTCCAGGGTCCCAGGTTGACGTCAGAGCTCTACAAATGAAGTAGTTATTTTGTATCATGACAATGACGATCCGTAAAATACGATAACAACGATCCATAAAATATGAAAAGCACGACCCGTAGCAACCGATACTAATGTAACTTTGACAACCATGATCCATATATCATAACAACCACGGTTAAATTTACATGAAAAACACAATAAAGGAAAACTGTCAACAATTATCCTTTGTCTGGATCGTTTGTTAACAACGTGAAGGATCGTGGTTGTCATATACGAAGGGTCGTGTTTATTATTGTGGAAGGTTGAGATGATTTTGATCATGGTGTGCCCTACAGTAAGCTCCCTTCACTTGACCGCGAAAGCCCTCACCATACGATGTTTGATCTTCGCAATCTGTAAGCAAGTGTCTACAAGAAGGTCCGATAAATAGATACATCCCCGTATAGGGAAATGGTCCTTTTTCACTGGTAAATCCAATACATTAATTCTCTGTATGGGGAACGGTAGTTTTCCTTTTTCATGAATTTTCCAGGTATGGGGAAATGGTCGTTGTATGATGGAGTTTGGGTCGTGGTTGTCATGTGAATGGGTTCGTGGTCGTAGTGTTAATGGATCGTGGTTGTGATGGAATATAGTTCGTGGTTGTCGTGATAATGGGTCGTGGTTGTCACTTAATGGGTTCTTGGTTGTTAAACGACCCATGTCATATTACAATAACGATCCTTCTAACATGCAAACCATGACTCATTATCATAACATGAACGAGCCATATCTACTAGAACCCACGAACCATGTTACGTCACAACCATGACCCATGTTCAATGGGCTGTGTTGAAGCTCAATTCTTCGACCCAGAAGTTTGTATCGTGGTTATTACGATACATGGTCATGGTGTTAATGTTTGTTGTGTCATAGTTGCCATGACCATTTATATATATATATATATATATATATATATTTATTGGTCGCTTGAGAAATTTGTAAAAGGAACAAATGGAACACTGGTGGTGTTAATATTAGTTGTAGTTGTCGTGTTAATATTTTCATAGTTCATATATGTAATCATTTGTGGTTGTCTTCAATGTTGGATCATCGTTGACAACCACGAAACCAAGAGAAACACGATCCATAAGTCATCAAAACCATGATCAATACGTCATGGCAGCTACGATCCCCATGTCATGGAAACCACGACCAGTTAAAGCGGTTATAAGGGCCGCGTATTCTTGTTATATTGTAAACTTAAGTGGAAGAAACTAGCACAGTCTTGCGCATCACTGAGTTTCACTTCTGGCAGTTACTATGTTATATAGGTCATGTTTGTAATGTGTAAGGGTCGATGTTTCCTTTTTATACTGTCGTGATTGTAATGTTATATGGGCTATAGTTGCCATGTTATATGGATCGTGATTGTCATGCTGCCTTGATCGTTGTTGTGGAGCGCAATATTCTGCAACTTGAATGGTCGTGGTTCTCATGACAACTGGAGTGGTTTCCATGTTGTATGGGTTGTGTTCCTCATAAGGTCATGATTGTCGAATACGATCCAACACGGACGAGAATCACGATCCACGACAACTGTGCGTCACGACCAACATAACAAGTATATTGTTATTCATGGTGTTATAACATGTATATGGATCGTGGTCCTGGTGTTATACGGGACGTGGTGCGTATATTGCATTGGTCGTGGTTTTAGGGTTATATTCATCGTGGTTCTCATGTTTTTATTCACGATCCAACGTGGATAAAAATCACGATCCACTGTGCATGTTTTTCATGATCGCATGAAAGGGTCGTGGTTGTCATACACATTGGGCATAGTTGTCATTTTATATGGAACGTTATTGTTACGTTATATGGTTGTGTTTGTCATGGGTCGGGGTTGTAATGGGTCGTTGTTGTCATGTAATATGTGTCGTTGCTGTAATTTAATATTGGTTGCAGTTGTTGCATGTTCACCACGACCCATATTGTATTGTAATTATGGTCGTAGCTGACAACTTTGCAAACAGCGCCACATTCTTCTTCTTTATGCAATCACATTAAAGTCGGTACTTTCCTGTAAAATATTGGTCACCGAGTGTGACCCTTCATTTTCCATGCGACCGTACCAAATCAGCGCGACCCTTCGGAATCGATGCCTTGACCATTGAATGACCATCCTATAAGAGTGGTACTTTGGCAAATGATACTTCCACAAGCCAATTCATGCATTTATTTGCCCTCTCGTTCAAAAAAATGGAGTAGATATTCGAAGAAAGAATAGAGCCCCTATCACGTTCTTCCTTTATTCTTGATCCCTTCTCCTTCTTTAGGGACGTTCACGAACTTCCTGAAGCTCAACGGCCTCTACAGGAAGTACTGAAGACAAATTCAAAACTCCCCTAACTCGACAATTTCAATGGGCACCTAGCCAGCGGAAAAAGGTTATAACATGGCATACGTGGATATCGAATATCCCTTTCCTTGCCTCGTGGGCTTTTGAAGAGATGTTCATTGGCCATGCATCAATTGGGATCAAAAGAATGGGGGGAACTTGAGATAAAACCATTCAAGGTGGCATAAATCTCAGGTTGGCCACATAAAATGAATGAAATACTAGGAATAGAAACATCCACCGTTGAAAGCTTCTTGAAGCTGACAATGGTGTCTATAGGAAATTTGAACCGTTCATAGGGTTATTTTCATATGAGCCAGCAGTTTCGGCCTAGGCCTTATTTATGTCCTTGTGCTCTGATCTTTTGGCATGTCAGCGTTGGAATGACGAAGTAGAGAGATTAATTTTAGTTGAGAAGCACAAAAGGGGAGCAGCAGCAAGGCGAATCAAACTAATCAAGCAATATCTGCAAACATAGGTTCGGCGCAAGATTGATGGCTAAAGAGAGATCTTCTTCCTACTGTAAATCTCATCATGGTTGTAGTTGTCATGTTAAATCGGTCGTGGCTTTTGTTCATGTAGCAGAAATTAGAACTATGGAGTTATGTTCCCTATTTTATGTAAAATGGCTTGTGGCTTGCAGGCTACATGTGGCGCTTATTCCGGAAGCTTGCTCTGAATCCGAAGGAAGTGTCGTCGTTTTGAACCACCGAAGATGAGAGTGATTTTCAGTTAAATCGGTTATGGCTGTTACAATGTTCGTAGTTGACAGGTTAAACAGGTCGTGGTTGTTACGTTATATGTTCTTGTTCGTCAGCAGCTGCCATGTCCCTCTTCTGGCAGTGACAGAAGTCAGATTGCAACTTCATGCTTATGGGTCGTGGTTGTCATGTAATTTGTGTCGTTGTTGTAATGTATTATGGGTCGCGGTTATTGCACGTTCACCACAACTCATAATATTGTAATTATTATCTTGGAGGACAACTACATACTTCTTTTTGACGTACTTAATGAAATTTATGATACATGGTGAAAATATGATTCCTTGTCAGATGGATGCAATGGATCTTTTATAAACATGTTCCCTCATTACCATCCGTTTAATTCCATGTTTTCTTCTTACAATCACGATCCATTAAACAATTACGACCCAATGTACAAGAGAACCACGATCACACGTAACTATCGTCGTTGCCATACTGTAAGTGCTATAGTTTATAGCCCCCTTTTGTTGTCAAATTTGTGATGCCAAAGACACTGTTATGAAGCTTGCATATGTGAAGAACAAAATCAGCTTTGATTGACAAGCACTGTTCACAAGTTAAGACTCGAGAAAGTGAGATTGTTCGACTTAATTCAAGACAAGGATAATGCAAGATCTCAAGAAGCTTTCAAGTTCAACCTCAAGATCTCAAGAATCTTTCAAGTTTGAGCTACATCAAGACTTCAAGCTTCATTACTTTCAAAGGTTACTCGTCTCTAAGTTTCAATGTCCTTACTTCACTATTGAGGTATGACTGACCTTAGGTTGACCTTTAGAGTAGGTCATTTTAGATACATAATTCATATGTTTTATATAAGTGAGTTTAGTTTGTTCTAAGACTAGTCCTGGACTTTATTTGACTAGTCCTAACACTACTTTGACCTGTCTAAGAATTTTCTAGATCAGTCGTAAGATTGTTGCAAAATTCAGAAATTTTCTGTTAGGCTTCGACTAGTCTTAGGGACTATTCGACTAGTTGTATGAACAGTGTCGACTGTTTCTTCGACCAGTCGTAGACCTACAACTCAAAGTACAGTGTTGAATTTCGGCTAGCTTTGACTAGTCGTGAGAAATCTACGACCAGTCGAAGGAGACCTACAACTAGTCGTGAAACCGCCAGATCTTATCGCGCCTGAATTTTTAAATATCTGTTAGTTCTACGACCAGTCGTAAAGATCTTTAGACCAGTTGTAGATATGATTTGCTCACCTATAAATAGAGCATGAATCTCAGAATAAAATAAGAAATTCAAGCTAATTTAATTCGGCCTTCTGAGAGATAAGTCTGTACTCCATTTAAGCTAAGTTTGCTTGTTTAATATTCTCTTTCTTTAGCTTTTCAAATTGATTTTATTTTTTGTATTCTAATCTGATCTGAAAAAGAGGAAGTTTCATTTTTCCTTTTTTTGGGATCAAAATCAATTAGAGCTAGCCCTATTTGGTTTAATTTAAAATCTATTAGAACCTAGAACCATTTTAAAGTGAGTATTGGACATTGAACTTTGACATTCAAATCTCTACTTCGACTTGGTTCTCTGGGCTGCTACAACGAAGGAGAAATTCAAGTATTTTACATTTATGTAATTTACTTTCATTTGGTTTTCTTTTGGAATTTGCCAGAAAAATCTCATTGTATTGGTTATCTGAGGAGAGCCAGGAAAACTCAGAAGAGGAGTTTTTTAAATTGTGTAAGCCCACAGAGAAAGACACAACTGTGAAGGTTTTAGGTGAACCTGAAAAACCTATCTTTGATAGTGAACGTTGATATCCCCTGTGTGAGGATATGAGGAGTGGAGTAGCTGTGTGGCTGTTTATTAATAGTTGGTGTACACACAGGCGAACCACTATAATCCCTTGTGTTTTGTGGTTGTGTGATTTATATTTCATATCTTTAATTATTCATTTGTGGGATGTATATGTGGATGTGAATGCTGTAATCATTTTATTTCAAGTTCAGTGGGGAATGTTGTAATAAGTTTAGATTTATATTTCTGCAATTTATTTCTTCTTATCTCTTTATCAGTTTGAGCTTCAGTTTCTCTATTTGTTCTAGTAAGGTTTCCCTGCCATTTTTATGGTGCATGGTTGTCCTTAGAAGAATCAATATTTTGAGATTACATTCCGCATTTGTGTATTGATTTATTTATTTGGCTATTTCTCTTTCTCTATTTCCGCTGTATTTATTTTAAATTTGGCACAGTCCTATTCACCCCCCCTCTAGGACATATAGCTTGGCCATTTTAAGTGGTATCAAAGCCTAATAGCTCTCTTTCTTATTTGGATTTAATTCTTGAGCTAACGATCTAAGCTTTATATAAGATGTCAAATTTTGATAGCCTTTTAGTCACCAGGCCTCCACCCTTTGATGGCTCCAACTATACCTATTGGAAAGCCAAGATGAGGATCTTCCTCAAATCAATGGATGAGAGTGTGTGGCAAGCCACAGTGACTGAATGGAACCTACCTACCACTGAAGTGACTAGTATTGATGGTTAGTACTCCTTATTTCTCTTGGACCACCCTTCAGAAAAATGAGAGTAGTGCCAATGCAAAAGCACTAAATGCAATCACTTGTGCATGATCACCGGATGAGTTCAAAAGAATCATATCGTGTGATACTGCAAAGCAAGCTTGGGATATATTAGAAATGACACACGAGGGTACTACAATTGTAAAAAAATCTAAAGTCCAACTCTTCACAACCAAATTTGAAGAAATTCATATGTAGGAAAATGAAATGTTTATGGACTTTTACATAAGACTAAATGACATTGTAAACTCAATGTGGGGTCTTGGTGATAAAATCTCAGAAAGTAAAGTGTGTGCAAAGATACTACGCTCACTTCCTAAACGGTTCAACTCTAAGGTAACCGCGATCCAGGAACTTCGTGATACGGACAATATGAGGGTAGAAGAACTAGTTGGTTCTTTACAAACCTATGAGTTAAACTTTAAAGCTCCTAAAAGTAAATCTATCACTCTTAAATCTTCTAAATGTATTTCTCAAGAAAACTCTGATTCTGAAGATGATATGGCTCTTTTAGCGAAAAAGTTTTACAAGATTTTCAAGAGTAAAAAGAGGGTTGATTTTGAAAAATCAAATGATAAGAAAAGATCAAAACCTAAATCTAAAACTTGGACCTCTTTGAAAGATAGTCAATGTTACAACTGCCAAGAATATGGGTATTTAGCAAACAAATGTCCTAAAAAGGACAAACCAAAAAGGAAGGGTATGTTGGCTACTTGGGATGAATCTTCTGATTCTGAAGCTTCTTCTGAATCAGAAGATTCTGAAACCGAGTCAGGCAGTGAAGTTAAAGCCCTTATGACTCTAGCCAAATTCACTTTTTCAGATCATGATGATTCAATTAGCGAAGAAAATCTGAATAGTGATTATGAAAATGAAGATGATCTTCAAGACGCTTACAATGCCCTATACAAGGAAAGTTGTAAAATTACTGTGAAATTGAAACTTCAAAAAGAGAAAATTTCTAAACTCAAAGAAATTTATGAATCTCTTATTTTAGAAAAATCCCAAATTTCATATTGTTTTGAAAAATTAAAATGCGATTTAGAATTCAAAACCTCCCTGATTGAAAATCTGAAATCTGAAAATGAGAAACTTAAAAATGAAGTATCTTCTCTTCTGAGTTTAAAGGATACATGGAGGTATGCCCAAGGAGATCCAAAGTTAGAAAAAACTTTTATCCGGATCTAGAAAATATGGTGACAGATCTGGGTTGGGCTATGATAAAAATGTTTCTCCTAAACAAAAGTATACTCCTCCTAAGTTTGTGAAAGGAGAGTCCTCTAACTCAAAAGGGAAAAATACTAGTCAAGGTTTTTCTAAAAGTACAAAAGCTTTTCAAAAACCTAAATGCAGCTATGTCAACTTCAAAATTCAGAACAGAAATCCACTAGCTGAAAAGATAATTTATTTTCTCAAAATCTAACTCAGTAGGTCATCCTTATAACAACAGACAGAAGAAGACCAACCATATTCCCAAACCCAAAACAGTTCTGAAATGGGTTCCTAAGGTTGCCTGCTTGGTTGCCCACACCGCTTTCAAAGCTACAAGCCATTTAAAGTGGTACCTAGATAGTGGATGCTCCATGCATATGACAGGTGACAAGGCTTTATTCACCGATCTTAAAGATATGACTGATGGGTTAGTTACTTTTGGTGATGGAAGCAATTGTAAGATAATTAGCCAAGGTACAGTTCAACTCTATAACCTTCCTTTGTTTAAAAATGTTTTGTATGTTGAAGGACTGAAACATAATCTTCAAAGCATATCTCAAATTTGTGATAATAACCATAGTGTATGGTTTTCTAATCAAAGCTATGAGATTTAAACAACAAGGGTTCAGTAATATTAACTGGACGTAGAATGTCTGAAAACTGCTATATTGTTAGCGAATCCAGATCATTTAATCAATCGTGTTACATGGTCCATACAGATGAGACTGATTTGTGGCACAAACATCTTGGACATGTACACTACCAAAATCTACATAAATTGAGCAAACGGGAACTTACAAGAGGTCTACCTAAACTATAAAAATTAGATAAAATATGTGGTGAATGCCAGATTGGCAAACAAACAAGGAACTCATACAAAAAGGTGAATTCTGATACCACATCAAGACCACTCGAGCTTCTCCATATGGATCTTGTAGGACCTACTAGGATGGAAAGTCAAGGTGGCAAAAGATATATCTTGGTAATAGTAGATGACTTTACCAGATATACATGGATTGTCTTCTTAAGGGACAAATTAGAAACCCTTGAAGAAGTGAAAAAGGTTCTCAAAAGGATTCAAATTGAAAAAGGTTCTCAAGTCAGTAAGATTCATAGTGATCATGGATTTGAATTTGAGATAGCGGTTTTGAGAAGTTCTGTAGCGACCATGGAATATTACCTGAATTCTCAGCGCCCAAAACTCCACAACAAAATAGTGTAGTTGAAAGGAAAAATAGAGTGCTTCAAGAAATGACTAATATCATATTGAATAGTATGAAGCTCTCTAAGAATCTTTGGGCTGAAGCAGTCAATACAGCTTGCTATATCATTAACCGGGTTTACACTAGTAAAGGTAATAATAAAACCGCTTATGAAATGTGGTTCGACAAAAAACCTACTCTCAAATACTTTTGAGTTTTTGGCTGCAAGTGTTATATTTTACGAGATCGTGAAAATCTGGGAAAGTTTGATACGAAGAGTGATGAAGGGATCTATTTAGGATACGCTTTCAACAGTCAAGCTTATAGGGTTCTGAACAAAAGGACCGGTGTGATTTAAGAGTCTATCAATGTAGTCATTGATGATCACTTAAACACACTATTCTCAAGTTCAAATAATGATGAAGTTCTAGTAATTGATAAATCTGATACTTCATCTAATCAGACTGATTTTGAAGTAAGGACTGTTAAAGATCATTCAACCACTCAAATTCTTGGAAACCCTCTCACTGGTGTTCGTACCCGTAGACAACTTGAGGATATATGTAATTACGTATGTTTTACATCCCAGATAGAACCATCTAACGTAAAAGAAGCTCTTGCTGATGAAAACTGAATTTTTGTGATGCAAGAAGAACTTAACCAATTTGTGAGAAATGATGTTTGGTATTTGTACCTAGACCTAAAGATAAACACATCATTGGAACCAAATGAATTTTTTAAAGTAAGTCTGACGAGCTTGGCAATATAATTAGACATAAGGCTAGGCTAGTGGAACAAGGTTACACTCAAATTGAAGGTATTGATTATGATGAAACCTTCACACCAGTAGCACGTCTTGAATCAATTAGACTCTTTATATCTATTGCGTGTTTTACAAAGTTTAAGATTTACCAAATGGATGTGAAAAGTATATTTTTAAATGGCGATCTACATGGGGAAGTCTATGTTAAACAACCGATGGGTTTTGAAGACCCCAAAAATGCTGATCACGTGTATCGCCTTAAAAAGGCACTTTACGGTTTAAAACAAGCTCCTAGGGCATGGTACGGGAAACTAACAAAGTTTCTATTAAGCCCTAATTTTCAAATAGGATGTGTTGATAAGACTCTGTTTATTAAAAAATATAATGATCACATTTTAGTAGTACAAATTTATGTTGATGATATCATTTATAGATCTACCTGTACTGACATGACTATTGAGTTTTCAGATTTGATGAAAACTCAATTTGAAATGAGCATAGTTGGGGAATTGAATTATTTCCTTGGGTTGCAAGTAAAATAAAAACCTGATGGAATGTTCATTTCTCAATCTAAATATGCTATGAATTTGATTAAGAGATTTGGATTTGAGAATGGTAAGAATTTTGATACTCCTATGAGTACAACTTTGAAACTCTTAAAAGATTCTACTGGTAAAAATGTGGATCTAAAATTATATCAGAGTATGATTGGTAGTTTATTGTATTTAACTGCTAATAGACTCGATATCACTCTAAGTGTTGGTATTTACGCTAGATATCAGTCTGATCCTAAAGAGTCGCACTTGATTGCTGTCAAGACTATTATGCGATATGTCGCAAGTACTGTTAATCTCGGTCTTTGGTATTGACATGAGACTAGTGTTCAATTAGATAGGTACTCGGATACTGACTGGGCTGGTAATCTTGATATAGAAAATCAACTAGTGGTGGCTACTTTTATATTGGAAACTGTTTAGTTTCTTGGTTTAGCAAGAAACAAAATTCTATATCACTTTCAACAGTTGAAGTTGAATATATCGTAGCTAGTAATATGTGTACACGACTTGTTTGGATGAAACGTATGCTAAGTGATTATGGAATTAAATAGGATTCTGTGTTAATATATTGTGATAATTTCAGTGCCATAAATATTTCAAAAAATTCAATTCTGCATTCTCGTACTAAGCACATTGACATTAGATTTCATTATATTCGAGGATTAGTAGAATAAAAGGTTATATCTTTAGAATATATCCCTACCGAGAATCAACGTGCTGACATTTTCACTAAACCGCTCGACAAAAGCAGGTTTAATAAAATAAAATTTGATCTTGGCATGTGCATTTTTAAATGATTATTTATGCATATTTGTATCATATTATATATAATTGCTTGATTAGATTTCAATTTTTGTTTATAATGCTGAAAATCAGATTTTTTGCTGGTACTCGACTAGTCGTGAGTATACACGACTGGTCGTGTACATCCATGACCAGTCGTGAATCTCGTGAATCACTTAAAATTGGGGGAAATGCTTCATCTTCTTCATTTCCTCTTCACTCTCCAACGGGCCGATGCACGACTAGTCGAACCCTTCCTTCAAAATCTTCAAAGTTAGTGCTCCATTTGCATTTTTCTTGTAGATTTGTGTCTAGATTACTTTTATTTTACTCTTGAAGTTATCTATTTCAAATTTCATTGAGATTTGGGGTTTTTCTTTTGTAAAATCTGATTTGAGAAAACCCTCTTCTCAATCCTTTGCAACTCTTTATTTTTCTTAAAATCCTTGTTGCAAATGGCATCTAGAGGGAGAAAGACAACTTCTCGTGGTCCACCTTCTTCCTTCAGATCAGCCCCTATCACTAAGCGTCATCTTCGGGCTCCCGAGGACGATCCATCTTATGTTCATGACATCAGATTGCGTAACGTTATTGTTGAACATCCTGTTGATACTAATCATGTTGCTCCTTTTGATATCCTTCCTATGCTCTAAGCTGTAGGTTGGGATAACTTATTGCATTGGGGTGGGCCAGCATACCAGTCCATTGTCTAGTCCATGTTCGCATGCATATGTGATTTTTTATTGAAAAATTTATCTTTTAAGATAGCCACAAGAGAAGGACCATTTGACATTGATCGTCATTTGATTTCAGCTCTTATGGAAATTCCTGTGAATGATGAGGGCATTCCTATCCATACTTTATTTGAAAAACCCTCAGTATTTGAAAAACGTATGCTCACTAAAGATTTATGTAATTTGGATGTTCAATGACACATAAAGGGAATGCGCTTCCCTCAAAGTATCTATTACCCAAATACAGAGTTCTTTACAAAATCTTTGTGTCTAATTTGTATCCTCGATCGGATAATAAATCTGAATTGACTTCCTTCATGGTTTGTGTTCTTCATGCTGTTGCCAGCGGTGCTCATGTTTGTCTACTATCCTTGATTTCTCACTCCATTATTCAGTTTTGACTCCATCCAGGTCACAGTGACATTCCTTTTGGTTATTTGATGACTGTGTTGGCTACGCATATGTTAGTCAATATGCCGGTTGGAGAGGTCCTTATCCATCATCTGATATTTAACAATTCTAATATCAATAAGATGAAGCTTAATTTCCTTCCTGGTCAAGGTGCTGGTGTAGGCAATGCTGAAGCTGAACATGAGGAAGAAGCTAGTGATCTTCCTCCTTATGATATCAACATGGATGATATTTTTGACGAACTTGAATCTAATTCTGCAAATGATCCAGATTATGAGCCTTTTGAGTTTAATGCATGTCTGCATGCATTGGAAGATAAGGTTAAGAATATGAATGTTAAGATGGAAAACATGTCTGTTGCCCATGATTTACAATTCAAGTATATGCGCAAATATCTTAGGCACTTGAACAAGGGCATGCATTAACTTGATCCTTCCATCCCTGCTCCTTCATCTGGTTCAGATTAGTTCTTTTAAGTTTACTAGTCTGTTATAACTTTATTACTCTTGCACTAGCTTAACTGGTTTTGAGATTGTAGCTATCTTTGACTTAGCTCAGTTTATGAATTATGTGGGCTGTTTATGCTTGTTACCATATCTTGTCTTGTTACCTCTCATATATCTCTTTACTTATTTCTCCTCAGTCATCTGTTCTGTGCTTCCTTTGTCCTCTTGTGACAAAAATGGGGAGAATAGATATGGATGTATATGTCTAATGATTATGTTATGAGGAGGGAGTAGCATTGCATTTTTGATGTATGTTACTTAGGGGGAGTTTGATGTATGTTACTCAGGGAGAGTATATGCAGAGAGGTGGATTGTATGTTATGTTGAATATTGATTTACAGGTTTGCAGGATCATGTTAGTATGCCGGTTGATAATAACTGGTGCATGATTCTTTAATTAGATATTCTGCATTATGTAACATATCTTGGAAGTGTGTTTTGTCACTAATTTGACAAAGGGGGAGATTGTAAGTGTTATAGTTTATAGCCCCTTTTTGTTGTCAAATTTGTGGCGCCAAAGACACAGCTATGAAGCTTGCATATGTGAAGAACAAATCTCTACTCAAGATCAGCTTTGATTGACAAGCACTGTTCACAAGTCAAGACTCGAGAAAGTGAGATTGTTTGACTTAATTCAAGACAAGGATAATACAAGATCTCAAGAAGCTTTCATGTTCAACCTCAAAATCTCAAGAAGCTTTCAAGTTTGAGCTACATCAAGACTTCAAGCTTCATTACTTTCAAAAGTCACTCGTCTTTAAGTTTCAATGTCCTTACTTCACTATTGAGGTATGACTGACCTTAGGTTGACCTTTAGAGTAGGTCATTTTGGATACATAATTCATATGTTTTATATAAGTGAGTTTAGTCTGTTCTAAGACTAGTCCTAGACTTTGTTCGACTAGTCCTAATACTGCTTCGACCTGTCTAAGAATTTTCTAGATCAGTCGTAAGTTTGTTGTAAAATTCAAAAATTTTCTGTTAGGTTTCGACTAGTCTTAGGGACTGTTCGACTAGTCGTATGAACAATGTCGATTGTTTCTTCGACTAGTCATAGACCTATGACTCAAAGTACAGTATTGAATTTCGGCTAGCTTCGACTAGTCATGAGAAACCTATGACCAGTCAAAGAAGACCTATGACCAGTCATAGACCACCTACGACCAGTCGTGAAATCGCCAGATCTTATCGCGCCTGAATATTCAAATATCTGTTGGTTCTACGACCAGTCGTAGAGATGTTTAGACCAGTCGTAGACGTGATTTTCTCACCTATAAATAGAGCACGAATCTCAGAATAAAATAAGAAATTCAAGTTAATTTAATTTGGCCTTCTAAGAGATAAGTCTGTGCTCCATTTAAGCTAAGTGTGCGTGTTTCTTGAGCTTTTCAAATTGATTTTGTTTCTTGTATTTCAATCTGATCTGAAAAAAAGGAAGTTTCATTTTTCCTTTTTCTGGAATCAAAATCAATTAGAGCTAGCCCTATTTGGTTTAATTTAAAATCTATTAGAACCTAGAACCATTATAAAGTGAGTATTAGACATTGAACTTTGACATTCAAATCTCTACTCCGACTTGGTTCTTCTGGGCTACTACAACGAAGGAGAAATTCAGGTATTTTACGTTTGTGTAATTTACTTTCATTTGGTTTTCTTTTAGGATTTACCAAAAAAATCTCATTGTATTAATTATCTGAGGAGAGCCAGGAAAACTCAGAAGAGGGGTTTTTTTAATTGTGTTAGTCCACAGAGAAAGACACAATTGTGAAGGTTTTGGGTGAACCTGGAAAATCTATCTTTGATAGTGAATGCTGATATCCCCTGTGTGAGGATATTAGGTGTGGAGTAGCTGTGTGGCTATTTATTAATAGTTGGTGTACACATAAGCGAACCACTATAATCCCTTGTGTTTTGTGGTTGTGTGATTTATATTTCATATCTTTAATTATTCATTTGTGGGATGTATATGTGGATGTGAATGTTGTAATCATTTTATTTCAAGCTCAGTAGAAAATATTGTAATAAGTTTAGATTTATATTTCTGCAATTTTTTCCTTGCTATCTCTTTATCAGTTTGAGCTTCAGTTTCTCTATTTGTTCTAGTAAGGTTGCCCTGCCATTTTTATGGTGCATGGTTGTCCTTAGAACAATCAATATTTTGAGATTGCATTCCGTATTTGTGTATTGATTTATTTATTTGGCTATTTCTCTTTCTCTATTTCTGCTGTATTTATTTTAAATTTGGCATAGTCCTATTCACCCCCCCTCTAGGACATATAGCTTGGCCGTTTCACATACATATTTGGTTGTGATTCCCTACCACTATCAATGTGGAAGACAACCACGACCCTTTGCTCGTCTCATCCACGACCATTCCCTTTAACTTTGGCGCGACCATCCGGAAATAGTGCCAATCTTCTTCATCACGCAATCACACTAAAGTCGCTACTTCCCTGTAATCCATTGGGCACCGAGCACGACCCTTCATTATCCGTGCCACTGCACCGAATCAGCGTGACCCTTCATTATCCGTGCCACCACACCGAATCAGCCCGACCTTTCAGAATCGGCATCTTGACCAAAGAGTGGTATGTTCATGATACTTCCACGAGCCAATCCATGTAATTCTTTGCCCTATCATACAAAATATTAGAGCAGACATTCGGAGAAACAATAGAGTCCCTATCACATTCTTCCTATATTCGTGATCTCTTCCTTGATCTCAGGGATGTTCACGATCGTGACCTATTCGATTACGACCTTTGCACTGATCGTGAAACAATGGTTGTAGTTGATCTAGTTCGTGGTTGTCACGTTCAATCGGCCGTGGTTCACAGTTGTTATGGACCATGGTTGTCGTCCTTGTCAGATCATCATAAATAACCACGGTATAATGAGAAACACAACCCATACAACATGACAACCACGGTCCACCTGTCATGAGTGTCACGACCTGTTGTTAAGCTCACCATGTCCTCTATGGGTCGTGGTTCAAATGCTTAATAATTCGTCTATCGTGGTTAACATGCACCAAGGTTCATGAATCAATAGGTATATATATTAAATTTCCGTGATCAGTTACGTTCACCATTCCCTCTATGGGTCGCGGTTAAAAAGCACAAGAATACGTGGTTATTCTTCACATTGGATCGTGTTTAACATGCATCAAGGTTCAGGAATCAATAATATATATATATATATAAAACAGGTCAAATTACATTATCGCAGGCAATAAATTTGTAAAATAAACCAACGTAGATAGCCTCGGCCTCAGCCAGTAGGGACGAAAGTGCATCGACGCCAATTGTAACCCATTCGACCGCATCTATAGCATTTAGGTGCTATCCTATCTTCTCCCTGGGAAGTAATGCGTACCTTTTTCTATCTTCCAAAGGATCTTCTCATTTCTAGAGGCTTCATATTCTCGCATATAACCTTCACTTCCTTCGGAGTGTTCCATTGTGTTCTGTCAAGCACTGGGTATACCGACTCTTGGTATGTTTTGTGATATGTTTCATTGAAGTAAAATGGAGAGCAGTATTTGTACATGTCAAGCTCGTATTTATCACATGCCACTATCACATGAACACAAGGCAGCAGGATTTTTTCAAATTCATTGCACGTACACTTCATTACTTTTAGATTGACTACATCAATCATTCCCTGTGTGGTCACTTGGAACTCATTAGCTGAAATCACAGTGCTTGTGTCTTTCTCACCTCTGAGTGATAAAGTTTGGACACTCTTTTTGATGCCCAAGGAGTCAATATTTCTTTACAAGCCAAGGCCTCGTCCTGTCGGCGAAGGAAGAAGTGTTGGATTTTACTCCTTATTGATTCGAGAAGTTTAGTGACAGGGTACTCTCGTGCATATACGAACAATGCATTCATACTTTCCACGATGTTGGTGGTGACATGCCAGGAAAGAAAGTGGTCGCCCATCTTTCTTTTTCTGTACCATTGAGGAACTGCTAAGCTGTGGGATTCAACATTTGAATGCATCGCATCATCTCCCAAAAAGTTGATGTCCAGTATGTCTTAACAACACCCCAAAAGTATTCCCTCATAGAATCATCCGAACATGCCTTCTTCATGTTTCCAAGTATGTGATGAGCACAATATCCATGGATCGCATGCGGGAACATGTTAGGGACTTCGCTAACGAATCCTTTGTTACGATCTGACATTATCACTAGTCCTGGAAGATTCCTGATTGTCTTGGATAAAATCCCAAGGAACCACCTCCAACTACTATTGTTCTCAGATTCTCCGATCCCATACGCCACAGGGAGGATGTGATTGTTTCCATCCAATGCAGTAGCCATGAAGAGAACGCCCTTGTACCTTCCTGTTAAATGTGCGGCATCAACACATAACACCCTCCGAACATGTAAAATTAGGCTTCTGATGCACTACCCAAGTGTAATAAAGCATCGTTCAAAACTATTTGTCCCCTTGTTCACCTGCAACTCTGTCACAGTCCCTAAATTAGCCTGTTCCAACTCATGAAGATACGCCGGGAGCTCATTATAAGAACCCTCGTCGGATCCCAAGACTTGTCTAGTTGCTATCTCTTTACCCTTCCACGCTTTCTTATAACTGATCTCAACACCGTACATCTCACTCATACGATATTGAATTTTCTTTGTCATGCAGGTCAGCCCCGAGCTCATACGACCGATGCCAATGCTTATCAAACTGGTGGCTTGGCGATGATCTCTCCCCTTCCTCTTCGAGGTCACTATATCAGTACGGTCATCTGTGATCGTGGTCTCAGATTGGCTTATCGCCTCAAACGACATGGTACAGGTATGCTTCGAGTTGTATATCTTGATCTTGAACATCCCTGTGCCATTAAGTTTTGAAGCATGCATCCTCCAAGTATAGTTTTCTGCAATGCAGCCAATCGTATATATCATCTTGTTAGACTTCAAGACCTTGTACCGGAACTTATGGTGCATCGCATATTTACATAGACAATATTATAGTCGACCTTTGTCCTTGAACACCTGTGTGACTAATATTTTGTTTGGATTATCCACAAAATTCGGTTATCCTCGCCGATCGGAATTGACGAAAGCATCATCAGATGGATCAACAACAGATGGATCATTGACGGATGGGGTTTGGAGATCGCACTGGTCAGCTGTTCCTCGGTCATTATATCTATCACTACTTGATGGGCCATGTATGTCGGAGTCATCTTTCCCCAAATGATGATGTGTATCACTGTCTGAAGGGCCACCTGTATCACAGTTGTCGAGGACCCAATCGTGATATCTATCAGTATTGGATGGGCTAGGTATGTCGCAGTCGTCATTCCCCAAACCATGTTGTGTATTATTGGCTGAAAGGCCACCTATATCACAATTTTCGGGTTCCCGATCTTGATATCTATCACTATCACTACTTGATGGGCTAGGTATATTGTAGTCGTCATCATTCCCCAAAGCATGCTGTGTATCGTTATATGAAGGGCCACTTATATCGCAGTCGTTAACTCCTCGGTCTTGATATCTAACAGAAGTGTTCGGTATATCGGAATCATCGACTATCCAATCATTGCCTGGAGGTTATGACGGAGGAGACTATGGGTTCAAATGTAGGGTATAATCTCTGTTGTGATCCTCAATGACAGGACAATGCCTCACTTTCTCCACATACAATGGTATTTGTGTTGAAAGATTCTGTCCACAGAATAACATGTATGCTTCGACATCTTCATCGTCTTTGATTATATGTGGGCATAGGAATCCATGAATTGCATCACCTAACACAACTTTAATTAACAAATTGAATTCATCTGACGTAGTCTTCGTAATCAGATGCATTTTATCGAGCAACTGTCGATAAGTGATATCATCACTCACGACAAATCCCTTTGAGTCTCCACCATCGTAGGTAAACATTCCCTTGTCATGCACACTCTCTCCATCATAATAGCATAATATAGCCCTGCGACCCATGCTCATTCTAATATCGGTTATTCTATTAAAAAAATTGAATGGGTCCAACTTATGAGCAATGTAGTATACTGGTTGTCAATTACATGAGTTGTGGTTATCATCCACATTAGTTCGTGATTGTAATTTACAATAGGTCATTGATGACGACAATGGCCCACTGTGAATGACAACAACGACCACTTATTGAACGTGGTTTTGACCCAATCACAACAACGAACCACTCCAGTGGTCATGGTTTTGACCCACAATGGGTCAAGGTTGTGTTGTTATAAGGATCGTCCTGTTCACTAGTCATCCACATTGGTTCGTGATTGTAATCCACAATGGGTCGTGGTTAACGACAATGGCCCATTATGAATGACAACAATGAACCGCTCGAAGGGTCGTGGTTTTGACCTAATGACAACAGCGAACCACTCCAGGGGTTGTGATTTTGACCCACTATGGGTCAAGTTAGTGTTGTTATATGGGTCGTCCCGTTCACTGGACTATGTAATGGCCAAAATGTTGGGCATGATCGTCATGTTATATGGCGCATGGTTTTTAAGCTAGAGGGGTTGTGGTTGTCAGCTGATAAGGATCGTGATTGTCACGTTACATGGATCGTGGTTGTCATGGCATATGGATTGTTGTTACACTATGATAACAACGAACCACTCCAGGGATCGTGGCTTTGACCCACAATGGGTCGAGGTTGTGTTGTTATAAGGATCGTCCATTTCATCGGACTATGTAATGCCCAAAATGTTAGTGCATGGTCGTCATGTTATATGGCTCATGGTTTTTAAGCTAGAGGGGTCGTGGTTGTTAGCTGATGATGATCGTGATTATCACATTACATGGATCGTGGTTGTGACGGTATATGGATCACTGTTGTCAACCACGTTCTTCCTTTATGACAACCACGTTCAACGACCGTTATACAACTACGATCCATTGTTTATCATGCTCACGATCCTTGTTTGATGGAAACAATGGACAATTGTGCATGTGAACCATGATCACACGGTCGATGGGTCGTGGTTGTCAGTTGATATGAGTCGAGGCTCTCATGTTACATAGTTCGTAGTTTCCACATATGTTATATGGGTCAGGGTTGACATGTTATATCGGCTGTGGTTCAAAGTTAAATAGGTGTTGTGATTTATGCTTATGAATAACTCAAAGGGTCATGGTTTTCAACCAAAATGGGTCATGGCTCATAGGGCAGTGAAAAGTACGACCCTTATAACATGATGACCACCCGCCACTTGGAATGACAACCACGACCCATAACAACTGCCAGCCACAACCCATGTATCATGATCTAATGTGCATGGGAATCCGATCCTTACAGCATGACAACCAAGATCACTGTAACATGACAACCAAAATCCAATGTGCATGGGAATACAGTACCACGATCCTTCGCATGTGAACCTTCTCTACTCTACCTTGGCCCTAGCAAACTGACCTCCTAGTGGAAGAGGATTACAAACAAGGACAAACAACGTGCTTCTCTGGCAATTGGGAGCAATGGATCTCCTTTTTTCTTCTTTTTCTTTAAAAAAACACGAAAGAAGAAGAAGGTCTGTAAAAGTTGCATGTGAAATGCTACATTTGGCCCTTCCAACGCTCATATATCCTACCGTTTAGTCCGCGAGATAATGGATTAGCTACTCTCCGGTCACCGGTCATGGGCCCAACCACGACGTATGTTTACATCCATTCCGTTCATCTGCATATACAATGAAAGGAACGATTGATTATTTGTGTGCTTGGTTACATAAAAATGAGAGAGATCCTTTTAATGGTATATGACGGTTAATCATCACTGTTCCATTTAATGTCCACCGCCTGTGACTGGAGTATCGATCATTTTTGGACTCCTACCATTTAATCATCTGTAGAAACGTTTGGACGGCATGGATGAAACACATGCATAGTGGTGGGGCCCACAGAGCGCCGAGGACCAATAATTGGCCGGTGTCCCGGGGAGTAGCCGATCAGTTTGTTTCTCGGGGCTTGCAACAACAGGTGACCTCTGCTTCACTCTAGGTCCGTACATCTCCTGAACCAATGTCAGGACCATTTTCGTCGCCTCCAAACTCAGAAAGGTGTCAGAAGGCCTTCTTGTACGGACGCGGATTGCGTACTACCCCCTCAAGACCCTAGCTGCGAACGGGCAGTCCTGTGGGTGGGCCCACCTTGATGTATCTGTACATCCAAACCGTCTATCCCTTTTGTCAGATTATTTTAAGGTATCAAAACTAAAATCGAGTAGATCCAATGGTCAAATGGATCACACCACAGATGACTCTTGCGACTAATGCAACTGACATTTAACGCTTTGTGCATTTTAAAGCAACCTGCTTATTATTTGGTGTGGTCCACTTGTGCGTTGGATCCATCGCATTTTTTTGTGCTCATTCCTTGTCCATCATGCATGTATTTCATCCACGCCGTCCATATGTATTTCAAAATCATTTTATAGTAACCATAAAACATAACAACCATAAAAAATGAGTTATATCCCAATAGAATAGAAAGTGGACCACATCATAGGAAATAATGGTGAATGAGCGTCATCGGTGATCCCTATTATTTTTTAGACCAAGCCCTAAAATGTTCTGTCAGAATAGATTCACAATCATGCCTGACGAATATGCCCTTGACCTCTTTTCAGGAGACGCACGGACCTAGAGTGAAGCAGAGGTCACGTGCTGTTGCAACCCAAAAAATGAATGGATTGGCTACTCCTCGGGACACCGGCCAATGGCCGGTGCTCGGCGCTCTATGGGCCCCACCACCACGTATGTGTTTCATCCATGCTGTTCATACGTTTCTCCAGATGATTAAATGGTAGGAGTCCAAAAATGAATGATACTCTAGTCACAGGGGGTGGACATTACATGGAACAATGATGATTGACTGTCGTATACCATTAAAATGATCCCACTCATTTTTGTGACCAAGCGCATAAATGATCTGTACAAGCTGACGAACGATCGTGCCTTTCACTGTGGATGCAGATGAACGAAATGGATGTAACACAGACGTCATGGTTCGAGCAGATGGCTGGTGACAGGGGCAATCATAGAAAATAAGGGGGATAATGGAACACACTGTTAGAAGTGGACACGTAACAACCGCGAAGGGTCTAAAATGACAACTACGACACATACGAGCTTAGATTGAAGTATGATTAGTAACCGTGTCGCCCATCCGTTTGTCTTGTGATTTTAGGGCTAAGACCCATTTCACATTAGAACCACGATCCATTTAACATGTCAATCATGATCCATATTACATGAAAACCACGATGCATATTACATTACAATCACGACCCATATTACATTGACAACAACGATGCATGTTACATTACCACCAAAATGAATATTACATGATAACAACGACCCATACAACAATATAACCATGGCCGATGTTCACCACGACCCACATAACGCAATAACAACGGCCAATGAGCACCGTGAAAAAACAATTGCAATATTATGCATGGCTACATTTATTTGCACGACCTATAACATAAGATATTCTATATCTACGTATGCCAGGTCCTAACTTTGAAGAACTAGATTTCCATACTTGTCCACGCGAACAAATCAAACTATGTGGATGGGCAGATTTCAATACACTTATAGCTCATAACATCGTTTCTCCAGCCACACCTCTCCTCCATAAACACGTCAGCGGGAAGAAAACCCTCTATCCCTTCAGAGGGAGAGTAACCTTCATTGTATTATTCATGGTGCTTCATTCTCAGCCGTCCTTGTGAACAACTCGTCCACCATTGAAGGACTAGATCATTGAATGACCATTGAAACACCACAACCCATATTTCATGATAACCATGACGCATAAAACATGACAACCACGACTATAATTAAAATACATTGTGAGGATCTGTTCTCTTCGAAGGGCACCCAGTGAGATGAAAAACTCTTTTGAGAGTGTTTTATTTTAGCCTAACCAACAATTCTGTTGAGAAGGTGAGGCTTAAACAAGACACTCCCAAAAGTTCTTTGTAGCTTGCTGGGTGCCCTTCGAAGAGAACAGTTCTTCACATTGCATTTTAATTATGGTCGTGGTTTTTTAATGGTCATTCAACGATCCGGTCCTTCATAGGTCAATGAGTTGATCACATAGACGACCGAGGATGGAGCACTGAAAAACATGCCAAGGTTACTCCATCTCTCCCTACAGAGGGAGAGAGAGTTTTCTTCCCGTCGTCGTGTTTATAGAGGGGATGTGTGGCAGAGAAATGATATTATGAGCTATGAGTGTATGGAAATCTGCCCATCAAAGTTAGGACATTGAATACGTAGATATCGAATATCCCATGTTATGGATCGTGGTGAACATGATAAAGGTGGCCCATGTAACATGACAACCATGACTATATTACATGATAACCATGACCAATGTTACATGACAACCACAACCCATGACAATCGCACTCTCACTTCTCAGGTCCGAAAGTCGGATCGTGAACTTATTGTTACTGTGAGAATAGAGTTTGAGAGATCTCCAAAAAGAACACGGAATTAAGCGGGAGATAGTGTGGGATGGAGACGTTCATCTTGAAATCGCCCATGACGACTATAAGCCATGACTATGAAGAATATTTCTCTTCAAAGGAGACCCATGGAGCCGAAGACATCTGTTGAGAAGGAGTCGTTGATCTGCCATGGGCACCAAACGGTCTTCAGAATTTCAGGTAGGGGCCATTGATCTTTAGGAAGATCGTCAACATTCCCGAAGAAAGGGATGAGATCACCCATGAAGGAAGAACTTGAAATGGACTTGTTGTTCGGATTAGCTTCTGAAAAAATGTAACCAAGGTACCACTTTTATAGGTTATTCAACTAGTGGTTAATGTGGGGGTGGTGATTCTAAAGGGTCGCTTTGATACCGAGGGATTCTGGGTAGGTATCGTCATGAATGCAATTTCCTGTATTTGAACATGGCGCTAATTCTGAAGCGAAGGGTTGTGGGTAGAACGAAGGTTGGGTCATGGATGTGAACCATAACTCAGCGTAGATAACAACAACAATCTCTATAGCATGACAATCACGTTCGTGTTTGACAGCATGGAAACTCGTGGATCAGATGGTGGATGGTCTTGATTTTCGATCAGGACCTAGCATAGACGCCAACAACGAACCGTGTAGGATGACAGCCATGACCCTTTAGAACTAGCGATAACCTTGACCCTTTGGTGGTAAAGGGTCGCGATCAACTATGTAGTACAACCACGATCATGTTATATTTTGCAAGAAATTCTTATTATTAATTAACAATCCATGACCATTTATATTTTCATTCAACGCGCCGGTCAATCAATGGTCGGCCGAGGATGGAGCACCATGGAAAACACATCAAGGTCACTCGCCCTCTCCCCATGAAGGGGCGGATAGTTTTCTACTAAACGCGTATTTTTTTTATAAAGAGGGGTGATTGAGAGAAATAATCTAATGGGCTAGAATTGTATTGAAATGTGCCCATCCACGTATTTTGATATGTTCTCATTGAAGTGTATGGAAAATTACCCATCAAAGTTAGGACATGGCATGCGTAGATATCGAATATCCCATGTATATATGTGTGTGTGTGTGTGTGTGTGTGTGTGTGTGAGGCAGTTATGAAAACGTGGAGAACATGTTCGTTGGTGAATTTATTATTGCCATGAGAGTAGTTACTGAGATATTTGCAAAAGGAACAACTGGATCGTTGGCCATGTTAATATATGTTGTTGTTGTTTCTTAATATTTTCGTGGTTCATATATGTAATAGATCATAGTTGTCGTCCATGCTCAATCGTTGTTGTCACCAACTGCCTTAATAGAAACACGATCCATACGTCATGGAAGCCACATCAACCACGACCCATATAGGCTAGTCGAAGCGCACGAATAAGTAGACAACCACGACCCATGTCATCTTCACAACACCACTGCCATTCAATCCACGACAAATATCGGATGACAACCACGATCCTTATAATTTCATTACATTGTTAATGTATACTACAATATAAAATTACAGACAATGACCCATATAACATGAAAATCACGACCAGTATATCATTAAAAACAATCCATGACAAGTACAATCCATATAACACAGTTAATAACAACGACCTTCCCTTGGGATTCAGCACGACAACTCCATTAATTTTCACCATGACCCTTCACAATAAACGTAACATGCAACATGTAAGCCATGACCCATTTAACATGACAACCACGATAAATGAATTAGAGGACAACGCCCTTTCAAGTATGGCAACCACGACAGATTTAACATGACAACCAAGACCATATTCATGGTGACAGTCCGAAGAGCTGATCTCTTCAACGGGTACTCAGTCAGCAAAAAAAACTCTGTTGAGAATGTCGTGTTTTAGCCTGATCTAAAGCTCTGTTGAGAAGGTCAATCTTAAACAAGACATTATCGTCAGTGTTTTTTCCAGCTCGCTGAGTCTATTTAAGAGACCGTCCTTCCTAATGTGTTGTGATTATGTTCCTGATTGTCATGTTATAGCAGTCGTGGTTGTCATGTTGTACAACAAGAACTTATTATCATGGGGCGTACTGATTACTAAGGGTGGAAGATTTGCAAAGATCGTCTTCAGAACTTCCTGCGGAGGTAGTGTGACTGCAGGATAATCATCAAATCCATGAGGAAAGATACGAAATCACCATTAAAGGAATGAGGCAATGGGGAATTGATCGCTTCTTCGACTTTCTCCTCCATTATTTTGAGTGAAGGAGCGAAGAAAATAGATTAATGAGAAAGGCGTTGTGATAAGCTTCAGATCGGTATGTGGATGAAGTACTGCTCTTATAGGGTGGTCATTCAATGGTCAAGGCACCGATTTCGAAGGGTCGTACTGATTCTGAATGGTTGCGCGGATTCCGAAGGGTTGCTCTTGGTGCCCAATGGATTGCAGGGAAATAGGGAGTCATTCAATGGTCAAGGCGCCAATTCTGAAGGGTCGTGCTAATTCTGAACGGTCGTGTCAATTTCAAAGGATCACGCTCGGTGCCCAATGGATTGCGGGGATGTAGCGAGTTAATTTCCTCTCCTGAAAAGGTGGAACGTGGCGCTGTTTCCAGAGGATCACGCTCAATTTGAAGGGAATGGTTGAGGATATGACCAATAAATGGTCGTGGTTATCTTCCATGATGGGTCATCATTCACATGCACAATGGATCGTATTTTTTTTTATCCACGTTGGATCGTGGTTGTCATCCAATACTAGGTCATGGATCGTTGAAAAAATGAATGGCAATGACGACCCATATGATATTCTAACCATGACCAGTATAACAAGAGAACCACGAGCCATGTTATATGGGTTATTGTTGTTACTTTATATGTGTCGTGGTTTTATGTTGTGACATTCCCACGCAATCCATTGGTAACACAGCGTGACCCTTCAGAATCAGCACATTGACCATTGAATGACCAGCCTATAAAGGTAGTACTTGGGCTTCATATTACTTCCATAAGCCAACCCGAACCAATCCTTATTTATTGCATCACCTTACACGTTGATGGATTTTTTTGCTCTTTCATTCAAAATAATAGAGGATATGTTCGAAGAAGCCATTGAGTCTGTTTCTTGGTCTTCCTTTCTTAGTGGTCTCTTCTCTTTCCTCAGGGATGTTGCCGATCTTCCAATCGCTCAGTGGACTTCACAAACAGTTCCGAAGACAATTTTAGAACTCCGGCTACTTGACAAATTCAATGGGCACCTAGCCAGCGGAAAAAGTTTTTAAAGAAGAGTTCTCTGCAATGACATGGGTCGCGATAGCGTTTTCTTCTACTTACCTTCAGCTTGGCAGCAACGCTACACTTTAGAATCAGCGCGCCACATGATAAATTTTATCATTGTGCCCTGAACATCTAGAGGGTCGTCGGTTGCATGCTGCATGTGGCGCCGATTCCGAAGGGTCGCACTGAATCCTAAGTGGAAGGAATACAATATGAGTATATCCCCATTTGCAAACTTAAGTAGAAGAAACTTGCAGAGTCTTTTACAACACTGAACTTCTCTTCTGGCAGTTACTGTGTTAAATAGGTCCTAGTTGTAATTTTATAAGGGTCGCAGTTTTCATGTAATATGGGTCGCGATAGGGGCTGTATTGTTTGGTCGAATATCTGATCCATTTTTTGTTTCTCTCTATTTATTTGTCATTGCTTCTCATTTGTAGGGCTTTATTCGTAATGAGTGTTTCGATCCTAAACATTGGACTATACCTGGAGATCTTTCTAGACATTTCTGGGAGGATGAAATGTTCAATCCCACTTCCAAGCATATTTATAACAAGGGAAACCTGATAGTTATGTGAGTATTAGCCATCTTGAATCACTATTACATATGGATCTCGTGACCGATCTTAGAGGTGGATAGTTTTCTACTGCCATTGTATTTATTTTTAGGGAGGTGTGGTTGAGATAAATTGTTTAATGGGCTAAAATATGGAAATGTGTTTGATCTATTCTCGTAGAAGTGTGTGGCAAACTTCCCATCAAAGTTAGGACATGGCGTACGTAGATATCGAATATCCCATGTATATATATGTGTGGTAGGTATGAACATGTGGAGGACATGTTCGTCGGTGAATTTATTGTTGCTGCAAGAGTAGTTTTCGAGATATTTGTAAAAAGAACAACTGGATCGTTGGTCGTGTTAATATATGTCGTTGTTGTGTGTTAATATTTTCGTGGTTCATATATGTAATAGATTGTGGTTGTCATCCATGCTCGATCATTATTGTCAACAACGGCCTTAAGAGAAACACGATCTATACGTCATGGAAGCCACGATGATATATACGTAAGGGCAACAATGATCCCCATGTCACGGCAACCACGATTGGTTAAAGTGGTTATAAAGGCCACGTCTTCTTGTTATATTGTACACTTCAGTGGAAGAAATTCACGGAGTCTTGCACATCAGTGAGCTTCTCTTCTGGCAGTTACTGTGTTATATGAGTCGTGGTTGCAATGTTACAAGGGTCGATGTCCTCATGCTACATTATCTTGATTGTAATGCTATATGGGTTGTAATTCCCATGTTTTGCGGATCGTGGCTGTCATGATGACTGGATCGTTGTTATGGTAATCAAGGTTCTGCAAGTTGAATTGGTCGTGGCTGTCGTTAACAATGGATCAGGGACTTAACAACGGATCGTGATTCTCAGTATATATGGATCATGGTTTCCATGTTGTATGTCCGTGTTCCTTTTACGGTCATTGTTGTCGAACACGATTCAACATGGATGAGGACCACGATTCGTTACAGCTGTGAATGACGACTAATTTAACATGAGAACCCGACCCGTATCAACTACGACTCGTTCGCCACGTATATCACGACCCATATAACACAATGAAAACGACCCATATATCATATCATTCAGGGTCTGTGTATCATGACAACCACGTTCCGTGTAACATGACAGCCTTGTCGAATAATAACTGTGATCAATGCATCACATCAACTACGAACCGTTTAACATGACAGCCATGATTTTTATAAGGCGGCAAGCACGACACATTTCTCATTACATTCATGATCCATTCTTCATGTATCATAACTCATATGTTTCGTGATTGTGATCGCTGTTGATGTGGCCAGTGGATCATAGCTCATATGTTTTGTGGTTCGTTGAGTTGAATGACCCAATAATAGAAGCCCCCACTCTTCTAATTGGAGCTCGGACTTAGAGAGTAAATGCCAGGGGAAATAAGACAACCACTTCGTGTCCCTTCTATCGATTGGGATGATCGGAGGCGGATTGCGTCCTACTCCAGCCATGATGCCATAAACGAACAGTATCCAAATCTCAAGTGGGCCGTATTAAAGGAAAACGTGGTTATGGAAATTCCTACCATTAAAATCTACCTGGGTTCGACGATGACGTTTACAAGCCATCCATACCATTAATAACTTAATTCTTACTAGGATGAACTGAAATCACAAATATTAGAATGACTTAAAATTTCTATGGTCCACGAATATTTCAACTGTGGACATTCAATTATCACGTTTTTAGCCAACATGAGCTCTGGGAACGGTTCATTTTTGGCTTCATGTTCTGAATTCAACACAAAAAAATGGATGGACAGGTAGGATTTCTCACAAACATCACAATGGGCCCCACTTAGGTTCCCAGCGCAGGACCTTTCTGTGAAATATCACAGGGAATCCGCGTCTTTTTATTTATTTATTAAGATACACAATTACATGTGCGTGGCCGAGTGCGTTCACGGCATGGACAGAAAAATATCCGCTAATAGATCTCCATTGGAGTAGTATTCATTGGAAGGAAACAGCCGATTGGTATCCACCAATGACATTTTGCCATGTCACTTCAGTAGCCTTTTGGCTACTGAAGCATTCAGTATCCAATCTGCTCCCGTAGGGTACCGAGCTACTCTGTACGCAATCCGCTAAAGGGTACAGACAGCGGGGCGAAGCAATGGCGCCACGTGTAGCAGATGATCGGGGAGATCCCAGCGCTTTTAAGTGGTATTAAATGCTAGGAAGATTCTGACCTTGAAGCATGGGCTCGGGTATATCGCACCATTCCACGTGTCCGTGACACTGATGCTTCTTTTTTGCAGGGATGGTGGCAGGTGGATCAAAGAGGAGGCAGCCTCTGTGCCCTCCAATGGACATCGTCCTCTCCTCTGAACCAAGGATGACAGCAGCGTCGAAGAAGAGGAAGGCTCCTGAGGATGAGGCCATGGTGGCTCCAGTTGTAGTCCTGGCTAGGACTATGCCTGTTCCAGCCGTTCAAGTGGCTGCTCCTGCTACTGCTCCAATCCCCGTTCCTGAGGCTTCGAAGGTTGGAGATCCTGCCCAAATCAATGATGTTGGAGCTCCTGCCCGAGTTGATGCCATCACCATTTCTTCACATTCTGCAGAGGACCAAGCCCCCAAGGCGGGTCCTTGTAGGTCGTGGAGGGAGATAGTTGAGGAGACCATCGGCGTAGTCACCTCTTCGCGATCTATGTTTCCCCATGTTGATGATGAGCCCATGGTTGGCCAGGCAGATGCACCTAAGGTATCCATGCTTCTGCTGCTAGCGTGATCAGAGGATGTTCTGCACCCTCTCCAAGGGGGGAAGCTTTCGCATCCTCTCCAAATGGGGAAGCTTCTGCATCCTCTCCAAATGGGGGAGCTTCCGCACCCTCTTCAAGGGGCCTGCCGCTCGATTTTCACATGGCCCAGCTGATTCCTTGGGCAGCTAAGCACGCACGGAGGCACAGATCGCCGACACCCTTTCCAGCCACCATGTCAGCTTCATGGATGATTTTGCATCTGTATGTTACATGTCGTGTCGAAGATGTTGGCAGTGAAGGAGAGGCTGAAGGAGATGGATCAGCTCGAAGCTGAACGGGCCAAATTCGTGGCCAAAAAGGTTGAGCATAATGCAGTGTGGGCCAAGTTTGTGGTGGAGAAGGCCAAGCAAGGCGCTTAACGAGTCGAGCTCGAGAAGAGGCTTGAGGCCTCTGTTGCTGACATGGAGGAGTTAAGGAAGGCTATTACGGAAGGTCAGGTGAGAGAGCTTGTGCTCCAGGGTAAAGTCAACCAACTTCAAGTTCGCTTGGACGTGGCTGAGCCTGAAGTCAGGAGATTGCACTGGGCTAACAAGGACCTAGAGTTCAAGGCCTTGGAAGCTGAGTCGGGGATCGAAGCAGCGAAAGAGGAGCTCGAGAAGGAGTGACTGATGGCTGCGAACTATCTGGTCCAGCAGTGGAATGTCCTTGAGTCTGCTGCATCAGCGGAGAAGGCTTCCTTACAAATAGAGCTCGAAGCTCAAGCAGTCTCACAGGCGACTGCGGCAGTGGTAGAATACAGGGATTCTACTGAGAGGGCTAAGGAGTTGGATAAATTATACTATTTCGGCTATGACACTGGGTTTGATGCTTGCCTGGTCGAAGTTAGGAAGCTTTACCCTACCCTTAACTTCGACGCCCTCATGGCAGACACCGCCGGTGACGCCGAGCCTGTCATGGCAGACGTGCCTGAGAGCGCCATTCCTGCTATGGAGATTGCCCAAGATGACCCTGTCACCAAGGCTGTCATCGATGTTCAGCCCCCCGGATCAGTAGCTAGTCCCTCTGCTCGGAGGGGATAACAAGTTTATGTTTTTCTTTTCAATTTTTTATCTATTTTTTATTGTTTGTTCTTCATGTAAATGGACCTCTTTTATGTCAATAACGATTGTTGTAAGGTCGTGGGTGTCTTGTTGCATGGAACATTGATGATAACCACGATCTTATAAAAAACATGACCCAAACAGTGACAACGACGATGCATTCTAAATGTCAACGACCCATACACTATGAGAGTCAGGACCCATATTTAACGACGGTCATGACCCATATATCTTGTTTCGAGCGCGATCATAGGGCTTGTCTCTGCCCGTGCCCGACCTTATAATCTGAATCATTCCCTCTCTGCTATTCTATTTTCCAGGCTGATGCAAAAGCCATATAAAAGATGTTGAACTTTTATCGATGAGCACCTACCTGCAATTGGGGGACCCGTTGTGTAATGGCTTCTTTGGGATTCCACGCTGATGTAGCCTGGCTTCTTCCATGATCTAGGCTGACGTCAACGCTTTATGAAAGAACTCGTTATTTTGTAGCATGACAACAACGATCCGTATAATATGGTTGTAACGAAACACAAAACATGAAACCACGACCCTTAGCAACTGACTCCACTACGCATGTTTACTTGAAAACCGTGATCCATATATCATAACAACCACCATAAATTTACATGGAAGGCATGATAACTAAAAACTGTATATAACACTCAGTCGCCTGCATCGTGTTTTGACAAAGTGAACGATTGGGGTTATCATATACGAAGGGCCTAGTTTGTCAGCGTGGAGGGTTAAGATGACTTTAATCAAGGGGACCCATACAGTAAGTTCCCTTCACTTGACCACGAAAGCCCTCACCATACCATGTTTGATCTTCGCGATCCGTATCAAGTATCTACAAGAAGGTTCGATAAATATATACACCCCCGTAGGGAAACGGTCCTCTTCCACTGGTAAATCCATTACATTACATTTCCTGCATGGGGAACGGTAGTTTTCCTTTTTCCCAGAACGTCCTATGTATGGGTAAACCGCAGTGTATATGACAGAGTTTGGATCGTGGCTATCATGTGAATGGGTTCATGGTTGTCATCTTAATGGATCGTTGTTGTCATGTTAATGGGATTGTGGCTGTCTTGATAATGGGTAATGGTTGTCGTCTTACAATCACGTTCCTTCCAACATGCAAACCACGACTCATATAACATGACATGAACGAGTCGTTTCGACCAGAACCACGATCCATATTCAGTCACAACCACGACCCATGTTCAAGGGGGCATGTTGAAGCCCAATTCTTTGGCCCACAACTTTGTAACTATGTTATATGGTCGTGGTGTTAATGTTCGATGGGTTATAGTTGACAGGACGATTTAGATCGCGTTTTCATTGTATATGGCTCGCTGTAGTCACGATATATGGATCATGTATTTGAATTTTACTGACCAATACGCCATCGACACGCCAAAAGATGTAACGATGAAAATGTAAGGTCGGCGCAGGCGCGCTTCCCTGCGAATGTTTTTAACAGGAAGTTACTTCGCTGGAATCCCAAGTGGGCCCCACCCTGATGTTTGTGATGAATCTATCCTATTCATCCGCTTTTTGAGATGAATTTAGGACTTGAGACAAAAAGTGAGCACGATCCATGACTCAGGTGGACAGCATTCAAGGAAAATGTGGGAATGGAAATTCCAACCATTGAAACTTCCCTGGGGTCGACAGTTATGTTTACATGCCATCCATACCGTTCACAACTTATTTCCTAATGGGATGAAGTGAAAACCCAAATATTGTCCTGACTCAACACTTTGGCTGCCCCCTAAATATTTCAACCGTGGAAGTTCAATCCTCACATTTTTAGCACATTTGAGCCTTAGATCTGGTTCATTTATGGTTCCAAGCCCTAAACTGAGCTCAAGAAGCGGATGGACGGAGTTGATTTCTCACAAACATCATGGTGGGACCACAACCCACAATCTTAGTTTGTACTGAAATAATATGTCGCATGTACATACATTACATTAAAATGGCGTGTTAAGGGTGCCAGGTTCACATACGACTCCCAACGCATAACATCAATCGTCGATCATCTTGGTCAACACCATGGGCCCATCATAAATTGGATCTAATCTATTGGAATAGTTCATGGCTGATGGATTCATTCGATAAGTTTAATAGCAACACATATCGAGCCATCAGTGGCCCACACCGCGTAAAGATGACAAATTGTGGGATTTTACGAAATCAGCGCGTTTGAACTGTTGTGGTCCATCGGATATAAATATTCCAATCTTTCTTTGGGTAATTCTATTTCTTGTCGTTACAAATAGAATGGTCGGTGCGGATAAGAGAAAGGCGGTTCGGTGTGACTTAGAAACAACCCAGCTTGGAATGTATATAGTGTAAAGCAAGCGCTTCTCCCCATAGGGAAGTCTGATTTTATATATTTTATTTTATTTTATTTATATAATTATATATTTAGATCTTCTTCTCTAGGACCCCTTCACTTCTTATCTCTACCCATTTTTTTTACTGGTTTGAATCTTCTTCACTGGGCCCCTCCATCGCCACTTTGCAAGTACATCTATACAATTAGAGTGCAACTCATTTCTTATAAATGGCAAAGCAAGGTAATGGTTGATGGGGACGGTATGACATTGTTCACAAGTTACGTGTGCGGTGCTATCAACCATGACCCAGTGTATATGACTGCAACGATTTGTATAGCATGACAACAACGATCGTGGTCGATATGCCGAATGGCCCGATCTTGACAAGTGTAGTTGATCATTGCTCACATGTTATTTGGGTCGGGGCTGTAAGTCATGGTAGTCATGCTATATGGGTAGTGGTTATGCCCACATAGATGATAACAACGAACCGCATAGAATGACAACCATGATCGTGGTTACAATTCACTATAAACGACGACAACGATTTGTATAGCATGACAATCACGATCGGGGTTGTGATCGTTGTTGATGTGCCCTGTGGATCGTGGCTCAGATGTTATGTGGGTCGTAGATGTGAACCACATCTCAATGGATCGTTGTTAACAATCACAGTGGATCGTTGCTCATAGTTATCTAGGTCGGGGCTGTGAGTCATGGTAGTCATGCTATATGGGCAGTGGTTATGCCCACATAAATGACAATAACTAACCGTATAGAATGTCAACCACGATCGTGGTTGCGATTCACTGTAAACGACAACAACGATCTGTATAGCATGACAATCATGATCGAGGTTGTGATCATTGTTAATGTGCCCTGTGGATCGTGGCTCACATGTTATGTGGGTCGTAGATGTGAACCACATCTCAATGGATCATTGTTGACAATCACAGTGGATCGTTGCTCACATGTAATTTGGGTTAGGGCTACGAGTCATGGTAGTCAGGCTATATGGGTAGTGGTTATGCCCACATAGATGACAACAATGAACCGTATAGAATGACAACCACGATCGTGGTTACGATTCATTGTAAATGAAAAAAATGATCTATATAGCATGACAATCATGATTGTGGTAGTGATCGTTGTTGATGTGCCCAGTTGATTGTGGCTTACATGTTACGTGGGTCGTAGTTGTGAACCACAACTCAATGGATCGTGGTTGACAGGGACAGTTTATGTCAGGAGTGGATGTGAACCATGACCTGTTGTATATGACTACAACGATATGTATGGCGTGACAATCACGATCATGGTGAGTTGTCATCGTGGTTAATATGCCCAATGGATCGTGTTGACACGATACTGTGTGGGTGGTTAGTTTGCCCATTGGATCGTGGTTGACAGCACGGTGGATCATGGATCGTGGATCACATTGTGGGTGGGTGGGTGGTCTTAACCGACCCAGAGTAGATGACAACAACGAACCGTGCTGCATGATAACCTCGATCCTTTAGAACAAGTGATAACCATGACCTTTTATTGGTTACATCAGCGATCAACCATGTAGTTCAGTCACGACGATGTTAGAATTTGCAAGACATTATTATTGATTGATCAACAATCAATGACCATATTGGAATGTAGGTCGAGGGAAGCCAATGATGATCACTTGCTTAGACTTCGAAGAGGCACAGGTCTCTCCTAAGTGCTCAGTCAGTTATTTGAAGCATATGATTGTAGATTTGGAGAAGAATCCTGATAGACAGAGTATATTTAGAGACAACTGTTTTGGATTTCTTCTTGACTTTCCATTAGATGGATTTAAGGCACACTCCCAGATCTTGCATTGCCTGATGCAAAGGCATGTTGGTGATCTGAAATTTGATGTTTAGGGCACCAAGATAAGATTTACAGAGCTCGATTTTACGCTAATAATGGGTCTGAAGTTTTAGACCACTTAGCATAGATGGTGGAGGTCGTGCTGAGGCCAAAAGTGCAGAGGCAGGAAAAGGCATTAGGGAGACCTACCTAAGAGCAGGTAGTGTTAGTAAAGAAAAACTGAAACAAGCCTATTTATCACTTGCTGATAAAGACAAACATATGGACGCGGTGAAGCTGGCTCTAATAATTTGCGTTGAGGATCTATTAGTTGGATCTCCGCAAAAGAATAACTGTGTTAATAAGTATATCGACATAGTCGATGACTTGGATTATTTTAATAACTATCCCTGGGGCAGTGTGGGGTATGATTATTTAAGAAAGGGTTTGACACTGGGTCTAGCATTATTCGGGCGTCTGGCCGGTACCCCAAATAATATAACATATGCGGATGCGCGTTCACCCTGCAAGTATGTTATTCTTGTCCTGGTGCATATTCTAAGTTTGAATTTGTACTCCATACATGTCAATCATATGTAATCCAAGATAATTGATCTTAAGCAGATCTGGGCATACGAATGATTCCCAAAACTCACTGGTGATAGTGGGTGGGCATATAGAAGACAACCTACAATGATTCCTCGAATCCTAAATTGGAATCTGAAGAAATCAGGCAGATACCACCCCTTATTCACCATCTTCAAAGTTGTACCAGTGAGACTTATTTAAATAATAGTGTATTTTAATTATGCAGTGTGTTTATAATTAATAAATGAATCAATTTTACACATGTAGGTGATGCTAGCTCCAGAGCTTCAACCGACGGTCGAAGAAGCAGAGACCGAGGTTGTCAGGAGTATAACCGATGAGCATTGTATGATTGACAAGGCTCGGTGGGCAGCACCCACAGCAGTGACGATGGTGGTGGAAGGGGATGAAATAAGAAATCAAGTGGAGGCTGAAATTACAGCCTCCCTCTTGGAAATGAGAAATGAAATTGGGGCCGAGGTTAGAACCTCCGTCAGGAAGATATTAGCAACGTATCGAGAGATAATAAAAAATTAAGATCTGCAAGAAAGAAATAAGTGGATTAAGTTCCTTATCACTGAATTGGAAAGAATAAAGGAAGAGTTTGGTAGAGAAATAAAGACAGTTAAGACGGATAATGCTTCTTTGCGTGAAGAAGTGAAGACGTTGAGAGATGATAGTAATACAAAATACGTACGTGAGATTGCCTTGATTTATTATTCGTTAATAGGTCTCTGTGAATGTACTGTCTTATATAATGATTTTAATATAGGTCAATAACCCAATAACAACAACAACAACTGTTGATGATGGGATGGACCACGCCAAACGTTTGGGATGAGCCATCTCAAAGATGACATTGCTTCACTGCGTGGGTAGATGAATCAGCTAATAGTTGAGTTTCAGTCAACGAAGGTAAATGAAAAATGGATCGTGGTTATCATCCATATATGATCGTCATTACCGTCTAGTAGAGGTCATGGCTGCCATGCACATTGGGTCGTGGTTCATGCATGACCCAACATTGGTGGCAACCAGCTTTCAGCCTAGCATCGTGGTTTCTGTGTAAGATGGGTCGTGATTTCTATGAACTATGGGTCGTGGTTATACTTCGAATGGGACATACGTAATAATATAGTACTCCATTACAGGAATTCGTTGTGTCAATCATCCCTATCGTAGGAGATAATGCTTCACTGCAAGAGCAGGTGAAGCAACTTAGGACGGAGATTCAGGCAATGAGGGTACATGAAATTGAAGTTATCAATTTATCCTGAACCTTATTTGGTTGTTGTTTTGTCCCGTTTTGGTTAATTTATGGTGTATGATTTTATTACCATAGGACAATGTCCCTTCAAGCAGCCCTACAAGCGTAGAGATTGCTTCGCTGCTGGAGTAGATGAAGCATTTTGGAAATGAGATGCAGGGAATGTAGGTATATGAAGTTGAATTTTTCCTAAATCTTAGCGGTCGTTGTTGTGTCCCTCTATGGGTCGTTGTGACAGGCCCATGTCCAATCAGTGGGCGATCTTAAGGAAGAGAATGCATACATGAATGAGCAGATGAAGCGCATTGAAGAGGAGATGCAAGCAATAAAGGTATATGAAATTGAACTTTGGTGGTAGTTGTGTTCCAAGTTCGATTGTGGTCATTGTGAAGGTCAGATCGTTGTTCCAAGTTCGGTCGTGTTTATCGTCCATATGGGTCATGTTTGACATTATGTCCCAATGTTGACGATATAGGATACCACATGCAGACTATGTACGTGGTTTTCCTTTGGATTAATATTTAACAAGTCACCACGAGTCTAATGTTTAAACAGGCTTATAACAGGTCAACAGCTCCACTGTTGATGCTGGGATGAGCTAGCTCACAGTCATACTGCATGACAGTGACAACGGTCCTCATTGGATCGTGGTTTCCAGCCACAGTGGGTCGTGGGTGGTTGCTGTATGCCCCTATTTGGATGACAACCACGATCCAATGAGGACCGTGGTCACTGTCATCATTTCGGGTCATTATCATCTATTGGTCGTGGTTATTGTGTAATATTTGGTCATGTGTATCGTCCAGGATAGATTGTATATGAACAACGACACAGTATGGATGACAGACGTGATTCACGAACCATGTCAGGTGTGAACCATGACCTTACATGGACAACAACCACGATCCGGGTTGCCCTGTGGACTACGGCATGCCTTCACTACATGACGTGTTGAAGTATGTAAAAATCAAATAATATGCTTGTGTTATAGGAGGAAATCACTTTAGTGCAACACAACGAAGCAGAAATTCTGAACCTAAAGGAGCTCCACGCTTCATTAAGCCAGGATATGAATCTATTAAAAAATGAAGCTAATAAGAAAACTGTACGTGAAACTGCATTTGGATCGTGGCTTTCAATGGACATTATGTTGCGAATTGCATAGATAATAATATATCATATTTTTTAGCTCAACATCAGTACTTCGCAAGCATGTGAGGAAGGAATACCACGCCACGATGCAGCGGAACCCCACTAAGCTTTACCTGTAAAGGAGAGTCATCAGGGGTACATGGATCCACACCGAGAGCTAATTGAAGCTGAAGACAACGAGTTGAGAGTTGTCAGAGCATCATCGGATTCACCTCTCTGGCTGAATAACATCTGTGACCTAAAATCATGGGTTGACTCCGACGTAGTATCTAAAGATACATATTGACTTTATTTATTTAAAAATATTGATGTATGAAAATTATATCACACAACTTACTCATTGTGTAGGCCATCGATAGATACATATGCTGCCTATCAGTGCATCAGGAAAAGAGACCATGACGTAGTCAGGACTATGCATTCGTCCTGCCGATATTTACGGTAATGTGAAACCGAGGACCATGGTTATCTTTAAAACATCATTAATTATATATGTTTCTGACCCTTTCCAATATATCAACAACAAATCATGAAAGTCCATCTCAACGATTTGCTAACTTATGGAGCTGGCAACCATAAGGATTGATAGGACATCATCAAGAATGCTAAATTGAATGAAATGCTCATAGAGTTAGTCGAGGGTCGAGGTAGATCGAAGCCTCTATGGAAGTATGAAGTGGTAAGAGGTTATTTACTTGAACATATACGTGTTCTAAATGATATTACTCATTTTGGAAAGGCAAGTCTTTTAGATGTTGTCATATTTCTTGTGATTGACAGCTATACATCCCACTCAACGCGAGGGTCCAACACTGGTTCCTGGCCGTTGTTAATACCAAGAAGAAAGATGTCAGTGTGTACGACAACCTGACTACCGAGTTGCAAGAGAACAACGAGTCGATTGTCGCGCAGGTTACGCACGGACTAAGATGGCTATTCCATATTCTTGATAGTGGATCTAAAAACTGGGAGAAGCCATGGAGTTTGAAGACAGTCAGTGACAGACCGGGGCAAGACAACTTGGATGATTATGGCGTATTCCAGAAATATATAGACTTCTTGAGCAGCATGCACAAAATTGACTTCACGAAGGTTTGTATGTGTGTGTGTGTGTATATATATCCGTCTACATTAAGTCAATATTGCTATGTCCTTTGATTTAATATTAGTTCGTTTATAGGAGGACATTCCAAAGTTTTGAAAGATAATTGCATATGACTGTCTGCAGTTAACTAAGTCAGAAGATGCGGCTGAGGGGATGTGTAGACCACAGAAGAGAGTTAAATTTTTGATTAATAATTAAATGCTGGATGGATTGGTGTATTTGATGTTTCTTCTAAATATTTTCTAATATGATTCAATGAATGATGTGGGTCATGGATATGACGACCAATGTGTTGTGATTAACATACACAATCCATCCTCATTGGAAACCATCGCCAAGTTTGCATAACAGCAATGACCCCGTTCTGTGCTCAGATGCACATTGGATCGTGCTTGTCAGCCAAGTTGGTTGACATCTGCAATGGATCATTTTTGTATATGGGTGGTTGAACGTGTAATGCCAGAACGATCCATATATCGTGACATCCATGTCCCATGTAGCATTAGAACTAGGACCCACGCCATTGTTCATGACGAACATTGGGCAGTGATGTAATGCATACTAGATAGTTGTTGGAAAACACAATCCATTGTGTGTGTCAGCCATGACCCTGTCGTTGTATCGCGTGGTACACAACAACAACGGTCTGTGTTTTTCACCCTCATTGGAAAGTGGTCGTCATCCACACTTGATTGTTGATCACAACCACCATATAGTTGGATCTCAAACTTGACAGGCACATTGGATCGTAGATGTGAATATATATGGGAAGTAGTTATTATCACGTGGCGAGTTGCCAAAGAGAAGGTAGTTCTTTAGCAACGTTTTTTTCTGCTGGCTGGGTGCCTGTTGAAATTGTCGTGTTGCTGGAGCTCAGAAATTGTCTTTAGAACTTCCGGTGGAGGAAGTGGAGCTTCGTGGAGATCGTTAATAAAAGGGAAGGGATCACCCGTGAAGGAAGAAAGCGAGATGGAGTTGTTGCCTTCTTTGAATATCTCCTTCATTATTTCGATTTGGAGAGCAAAGCGATCGCCAATTTAAAAAAAAATGCATTAGGTGTTACAATAAGAAAAGGTTTTGTTAGTGGTTTTATACATAGTGGATCATGGTTGTCATCCAACTCTAGATCGTGGATGGGAGTAAACGGGAATGACAACCATGATTTTTTTAAGACGAGAACCCTGAACCATCTATATGGGTCATATTTGTTCGGCAGATTTTCCTGTGGTGTGACTAGCATATAAGGAGTAACACACCACATGAAATCAGCAGACAAAGACGAGCCAAGTAAGGTAACAAACCTGACTCACATAAAATGACAAGAACGACCAATATAACACGTTAACCACGACCCATATAGGCTGGTCAAACCACAGGAATTTAGCAGACAAGAACGACCCATATCATATTCACGACCCTTCTGCCTTTCAAACCACGACCAATATCGGCTGACAACCATGATATTTAAAATCTCATAACATTATTAGTGGACCAATATAACTGGAAAACTACAACTAGTATAGCATTAAAACAACAATCCATGACAAGTACAATCCATATAACACAGTTACTACCAGAAGAGGAGCTCGGTGATGCACAAGACTCTCCCACTAAAGCTTGAAAATGGGGACATTATCATCCTCATCACTCTTATCATCACTAGTTAATAACTACGACCTTCTATTCAGATTCAGCACGACCATTCCCTTCGGATTCACCACGACCCATTCGCAATAAACGCTATAGGCTGGCAATAAACGCTATAGGGATAATTCGAAGAGCAAATCTCTACAACAGGCACTCAACCATCGGAAAAACTCTATCGAGAATGTCTTGTTTTAGCTCGATCTATAACTCTGTTGAGAAGGTTAGGCTTAAACAAGACATTCTCGCCAGTGTTAAATCGGTCGTGTTCTATGGGTCATGTTTCTTATAAGATCGTGGTTGTTTGCAACGATCGAACATGGATGGCAACCACAAACAACTACTATAGCGAACCATGACCGATTTAACATGAAAACTACGAACCAGATCAACTGCCACCAATGATTCACGTATAACACGATTCAATGTAGACGACAACAATGACATATGTATCAATCCATTTCAGGATCCATGTATCGTGACAACCAAGACCAATCGAGTGACAAGCATGAACCATTTTTCATGTCAACCACAACCAACGTGGATGATAATCACGGGCCTTTATGCAGGTGAGCCATGAATAAAAAGATGGAAAATAGTGTACAATTACAATAGGTCGGGGTCTTCATGATATACTGATCGTGGTTGTAGATGGGTAGTGCAAAAAATCAGTAAACTAAGATCCTACCATATCAAATTACAACTACGATCAATGCTTCACATCAATTATGAAACATATTACACGAAAACAACGATCAGTCAAAGAAGACAACCACGGCCCTCTGATACTTACATTCACAATCCAAATTTTCTCAGAAATGAGATATAAAATATACAACCTTACAACAACGACCCATATCAAACGATACCACGACCATGAAACTTTGACCAACTGTGGATCGTGATTGTCCCTGCGTTGTGTCGTGGTTCTGATGAATAGCGGCTCGTTGTTGTCCAATGAGAACAACGACACATATTCCGTGACAGTAATGACCCACTATTCATGTGAAACATGACCAATGTCATCTTCATAACCAATCTGCCATGCAAACCACGACCAAACCTCACTAGGTGCATGTCAAAGAGAATTATTTATGGTAAGACAGCCACTATCGATCTAACATGACAAATGCATCCCATATTGCATTACAAACCACAACCAATATAAACTGAAAATCACGATCCATTGTTAGACAGCCACGACCGATTTAACATTACAAGTGTGAACACTGTAAGACAGCCACGACCGATTTAACTAAAAATCACTCTCATCTTCGGTGGTTAAAAGTTACGACCCTTTCATTCTGATTCAAAGCGAGCATCAGGAATAAGAGCCACATGTACCATGCAAGCCATGACCCATTTAACATGCAATATGGAACATAACACAATTGTTCTAATTTCTGCCATAAAAACAAAAGCCATGAAGCAAATGACATATTTTCGATGGCTGGGTGCCCGTTCAAATTGAGGAGTTGGTGGAGAACTTCCACTGGAGGTGTAATGACCCTGAAAATTTTGTGTTAATCTTTCCTTAGTAGCTTTTGGGGTAATTAGTGCTATACTAGATTGCTTGTGAAATCAGCATCAATCACTTTAAATTGTATCTGCTTGACTCAAAACTTGTAGATTAGTTAGCGCTATGTTACTCTGAAATTTGGAATCCATCTCTAAATCCAGTTGTTCTTGGAAACTTTTGGAAGTTCTGGATCGGACCTGGACCGTGCGTCGAAAGTCCGATAGCGATGATCCTAGGCTATTGCGATTACCATGTTGGGCTTGACCATCACCTCCAAAATCAAGTCCAGATGATGTTCTGGGTCGATTTGTTTGAGTTCGGAGTGAAGAGTGTGAGAACGGTTGGAAATTTAATAAGATTTTATGAAATCTGAGTCGTGTCACTTGCGCGATGATTTTAAGCAATCTGACCGTTGGATTCTGACCCAATTTCACCCTCTGATCAGGGAAGGTGGCCTAGGCATATCCTTGTGCTTGTGGACCTGATCGAGATTCTGTGACCGTTGAATGGAGTGTGGTCTGCCACGGCTGATTTGAAGATCCAGTCGGTATGAAAACTCAGCTTGACCTAGATCCATGGTCAGTGAGCTTAAGTCCGACCTTTCGTGGTAATAGGCGCACCGGAAGTGCTTTGTTGGATTGAGAGAGGCCGGTTTTGGTTATATCCTAAGTATACCTTGGCCCTGGGGTTATTTTCATCAATATTAGGCCTATTTATAGTCCTTAAAACCCTAGCTCTCTTTTCCATACGAATTTCCTAACCCTAGCTTGGAAAGAGAAAGGAAAAGAGAGAGAAAGTGAGAGAGAAGTTAGTGAATCATCTTAGATTCTTTTCCGTTCTTTTTCATCCTTAAACCTTCACTTTGAATCGTTATTCCGGCAATTCTGAGTTCATCTTTGGGTAAGTTAACCTAACCCTAATCTGTGTTAGATCTTAGATTAGTCTTGGTGTTGTTGTATCTCATTTCTATTCTTGTCTTAGATTATCTTGTCGCCGTTGACGAAGACATATCGTCTGAAATCAGTTCGGTGTTCTTTTCTGGCTTAAGTTGCAGACTTTAAGTGTATAGGTTATGATTTTCAAGGCTTTCAATGCCAGTGAATGATTTATTCTTGCATAGGATGAGATTTCACATGTCAAATGTTATGTTTACTTTGTGTTCCTGATATGCATGCATTATATTGAGATTTGTGTATTCTATGTGTATGTATAAAGTACCGTATGCGTATAAAATATGAACATGTGATTGCCATGATTATCTGTCGTGTACTTATGCTAATTGTATGTGCGACAACTCCTTGGTAAAAGGAATTGTCCAAATGTGTGTATTTCAACATATGTCATGTATGTTGTATTATGTATTCTAAGTGTTTGTAGAAATGTCTGAATGATCTAAAGTGTGATATATCAACCTAGTATGGGCGTTAAGAAGCGATTCTCAACTCTCCCACTAGTGTGTATGATTTCCTTCATGTAAGTTACATTCCTTGTTGTTTAATTTCAAGCATTACTTATGCTTACATTTATGTTAAGTTGATATTCTTCAAATGCTTATGTATCGCATGATTTGAGTTGTTGTTCCTTTACTGTTTTACATTCAATATGATTATGTGTTGTAGTGTAATGTGTGTGGGACTATGCATTAGTCCAGGAAATCGGTAATCGGCCTTAAGATCGTGGCTGAGGTTGCTTTCGCCACGTAGGATGTATTAGACGAACATGAGTCGTATTAGAGTTGTCAGCAGTGGTTTGGCCACGCGGAGTGTTTGCGCACTCTATGTCGTTCAACCCAACGTGCGCTCATGCTATTCGAGTTCATCAAGTAACCCAATTGTCCGATGTATGTTCACCATGTATGGACGCTACTGTTTGAATCTAGGGTACCCAACTTACCAATGAAATCCTATTAACCATGGTACCTTGATCTGCTAAGACTCATGAGCTGGATTTGGTGGTATGGGACACCGTAGTCTAGGTGTGGGCCTACGCTGGGGTGACGAGCCTCCCCATAGTGACCAGTGAGCAACTAAACTCGTGAGCCAATTATGGTGGTATGGGACATTATATTCGTGCTGTCGGCCTACATTGATTGGTGACGAGCCCTTTGTAGTGACCTCGAGCATACCTGGATACCGCATCGAGGTGACGAGCTTTAGTGTAGTAACGAAGGTATGATAGACGTGTATTGATTGGTGACGAGCCCTTTCCAACAACCTCAAACCATATGATCGTATGAGATGTCTAGGACTGACGACCCTAGAATGTATCACTGTTTGGATGTTGATATGAGGAAAGTATCTTAGCTTCCCAATCCTGCTGTATGAAAAGGACTAATAACAACTTGGTAATCATGTTCATGCACCGCATTTGCATGTGCTTTGTAGACGTGGCACACTTTGAGGTGATGTTTGCGTAATGTAAGATGAAGACGCTGAGGGTGTACGCGTGAGGGCACGCATCATTCTGCATGCATCCTTGCATTAACAAGAGTACTTAGGACATGTTTAATTGTTCTGCTTTATTATTACTGCTTGATTGAACTGATAACATGTTAACCTGTGCTTTATTGTTCACTGAGTTGATCACTCACTCCCACGTTCTGGGGTGGTGTTAAACACCGACCAGACTCTGTCTTAGCTGCTGATGTTGCAGATGTTGAGGCGACCTCTGAGGCAGAGCGGGAGATGGATGATGATGAGGCTGCCTTCTCTTTTATGCAGTTTTCAGACGGGTTCTAGTGAGCCTTGTTCTAATGCGCGGGATGCTGGGATTTCTTTTGGGAAATTAAATGATGTAATCTAATACTTATAATTTTGATAATAACACTTGTCAGAACGACCTGGTATGTATATGTACTTCAGGAATTTGCACTTGTACACATATATTTCTATAAGTCTTCCGCTTGCTCTCTTCACTTATCCCTGAATTATATTTGCTATTTGGCTTAATCTATTCCATGTTTTATGCACTAATACAGACCACATACATCCATCATTAAATATGTTGCATAAGTGATATTTTAGAACTTGGGAGCTGAGTTATGCTCGACCCCCAAATTTCAGGGCGTTACAAGTTGGTATCAGAGCATGTTTTGGATTAAACCAGACCTGAGTTATGGTCACACACCGCATGCTGTCGTCACTTTAGTATATTTGGGTGCAAGTCTATCGTAGATTGTGTGTTTGTGTTCCGTAACTTCTATCGGCGAAAGTTTACTGAAAACGATCGCCGAGATCGAGTCTGTGCTCTCTCCTGATCACACACAGCGACCCGAAACCTTTCCTAGACCATCAATTAATGAGTTTAGATGGTTTATCATCCTATTTTAACCTTTAAATCTTTAAGAAATCTCTGTTTGAATCAGATTTCTGCCCGAATGGCCCGATAGGCGTCGAATTATGCAAGGGGTCGATTAGGGCATTTTCAGTGGGGCCTAGGGGGGAACCACATCATTTGGGAGCTAAGGGACCAGGAGGACCTCACCCAAATGGCGAGGCATCGCCAGATGGTCCAGAGACCGGCGATGCCATTGCCGGCTCGGCGAGGCCTCGCCGATCAGCGGACCATGCTGGGTGGGCTGGCATGGGCCGACTTTTGTTTGGCTTAGTGTGGCCCACCCCTCCACGGTTCGTTGATTTAAACCCTTCCTATACCCTACTTCCTTCACAAACTTCCCTCCCTAGCTCTCCTTTTCTTGAAATCCTTCTCCAAACTTCTCCAAATCCCTTCCAAATCTTCTTCTTCCTCCATTTTCGTGCAAACCCCATCACCCCATCTTAAAACCCTCACCCCTATTGCTGTTTACCTCTCATTTTCTTCTCATTTGAGCTCTCACATCCATCTTTTGGGATCTCTAGAGTGTGAAAGTTTCCCATCTTCCTATTTCTCTCTTTCTCTCATTTCTTATGGCCCTCTTTGAGTTTATCACGGCCATCTTTTCCGTTTCTACCATTCATTCTTTGATGGGGAAGAAGAGAGCGCCCGTGGATGAAGCCGGGCCTAGCTGCCCAACCCGTGCACGGAGGCCGAGAGGTGCCGCCGCGAGCACGCCCACTACTCGTGAATTTCAGACTAAGCGGGACCTCGATCCTCGAGCTTCCATTGGTAGAACCTTATTGGCGGAGCTATCGCATGGAGTCTATGAAGGCCGTAGAGTCCTTTTTGAGGCTCATGTTGATCCGCGGCTGTATGGCGAGTTTCTGTTGTTGGAGCGCCTGGAAGGGGTTGGTTGGTGTCCCTTGTTTGAAGGCGAGTATCGCGCGAATGCAAGTACTATTCGAGCTTTTAATGCTAATATTCGTGATCCTTCGCTGGAGCCTCTGCAGTTCAAGATTCCTTGTGGTAGTGGTCGGGAAGCTACAGTCAACGTTGCTTTGATATCCCGACTCTTGAATGTGCCACTTGGTGAGGTGCATGCCAGCGAGAAGAATTTGAACAGTATGCGCGAGAGGGATCGTCGCACCCGATCCTTGTGTGGTCGTCTGGTCGAATGGCAGTTGAATAGGAGTCTTCTGACTAAGAACATGACGGATGACTTTCGTTTGCTTCACCACATGTGTACGTTTAATGTATATCCAAGGTGGAGCAACTGCAGTGAGTGTACGCACCTGATGGTAGATTTTCTGTATCAGGTGAGGCAAGAAGCGAAGTTGTGTGTGCCGACGTACATCCTGCGCCAGATTATTCTCATCGCTCGTTCGACTAGGAGGACCGAATCACTTCCTTTTGGCTGCCTCATTTGTAAGCTTGCTCATGAGTTTGGCTATAGGCTTGGAGCGGAGAAGCCGGTTCCTGTTCGTCATATTAGTCTGACGACCCTTAAGCAGATGGAGATTGGTTCTGGTCGACAAGCCTCAGAGAGTGAGGATGAGTCTGAGAGCGATGATGAAGAGAGTTATGCTGAAGGTGGTGCTGAGATTGAGGAAGAAACAGAGCAGGATGAGGAAGAGGTTGAGGCACAGGATGCGAGTGATAGCTCTCCTCTTGTGGCACCAGAGCAGAGTGCAGATCAGGCTGCCAGAGATGCCCGTATTGCTCAGCTTGAAGAAGGGCAGGCTGTTTTACGCCAGGATATCATAGATCTTCGAGGCCTTGTGAAGTATAAGTTTAAGAAGGTGACTCGAACTTTGAAGTCTATCCTGTGTTGTTTGCAGGATAAGGGTGCCCCGCCTCCATCTCCTGATTCTGACGAGTAGCTGTCGTTGTAGCCGTCCTTTACTTTATTTGTTGTTTCTTTCTGTGTGTAGCCATTGTTGGCTTTATAGTTGGAGTTATTTGTTGTTGTTTGAAGTGTTAGATGTTGTAGTTCACATGCTTTCCTAGTTGTGATTCATATAATGCTGCACTACTTGTATTGCGATAATTTTGTTTAATGGAATGCATGTTGTTTATCTTTGGAGTTGTGCTGTGAATACTGTGTGGATGGATTATGTGGACGTAGAATCTGATAGGTTGCATCCTCTATTGAATGTAGGGATGCCTCCTAAGGGTTCGAAGACTTCGGCCCGTCTCTCCTTGGTTAAGTCGCTTGCTGGGGTTCCTCCCTTGAGCGATAGCCAGACGGATCCACAGGCGGGCCCGTCTCATGCCGGTATTAGGCCGACACGTATGGCTCCTCCAGTCACGCCTTCGGTTCTTGAGCCGAGCCATGCATCTTCGTCTGCTCCGCCTACTGATAGGTTTGAGCAGATGATGCTGTTGATGTAGCAACAGCAGATTCAGCAGCAGCAACAGCAGTAGGAGTTCCTCTCTTCCATGGCTGGCATCTTTGCTCAGTCAGTGGGGGCAACTCCACCTGCTTCACCTATACCTCCATCTAGGAGCGCCAGTGCGAGCGACACTTTTGAGCGATTCCACCGCTTGCGACCTCCTACATTTGTGAGTTCTCGTAGACCCAAGGAGGCCAAGTATTGGATCGATTGCATCTCTAAGATGCTGAGACCACTACATTGTTCAGAGGTTGAGCAGGTTGAGCTTGCCTCCTTCATGTTTGAGAAGGAGGCCAGTCTGTGGTGGGACAGTGTTCTTCGTACTGTCAAGGAAGGTTTTGTGTGGTCGTGGCTAGCGTTTGAGGCACGCTTCCACGAGAAGTATTTCCCGGTTACGTACCGACATGAGAAGGAGAGTGAGTTCCTTTGCCTCCGCCAGGGAGGGTTGTCGGTGACGGAGTATGAGAACCGGTTCATTGAGCTGGGTCGGTATGTGCCTTTGATTCTGGGCGATCAGCCGATGAGGATGTGGCGTTTCTCTGAGGGATTGAGACCTGAGATCCGATCGAAGATTTGCTGTGCTAGCATTTCTTCTTATGCAGAGTTGGTGAGCATGTCCTTACGAGCAGAGTAGGACGGGGACAGGTCGTCCCGCATGCGAGCACCTATGGCTCCTAGGCCGCGACCGGACTTTCAGGGTGCACCTTTTCTCAGCAAGAGGCCGCGAGCAGATTCTCCTCCTAGGCGTTCAGCGCCGCCCGCTCAGCAGATGCGAGTTGATCTTCGCTGTTCATATTGTGGGAAGATGGGGCATTTAGACCGTTTTTGCTTTTCGTGTATACGGGCCAGTGGTTTTACTCCACCACACAGGATTAGCCATCCGATGCCTCAGGTTATTTCTCCTCCACCTCTTCGTTCAGCGCCAGCTCATCCATCCTTCAGACCTGCAGTTCCTAGCTTCAAGCCACCTCAGCGGCCCATGGTTCCTCCGCCAAATCGTCAGCAGTAGGCTTGAGTTCATGCGCTTTCAGCTGAAGCGCCTATGTCTGACTTGGTTTAGAGATCTTTTGAGGTGACAGCACACATTAAAGGTATTCCCATTTCTATGTTGGTGGATACAGGGTCCACTACTTCTCTTATATCTTATGCGGCAGTTAGGCGTTTGGGTTTGAGAACTGTTTCTATACAAGAAGTGACACTTACTACCGCTACGGGGATTTCCTCTGCTATGAGCAAGCGTTGTATAGATTGTTTGATCGATCTAAGAAGTGGATCGATCTAGGTTGATTTCTTTATCGCACCCCTTTATCATTACGATGTTATTATGGGTATGGATTGGCTCACGAGGATACGAGCTGAGATTGATTGTGAAGCAAGGTCGGTGACCATCCATGGACCTAAGGGCGAGACTGTTACTTTTTCAGTTCAGGTCAGTTACCCTTTTCGTATTGATTATTATACTTCTTTGTTGGAGAGTATGGTTGAATCAGTGTTAGTTAGCATGCCGGTAGTTCGGGAGTTTGAAGATGTGTTTGAGTCGATTCCTGGATTACCTCCTCAGCGTGAGATTGATTTTGCTATCGACCTCATGCCTGGTGCGGCGCCCATTTTTTTGCCCACCATCGTATGCCTCTGAGTGAAATGGAGGAGTTGAGGAAGTAGATAGATGGTTTACTGAATTTGGGTTTTATTCGACCTAGTGTGTCTCCTTGGAGAGCACCTGTCTTGTTTGTGAAGAAGAAGGATGGTTCCTTGCGATTGTGTATTGATAATCGCAGGTTGAATTTGGTAATTGTGAAGAATAAGTACCCTTTGCCCAGGATTGATGATCTATTTGATCAATTGGAGGGGGCACGGTACTTTTCGAAGGTTGATCTACAGTCAGGGTATCATCAGTTGCACGACAAGGATAGGGATGTGCAGAAGACCGCTTTCAGGACTAGCTTCAGTTATTATGAGTTCCTTGTGATGTCGTTCGGTCTTACGAATGCACCGGCCGTATTCATGGATCTGATGAACAGGGTGTTTCAGCCATTCTTGTTCTGATTCGTTATTGTCTTTATCGATAACATCTTGATTTATTCGGCGAGCCGGGAAGAGCACGAGGAGCACTTAAGAGTGGTTTTGGATACTCTCAGGAAGAATTAACTCTTTGCACAGTTCAAGAAGTGTGATTTTTGGAAAGAGAAAGTCAAGTTCCTGGGACATGTAGTGTCCAAGGAAGGGATAGTTGTCGATCTTGCTAAGGTAGCTGCAGTGCAGGACTGGAAGCAGCCTGGTTCAGTTACTGAGGTAAGGAGTTTTCTAGGTCTTGCAGGCTATTATCGACGCTTCATTCAAGACTTCTCGAAGATTGCCAGACCGTTGTCGCAGTTGACACGGAAGGATTTGAAGTTTGCTTGGAATGAGAAGGCGGAGTTAGCTTTTCAGGAGCTGAAGGACAAGTTGACGTCCGCCCTTTTGCTAGTATTGCCAGAGCAAGGGGTTAAGTATATTATATATACTGACGCCTCTCGCGTTAGCCTGGGTTGTGTCCTTATGTAGAAGGACAGGGTGATTGCTTATGCTTTGCGTCAGTTGAGAAAACACGAAGAGAATTACCTTACGCACGACCTGGAGTTAGCGGCTGTCATTTTCGCATTAAAGCTTTGGAGACATTACCTCTATGGTGAGGAGTTCGAGCTCTTTTGCGACCACAAGAGCCTTAAGTATATTTTCACGCAGCGTGATTTAAATATGAGGCAGCGCCGATGATGGAAACATTGAAGGACTTTAAGTTCGATGTTTCTTACCATCCGGGCAAGGCGAACCTTGTGGCAGATGCGTTGAGTCGCAAGAAGGCTATTGAGTTTGCGGCTCCACTGATGATAGCAGAGTGAGATATGTTGAAGTTCGTGTGAGATTTTGAGCAGAAGCTTACGGTGGTTGAGCCGTATGAGGTTATCGCACACGTTCGTGTACAGCCCCTTATCGACGAGAAGATCGTTGCAGCTCAGGCAGATGATGAGCTTTTGGTGAAGATGAGGAAGCGGGTTAGTACAGATGAGAACTCCGACAAGAGTGTTAGTTCTGATGGGGGCCTATGATTTCATGGCCGGTTATGTGTTCCTGACATCCCTGACTTGAGACCGGAGGTTCTCGAGTTAGCCCATACTTCTAAGCTTGCGATGCATCTAGGTAGCATGAAGATGTATCAGGATATGAGGAGATCTTATTGGTGGGACAATATGAAGGTCCAGATTGCTGAGTTTGTTTCTCGTTGTCTCACGTGCCAGCAGGTCAAGGCAGAGCATCGCCGACCTCTTGGGTTGTTGCAGCCCATGCCCATAGCAGAATGGAAGTGGGACTTCATCTCTATGGACTTTATTTCTGGGTTGCCGAGAACAAGGAAGGGATATGACTCTATTTGGGTGATCATCGACCGATTGACGAAGTTGGCTCACTTTTTACAGATCAGAGTCACAAACTCTGCAGACGAGTTGGCTAGGTTGTATATCAAGGAGATAGTACGTCTGCATGGAGTTCCCCTGGAGATTGTGTCTGATAGAGACACGCGTTTCACATCTATCTTCTGGACTTGTATTCAGGAAGCGATGGGTGTGAAACTGAAGTTCAGCACCGCGTTTCATCCGCAAACAGATGGGCAGACGGAGTGCGTGAATTAGGTCCTAGAAGACATGTTGCGAGCTTGTGTTTTGGATTTCAAGGACAGTTGGGATGATTGTCTTCAGTATGCAGAGTTCGCGTATAATAACAGTTTTCAGGCGAGTATCGGCATGGCTCCCTATGAGGCGTTGTATGGTCGCCCGTGCAGAGCACCGCATTGTTGGGCAGAAGTTGGCGAGCGTAGTTTGCTTGGCCCGGAATTAGTGCAGGTGACTTCAGAGAAAGTTGACATTATTCGACGTCGACTCCTGACAGCCTAGAGTAAGCAGAAGAGTTATGTAGATACGAGGCGTCGACCGCTTAAGTTTGAGGTTGGAGACCATGTTTTTCTGAAGGTCTCTCCTATGAAGGGAGTTTTGCGGTTCGGTAAGAAGGGGAAGCTGACGCCGAGCTTTATTGGTTCATTTCAAGTTCTGGATCGAGTGGGAGCGGTAGCATACTGCCTTGCTTTGCCCACACCTCTTGCGGGCATGCATAACGTATTTCATGTTTCTATGCTAAAGAAGTACGTTCCTGATCCTTCGCATATTATCAGTTGGGAGCAGGTGCAGTTGAGTGAGGATGCCACTTATATACTACGACCGACGCGTATTCTCGACAGGAAGGAGCAGGTATTGCGTAGCAAGGTTATCCCTCTTGTGAAGGTGCTATGGACGCATCATAGTGTGGAAGAGGCTACTTAGGAATTTGAAGCTGAGGTCAGGAAGAGCTACCCTCAGATCCTTGAGGAAATGAGAAGGTATGAATTTCGAGGATGAAATTTTCTTTAAGGGGGGTAGATTGTAATGACCCTGAAAATTTTGTGCTAATCTTTCCTTAGTAGCTTTTGGGGTAATTAGTGCTATACTCGATTGCTTGTGAAATCTGCATCAATCACTTTAAATTGTATCTGCATGACTCAAAACTTGTAGATTAGTTAGCGCTATGTTACTCTGAAATCTAGAATCCATCGCTAAATCCAGTTGTTCTTGAAAATTTTTAGAAGTTCTGGATCGGACCTGGACCGTGCGTCGAAAGTCCGATAGCAATGATCTTAGGCTGTTGCGGTCACCATGTTGGGCTTGACCATCACCTCGAAAATCAAGTCCAGATGATGTTCTGGGTCGATTTGTTTGAGTTCGGAGTGAAGAGTGTAAGAATGGTTGGAAATTTAATAAGATTTTATGAAATCTGAGTCGTGTTGCTTGCGCGACGATTTTAAGCAATCTGACTGTTGGATTCTGACCCAATTTTACCCTCTGATCAGGGAACGTGGCCTAGGCATATCCTTGTGCTTGTGGACCTGATCGAGATTCTGTGACCGTTGAATGGAGTGTGGTCCGCCACGGCTGATTTGAAGATCCGGTCGGTACGAAAACTCAGCTTGACCTAGATCCATGGTCAGTGAGCTTAAGTCCGACCTTTCGTGGTAATAGGCCCACCGGAAGTGCTTCGTTGGATCGAGAGAGGCCAGTTTTGGTTATACCCTAAGTATACCTTGGCCCTGGGGTTATTTTCATCAATATTAGGCCTATTTATAGTCCTTAAAACCCTAGTTCTCTTTTCCATACGAATTTCCTAACCCTAGCTTGGAATGAGAAAGGAAAAGAGAGAGAAAGTGAGAGAGAAGTTGGTGAATCATCTTAGATTCTTTTCTGTTCTTCTTCATCCTTAAACCTTCACTTTGAATCGTTATTCCGGCGATTCTGAGTTCATCTTTGGGTAAGTTAACCTAACCCTAATCTGTGTTAGAGCTTAGATTAGTCTTGGTGTTGTTGTATCTCATTTCTATTCTTGTCTTAGGTTATCTTGTCGCCGTTGATGAAGACATATCGTCTGAAATTAGTTCGGTGTTCTTTTATGGCTTAAGGTGCGGACTTTAAGTGTATAGGTTATGGTTTTTAAGGCTTTCAATGCCAGTGAATGATTTATTCTTACTATGGATGAGATTTCACTTGTCAAATGTTATGTTTATTTTGTGTTCCTGATATGCATGCGTTATATTGAGATTTGTGTATTCTATGTGTATGTATAAAGTACCGTATGCGTATAAAATATGAACATGTGATTGCCATGATTATCTGTCGTGTACTTATGCTAATTGTATGTGCGACAACTCCTTGGTAAAAGGAATTGTCCAAATGTGTGTATTTCAACATATGTCATGTATGTTGTATTATGTATTCTAAGTGTTTGTAGAAATGTCTGAATGATCTAAAGTGTGATATATCAACCTAGTATGGGCGTTAAGAAGCGATTCTCAACTCTCCCACTAGTGTGTATGATTTCCTTCATGTAAGTTACATTCCTTGTTGTTTAATTTCAAGCATTACTTATGCTTACATTTATGTTAAGTTGATATTCTTCAAATGCTTATGTATCGCATGATTTGAGTTGTTGTTCATTTATTGTTTTACATTCAATACGATTATCTGTTGTAGTGTAATGTGTGCGGGACTATGCATTAGTCCAGAAAATCGGTAATCGGCCTTAAGATCGTGGCTGAGGTTACTTTCGCCACGTAGGACGTATTAGACGAACCTGAGTCGTATTAGAGTTGTCGGCAGTGGTTTGGCCACGTGGAGTGTTTGCGCACTCTATGTCGTTCAACCCAACGTGCGCTCGTGCTAGTCGAGTTCGTCAAGTAACCCGATTGTCCGATGTATGTTCATCATGTATGGACACTACTGTTTGAATCTAGGGTACCCAACTTACCAATGAAATCCTATTAACCATGGTGCCTTGATCCGCTAAGACTCATGAGCCGGACATGGTGGTATGGGACAGCGTGGTCGAGCTGTCGGCTTACGCTGAGGTGACGAGCCTCCCCGAGTGACCGGTGAGTAACTAAACTCGTGAGCCGATTATGGTGGTATGGGACACTATATTCGTGCTGTCAGCTTACATTGATTGGTGACGAGCCCTTTGTAGTGACCTCGAGCATACCTGGATACCGCATCGAGGTGACGAGCCTTAGTGTAGTAACGAAGGTATGATAGGCATGCATTGATTGGTGACGAGCCCTTTACAACGACCTCAAACCATATGATCGTATGAGATGTCTAGGACTGACGACCCTAGAATGTATCACTGTTTGGATGGTGATATGAGGAAGGTATCTTAGCTTCCCAATCCTGCTGTATGAAAAGGACTAATAACAACTTGGTAATCATTTTCATGCACCGCATTTGCATGTGCTTTGTAGACGTGGCGCATTTTGAGGCGATGTCTGCATAACGTAAGATGAAGACGCTGAGGGTGTACGCGTGAGGGCACGCATCATTCTGCATGCATCCTTGCATTAACAAGAATACTTAGGACATGTTTAATTGTTCTGCTTTATCATTACTGCTTGATTGAACTAATAACATGTTAACCTGTGCTTTATTGTTCCACTGAGTTGATCACTCACTCCCACGTTCTGGGGCGGTGTTAAACACCGACCAGACTCTGTCTTAGCTGTTGATGTTGCAGATGTTGAGGCGACCTCTGAGGCAGAGCGGGATATGGATGATGATGAGGCTGCTTTCTCTTTTATGCAGTTTTCAGACGGGTTCTAGTGAGCCTTGTTCTGATGCGCGGGATGCTGGGATTTCTTTTGGGAAATTAAATGATGTAATCTAATACTTGTAATTTTGATAATAAAACTTGTCAGAACGACCTGGTATGTATATGTACTTCAGGAATTTGCACTTGTACACATATATTTCTATAAGTCTTCCGCTTGCTCTCTTCACTTATCTCTGAATTATATTTGCTATTTGGCTTAATCTATTCCATGTTTTATGCACTAATACAGACAACATACATCCATCATTAAATATGTTGCATAAGTGATATTTTGGAACTCGGGAGCTGAGTTATGCTCAACCCTCGAATTTCAGGGCGTTACAAGAGGCCGTTGAGCTTCAGGAAGATCGTGAACGTCACTGAGGAAAGAGAAGGGATCACGATTAAAGGGAGAACGTGATAGAGGCCCTATAGTTTCTTCGAAAAACATCTGCTCCATTTATTTGAATGACAGAGCAAATTCCGAAGGGTCGCGGATTCCGAAGGATCGCGCTCGTTGCCCAATGGATTGCGGGGAAGTAGCGAGTTAATGTCCTCTCCTGAAAAAAGGTAGAATGTGGAGCTGTTTCTGGAGAATCGCGCTCAGTCTGAAGGGAATGGTCGTGGATATGATCAATATTTGGTCATGGTTATATTACATGTTGAATCGTGATTCACATGCACACTGGATCCATATTTTTTCCACGTTGTATCGTGGATCTTTAAAAAAAGGAATGGAAACGACAAGCCATATAACATTCCAAACATGACCAATATAGCACGAGAATCATGAATCGTGTTATATGGGTCATGGTTGTTACTTTAATTGTGTCCGAAATTTATGTTATGACATCCCGACACATATAGCGTAACAACCACAGTCCATATAACTAGCCACAACCGCCCCATTCATATCAGGAAATCGTATTAATGTAGTTTCCTCCACGCAATTTGTCGGGAACAACGCACGAGAAATATGAATTTACGCGACCGTTCAGATTCAGCGTGACTCTTCAGAATCAGTGCCTTGACCATCGAATGACTAGCTTATAAAAGCGGTGCTTGGGCTTCATATTAGTACTTCCATAAGCCAATCCGAACCAGAATTCTTAGTTAGCATCACCTTCAAAATAATGGAGGAGGTATTCGAAGAAGCCATTGAGTCCCTTTCGCATTCTTCCTTTATAAGTGATCCATTCTCTTTCGTTAGGAATGTTAACGACCTTCCAAAAGCTCAACGGCCTTTTCAGAAAGTTATGAAGACAATTTCGAACATCTGCAACTCGACATGTTCAACGGGCACCCAGCCAGTGGAAAAGACGTTGTTGAAGATTAGTTCTCTGCAATGACATGAAACTACTTAGCTTCTCCTTAGAATCAGCACGACCATTTGGAATTAGCGCATCACATAATAAGTTAAAATTTTATAATGGTGCCCTAAACATCAAGCGGTTCGTGGCTTACATAATGAATGTGGGGCTGATTCCGAAGGGTCGCATTGAATCCGATGTGGAAGGAATAATAAAGTATGATGATATTCCCATTTGCAATCTTAAGTGGAAGAAACTTGCAGAGTCTTGCGCATTATTGAGCTTCTCTTATGGCAGTTACTGTGTTAAATATGTCATGCAGTTCGAACCGTGCTACATGACAACCTCGATCCTTTAGAACACATGATAACCGCGACCTTTTGTTAGTTACATCAGCGATCAACCATGTAGTTCAGTCACGACCATGTTAGATTTTGCAAGACATTATTATTGATTGCTCAACGGTCAATGACCATATTGGAATGCAGGTGTAGGGAAGCCAATGATGACCACTTGCTTAGACTTCGAAGAGGCACAGGTCTCTCCCAAGTGTTCAGTCAGTTATTTGAAGCATATGATTGTAGATATGGAGAAGAATCCTGATAAACAGAGTATATTTAGAGACAGCTGTTTTGGATATCTTCTTGACTTTCCATTTGCTGGATTTAAGGCACACTCCCAGATCTTACATTGCCTGATGGAAAGGCATGTTGGTGATCTGAAATTTGATGTTCAGGGTACCAAGATAAGATTTACAGAGCTCAATTTTACACTAACAATGGGTTTGAAGTTTGCACCACTTAGCATAGATAGTGGCAGTCGTGCCGAGGCCAGAAGTGCAGAGGCAGGAAAAGGAGTTAGGGAGACCTACCCGGGAGCTGGGGGTGTTAGTAAACAAAAATTGAAAGAAACCTATTTGTCACTCGCCGATAAAGACGAACATATAGACGTGGTAAAGCTGGCTCTAATAATTTGCATTGACAATCTATTAGTTGGATCTCCGCAAAAGAATAACTCTGAAACTTGCAGAGTCTTGCGCATCACCGAGCTTCTCTTCTGGTAGTTACTGTGTTAAATATGTCGTCGTTACAATTTTGTAAGGATTGCTGATTTCATGTTATATGGGTCGTGACTGTAATTCTATATGGTTATACTTGCCATGTTATATAGATTGTGATTGTCTAATTTTCTTGATCGTGCTTGTAGCTTTTAACCTGTTCTCTTCTTGTTTTACTTAATCATTTGAACCTATTCATCCACAATCGACCCATTTAGAGTAACAACTGAGATCCATATAACAAAACAACCACGACCCTTGTAACGCAATAGCCACAACTGCCAGTCTTTTCAGGACATCGTGTTCATGTTGCTTCCTCCCCGCAATCCGTTCGGAACCAGCAATCGTTCAGAATCATGCGTGACCCTTCGAAATCAGAACATTGACCATTTCCTTCGGAGATATGCAGCGAGGGAAAAGGAAACTTTGATATATAAAATTCTTCATTGGATTTAAAAAGTGAGCAACTAAAAGTGGAGCTTCCATACGCTTCTTAATCATAAGATAATTTTTCACCCTATCTTTCGGTAAATACGATGTCGGGGAGGAAATTGTACTAGAAACAGACATTGGATTTGAAAAATAAGCGAGGCAAAGTGGTACGTAGATTCAATTACTTTCTCTAATGTCATTACTTCCCATTAACCCCTTTGGAATCAGGGAGACCATTCAGAATGTTTGACCAGCCTATAAAAGTGGTACTTGGGTGAAACAAATTATCACATGACAATCCGACCCAGAATCCTTATTGCAATAACTTAAGCATTCATGGATTTGGTTGCTCTTTCAATCAAAATAGTGGAGGAGACATTCGAAGAAGGCATCGAGTCCTTCTCGCATTCATCCTTTATGAGAGATCCCTCCCCATTCCTCAGGAACGTTCACGATCTCCCCGAGGATCAACGGTCTCCACAGGAAATTCTGAAGACAATTTCAGAATTGGCAACTCGCAGAGAATTTTCCAGCGACGGACAGAGAAATCAAGCGGTGTCATTCTGATAGGTCTCGCGATCAGGACTTCAACAAGAAAAGGCTGCATTGGATCGAGAGATATGACGTGGCAAAGAAAGCTAAAGCTGGGGCCGCTAAAAAATTTGAAGAGCTCAAATTGGCCCGCCTGTAGCACCCATCCAGTCACTATTCTTCTTCCTTGTCCTGCTATTCTTGTAATTAAACAAAAATTCACTTGCTGATTTTATAGTCAACATGCAGAGTTCACGAATGATGTGATTTTCGGGTGCAGTCGAATGTCATGTATGGACAATCCGAATCCATAAGGGTCACGGTTTTCAGGTTATATGGGTCGTGATTGTAATGCTATGTGCTTTATAGTTGCAATGTTAAAAAGGTGGTATTTCTAACATCGAAAAACCAATAGTCAAATGACATCCTATTGACATTAACCACTCAATTGTCAAATTCGAAGTTAAATAAGGCGATAATATATATATATATATATATATATATATATATATATATATATATATATATATATATATATATATATATAATGCACAATTTACAATTACAAAAATTTCCATAATTTCATATTTACATTATTCAAAATGACAATTTACAACTAATAACCTCCTGTATTGTCATCTGATCCATCAGAATTGCTATTGGAGGAGTGCCTTCCTGTAATGTCATCTGATCCATCAGAACTGCTATTGGAGGAGTGCCTTCCTGTATTGTCATTTGATCCATCAGAACTGCTATCTATTTTTTCATATACATGTTGGTTCACTTCATCTGAGTCGGAAGGCGAAGAGATATCTCCTTCGTGCTCTTTTACACCATGAACTAAAATTTTCAAACTTTCTTTATGTGAAGAATTGTATGTAGTACCCAATGCCCTATAAAATTCACTGAGACAGGTCGGGAATTTGAATTTATTACTCTTTGTCTTCTTCTTGTTTGTCATACTCATTTCGGCTTCAACATCGTGTTGTCTTTGACTCGAATATCGCTGAGGTCTAGAAACTTCTTCCATACCGCGTTTTAAGGTGAGTTGGACTTGTTCTTCCTGCAAAGCTATTAATCTGGCATCCTCCTCTGCATCTTTTATGATTGCCATTCATGTACTAGATCCAGAATCACATGGTTTGGATGGAGTGGAAGGTTTTCTATTTGAATATAACAGGGCTTGAAAAAGTTTTCGGACATCATTGGGGGCATTGGGGCATGGTTTTGCATTATCACCTTGATATGACAAGTGTAACCGAAACCGATTAGTATTATTCACAAAATTTATGCCACACAAACCACACTTGATCTTTGTTTTTCCAGATCTTGGTAGTGATTCAACAAGGGAAGCGTAGACCTAAATGTCTAATGATGGGTAAGATGACGGCATATCTATACTCAGTTTTTAATAAAAAATAAATCATAATATTGATAAATAATTACAACAACAATATTGTGGTTGTTATTGTGATCTATGTTGGCATAACCACGACTCATATAGCACTAGTACCATGATTCACAGCCACGGCCAACGGAAGATGGGACAACACCCAAATGCTCTAGATGCAAACAAACAAGTCACAATCTGCGTCGATGCACTTTCGTCCCTAATGGCTGAGGCCGGGGCTGATGATGACTTAATATGTTGGTTTAAAATTTACATTGTTTGTGATATGTCAATTGAACTGTAATACATGTACTTCATGGTACATTTTCATGGGACCAGACTAGGGCTGTGGTTGTGAACCAAGAACTAACATGAACAATAACCACGATCTAACATGTATGTGAATGACGGGATCAGATCGCGTGACAGTTTCGTGGTTGTCATACAGACTGTGTCGTTGTTGTTATGCACCATGGTTTTCGTTTTAGACGGGTCGTCGTTATGATGTTAGACGGATCGTGGTTTTGAGATGATATGCGTTGTGGTTCTGATGTTACATCGGTCATGGTTGTCAAGATATATGGATCTTATTTGGCATCCACATTCAACCACCCATATACAACAACAATCCATTGTGCATGTCAACCAACTTCCAATTGTTCGCGAACAATTACGACCCATTTCATTCACCAACCCATTATAGACGATAATAATAAGCAGAAGAAACATCGGATGCAACAAATCAATTCATCATTCAACACTAAATCACTGTTTGGCTTTCTTCACTGTTGTACCCGACGCCTCATCTGTCAGCCACGATCCATTATGTAACAAACCACGATGACGACCGGATCGTGGTTGTTATACCATGCATATCGAGCATGTCATATACATTGACGAGTGATTCACAGCCATGACGCACATAACATGTTGGCCACGATACACTGACCTTGTCAACCACGATCCATTGGGTGTTGATTGTCATGCTATACATTTCATTATAGTCATATCCATTGGGTCGTGGTTCACACACACAACCCACATAACATAACAACCACCATACACCTACCCTGTTAACCATTACCTTGCTTTGCACTGAGATACACTGAACTTGTGAATGTGCTCGCTGACTGGTGATGGAGGGGCCCAATGAAGAAGATTCAAAGCTAGTAAAAATCAGAAAACAAGGATTAGGGATAAAAAGTGAAGGGGTAAGTGAAGGGGTTCCAGAGAAGAAGCTCCAAGATATAGTCAGTGATCCGCATAGGGACAGCCTGTTGATGCTCTGCATTTAGAAATATAAGCGTCCATTTAATTTGTCACATCGAACTGTAGATATTCTTTGATCCGCACCATTCGTTTAATTTGTAACATCTAGAAATCAAACAATGGTTAAAATATTTGAATCTAATGGACCACAACAGTCAAACCAATAGTTTCCGTACAAGCTCATGATTTGTCATCTTTATGCAGTGCAGGTCACTGACGGCTTGATACGTGCCACTATACAATTTTTCGAAGAAATCCATCATCCATGAACAATTCCAACGAATTAGATTTGATTTATGATTGGCCTATAGACTTGAACCAGGTGATCGACGATTGATCTGCTGTGTTTGGAACTGTAAGCGAACTTCCGTCTTTTTAGCACGCCTCATATGTACATGCATATTCAGTACGAACTAAGATGTGTGGGGTCCATAGTGATATATATGTCATCTAAACTGACCATTGTACTGTAATGACCATGTATAAAGGCATTAACATAAAAATAAGTTTGACTAGACTGATGTGCGGCCCACGTAGTTCTTAACACGTTATAATGGTTATTTCAGTGTGATCAACTACGCTTGTAAGGTTCAAATTTTTAGATAATGATTAGTACATACTATAACAACTAACAATCGGTGTAGATCGAAAATTTACATAAGATCTGTCCCACAACCGACTGATAACCATAATCTATGAGACATACAAGCACAACACAAATACGATGCCAACCTCACCTTTCATCGTTACCTCTATTTACGTGTCGAGGGCATACTGGTCCGTAAAATTTGCATACAACGATCCATGACCGCAGCGATCCATATACAATGAAAACGACGATATATATCATCATGTCAACTGCGACACATCGAACATTAACACAACGACCCGTATAACATAATAACCATGATACAGAGTTCTGGGTCGAGGAATTGGGCTTCAAACAGGATATGGTGAGGGCTTTCATTATCACAACTTGCTCAAGAAATGACCTAGGAACATGATCGTTGTTGACTTTGATTTTTTTCTATGTTTTTCATGTGAAATGGATTGTGGTTGTTATGATATATGGATCGTGGTTGTTATTGGTCGTGGTTTTCATGTTTTTCGGATCGTTCTTGTCGTATTACATGGATGGTTGTTGTCATGCTACAAAATAACGAGTTCTTTTGTAGAGCTTTGATGTCAGCCTGGAACCTAGAAGAAGCCAGGTTACATCAGCCTGGAATTCCAAAGAAGCCATTACACACCAGGTCTGCCAACACCAAGTAGGTGCTCATCCACATGATATCAAGTTCTTTTGAAGGTCTTTTACGTCAGCCTAAGACTCAGCAAAGCTAAGACAAAAGGATTCAGACTATAGGGTCGTGGTCAGACATATACAAGCCCTATGATTGTGGTTGAGGCAATATATATGGGTCGTGATTGTTGTTGCATATGGGTCGTGGTTGTAATGTAGTAAAGGTCGTGGTTGTCATCCTGATTTATGGTTCCTGAATGTAATGAAATATGGGTCGTGGATGTCATGTAATATAAATCGTGTTTGTCGTGTTATATGGTTCGTGGTTGACGTGAAGCGATACCGCAGTTATCATTCAATATGGTCGTCGTGTTATACGAATCGTCTTTGTCGTGTTGCATGGGTCATAGTCGACATTTTTAATGAGTCGTCTTGTCTGACTGAAAGCAAGCAAGACGCATTAACATAACAATCAAGCAAGATGCATTAACATGACAATCACAATCCATGAATCACGGAAACCACAACCTATTGTTATATACACTATTTTCATATTTTCGTAGTGCTTCAAATGCATAAATGCTCCTGATAATCATCAATATTTGGGTCGTGATTAACATAATACATGGGTCGTGACTGTCATTGTATTTGGGTCGTGCAAGCACGACCTTGAATGATATATCATATGGGTCGTTGTTGTTGTGTTATCTGGGTCGTGTTGTCATGTTGTTAAATTTGTCGTGGTTCACTGTTGCAATGGATTGTGGTTCTCGTCCATGTCGAATCGTACTCGACAATCACAAGCGAATGAGGATGACGACCATCCAACATGGAAACCACGATCAATCTGTCATGATAACCACGACGCGTTGGTAAGTTTATGATCCATTGTTGATGACAACCACGATCCATCAACTAGAAGAGCCTTGCACACCGCAACTATCCAGTCTTGTCAATGGGTCGTGGCACTCATGACAGGTGGACCGTGGATGTCATGTTGTATGGGTCATGTTTCTCATTCTATCGTGGTTGTTTACAATGATCCAACACGGATAACAACCACGAACCATATTAACAACAGTGAAACAGGACAAATTTAATTTGACAACCATGACCCAGATAAACTATGACAATAACTTCACGTAAACCACCATCAGAATTAAATGACAACAATGACCTATGTATCAATCCATTCAGGGTCTATGTATTATGACAAACAATACCCATATAATGACAGTCACGACCCATGTTTCATGTCAACCACGACACTACGTGGATGATAATCACAAGCCACGAGTAGGAAGATGGGTAGTGCAAAAAATTAGTTCAAGAACTAGGAATTTAACATATCAAATGACCACTACGAACCATATTACACAACAACCACGATCGGTCTAACAAGACAACCACGACCCATTGATACTGACATGCAGGGTCCAAATATCATAACAACCAAGACATATACAACATTGCAACAATGACCCATATCAAACAATGCTACAACAAATGAAACTTCGACCAATAGTAAGTCATGATTGTACATTGCATTGTGTCGTGGTTATAATGAATTGTGGATCGTTGTTGTCAAACGAGAACAACGACCCATATGCAGTGACAGTCACAACCCATTATTCATGTGAACCACGACCCATGTCATCTTTACGACCAATCTTCCATGCAAACCACGCTGGGTGCCGTAGAAGAAAATTGTTTATGGTAAGGCAGCCACGACTGATCTAACATGAAAAATACATCCCATATTACATTACAAACCACGACCAATATAAACTGAAAATCACAATCCATTGTCAGACAACCACGACCGATTTAACATGACAACTGCGAACACTGTAATACAGCCATGACCGATTTAATTGAAAATCACTCTCATCTTTGGTAGTTAAAAACTACGACCCTTTCCTTCGGATTCAGAGCGAGTGGTCAGAATAAGCGCCACATGTAGCATGCAAGCCACGACCCATTTAGCATACAATAGGGAATGTAACTCTATTATTCTAATTTCTGCTATAAAAATAAAATCTTCAGTGTTCTAATTTGTTCTGATATATGAATAAAAGCCATGACCGATTTAACATGACAACTACGACCATGATGACATTTACAGTAGGAAGGTATCCCTCCAGCTGGCAATCCTCGTCCCACCAGCCAGGAGCGCTGGTGTGTGGTACACCAGTCAATCCGCTTTCCAAAAATTTCCTTTCCAAGAGATTTTGAATTGAAAATTTGAAAACTAATACCCATATAACACCGTCACAGCTAGAAGAGAAGCCAAAGCTTGCACTCTGAATTTTGTCATTGCCGGAAGAGAAGCTAAATCTGCTGACAAAAACGACCATAATTACAATACAATATGAAGAATAGTTCTCTTCAACGGGCACCCAACGAGCTGAAAAACTCGGTTGAGAAGGTGTCTTCAGAATTTCCTGTGGAGGCCATTGATGTTGAGGAAGATCTTCAACATCCCTGAGGAAACGGAAGGGATCACCCATAGAGGAAGAACGCGAGAAGAACTCAATGGCTCCTTCGAGTATCTGCTCATTACATTGACTGAAAGAGCAAAGAAATCCATTAATGCTTAAGGTGTTCCAATAGGATTCTGCTTCGAATTGGCTTGTGAAAATAATTTAAATCTCAAGTACCACTTTTATAGGCTGGTCAAACATTCCGAAGGGTCCTGCTGATTCCAACGGGATTACGGGGAAGTAGCATAATGCGATTTCTTGAAAAAGAGTGTGGCGCTGGTTCTGAAGGGTCGATCTGATTCCGACGGGAAGGGTCGTGGATAGGAACCATATAACATGACCCAGTGTGTATGAAAACCATGACACTGTCGTGTGATCGTGGTTAACATGCACATTGGGTCGTGGTTTTTATCTACATTGGATCATGAATAACAATATTAGAACAACGACCCATAAGACACTAAAACCACGACCCTTGTAACATGCGAACCACGACCCATATAACACCAAAACCATGATCCATATACCTATTATAACGCCATATTACCTGGGTCGTGTTACTCGTAAGATCGTCGTATTTACTACAACCACGAACCATTACAACTGTGAAGCACAACCATTTTAACACGACAAACATAACCAAGATTGACTACGAGCAATGCTTCACGTATATTTCAAAACAACAACAATGATCTATGTATCAATCCATTGCAGGTTCCATGTATCATGACAACAAGTACCTATATAATGTCAGTCAGGAACCGTGTTTCATGACAACCACGACCTAAGGTGGAAGATAATAATGAGCCTTTATATATCTGAGCCACGAACACATGGCTATCGTGTACATACAATAGGTCATGGTTTTCATGATATAATGATCGTGGTTGTCATGTAAATGGGCCGTGGTTGTCAACAACGACCCATAAAACAAGGCAACAACGACCATGCAAAACGATTAACACGAACCCATTTCAAAATGACAACTACGAACCATGATACATGAAAATGACGGTTCGTATAACAGGCCAACCACGACCCTTTAGTAATTACATGAAAAATCCAAATTTCATCACAGCTACGACCTATACAACATTACAACCTCGACCTATATCAAAGGATAGAACGACCCATGAGTGGGTCATGATTATGCATTGCGTAGTGTCGTGGTTATTATGAATAGTGGAACGTCGAAGTTAAATTACAACCACGACCCATATGCCGTGACAAACAAGACCCATTGTTCATGTGAACCACGACCCATGTCATCTTCACGACAAACTTGTCATGCAATCCACGACCAAACCTCGCTGGGTCCCGTTCGAGAATATTGTTGTTATTCATATGACATGATAAATACATCCCATACTACATTACAAACTATGATCCCCCTTGGGATCAGAGTCTCACTGTCACCCGGCTATCATAGGTCTCTCCTAGTTGACTAGGCGGCAAATCAATCGCCTTCCCGAGTCGTTCATCAACGACTATGCCTCGGTCTGTTATACAGTAAGCTCTCAAGCTTACTCGATTTATTGGCTCTAATTGTCAATTTATACTTTCTAGCTCTTTTCTTTCTCAGGCGCAACCGATGTTACTATTGATTCGAGAGAGGCTAAAGGCGATGACAAAGATTGAAAGGAGAAGGCCAGGCTGGAAGAGCTCCTGAAGACTTCTGCCGAGGAATAGGACAAATTGAAGGGCTTGGTAGGAGAAGGCCCACTAAGGGACATGATGCTCCTGGAGAAGGCCAATTCAGTCTCGTTTGGACTCGGCTGAGTCCAAACTGACAACCATAAAGGTTCATCTTCAACGAGTGGAGGAGGACAATACGCGGTCGACTAAACTGGGGCAAGCTACGCTTAACCCATATAACCTCAACATCACGATCTATTATAAAGTTAAAGAAACTATACATGACAACTACAGTCCATTCAACATGACAACCACGACCCATATAATACAGTGACCTTTAGAAGAGAAGCTCGGCATGCAAGCCAAGACTCTGCAAGTTTTTTCCACCTTAGTTTGCAAATGAGGATATTATCATCCTCCTCACTCTCATCTTCGGTGCTCAAAAACTACGACCCTTTCCTTCGAATTTAGAGCGACCATCCGGAATAAGCGCCACATGCAGCATGGAACCCACGACCCATTTAATATGATAAACACCATAAATGCATCTTGGCCTCCTGTCCAGCAAGACAGCCACGACCGATTTAACATGACAACTACAACCATAATGACATTTATAATAGGAAGAAGATCTCCCTTCAGCCGACAACCAGTGATGGTTGAAGAGACTGTTCTTCCTTTTGTGTTGAGATTATGGTCTTGGGCAACATGTTACAGCGGTCATGGTTGTCATGTTGTATGGGAAGTTGTAACGCCTTGAAATTCGGGGGTCGAGCATAACTCAGTTCCCGAGTTTTAAAACATCACTTATGCAACATATTTAATGATGGATGTATGTTGTCTGTATTAGTGCATAAAACATGGAATAGATTAAGCCAAAGTGCAGATATAATTTAGGGATAAGTGAAGAAAGCAAGCGGAAGACTTAAAGAAATATATGTGTGTACATGTGCAAATCCCTGAAATACATACACATACCAGGTCGTAATGTAAGTGTTGCTATCAAAATTACAAGTATCAAATTACATCATTTAATTTCTAAAAGAAATCCCAGCATCCCGCGCATCAGAACAAGGCTCATTAGTCTGAAAACTGCATAAAAGAGAAAGCAGCCTCAATATCCTCAATCTCCGGCTCAGCCTCAAAGGTTGCATCAACATCTGCAATATCAGAAACTAAGACAGAGTCTGGTGGGTGTTTAACACCGCCCCAGAACGTGGGAGTGAGTGATCAAATCAGTGGAATAATAAAGTAAAGGTTAACATGTTATCAGTTCAATCAAGCAGTAATGATAAAGCAGAACAATTAAACATGTTCTAAGTACTCTTATTAATGCAAGGATGTATGCAGAATGATGCGTGCCCTCACGCGTACACCCTCAACGTCTTCATCTTACGTTACGCATGACAATGCCTCAAAGTGCACCACATCTACAAAGCACATGTAAATGCGGTGCATGAACATGATTATCAAGTTGTTATTAGTCCTTTTCATACAGCAGGATTGGGAAGCTAAGGTACCTTCCTCATATCACCATCAAAACAGTGATCAATACTAGGGTTGTCAGTCCTAGGCATCTCATACGATCATATGGTTTCAAGTCGTTGCAAAGGGCTCGTCACCAATCAATGCACGCCTATCATACTATCGTTACTACACTAAGGCTCGTCACCTCTATGCGGTATCCAGGTATGCTCGAGGTCACTACAAAGGGCTCGTCACCAATCAATGTAGGAATATAGTGTCCTATACCACCATAATCGGCTCACGAGTTTAATTGCTCACTGGTCATTACGGGGAGGCTCGTCACCCCAGTGTAGGCCGACAGCTCGACCACGGTGTCCCATACCACCATGTCCGGCTCATGAGTCTTAGCGGATCAAGGTACCATGGTTAACAGGATTTCATTGGTAAGTTCGGTACCTTAGATTCAAACAGTAACGTCCATACATGGTGAACATACATTGAACAATCGGGTTATTTGACGAACTCGGTTAGCACAAGCGCACGTTGGGTTGAACGACATAGAGTGCGCAAACACTCTGCATGGCCAAACCACTGCCGTCAACTCTAATACGACTCGGGTTCGTCTAATCACGTCCTACGTGGCGAAAGCAATATCAGCCACGAACTTAAGGCCGATTATCGATTTCCTGGACCATTCATAGTCCTAAAAACATTACACTATAACAGATATTCGTATTGAATGTAGAACAGTAATGGAACAACAACTTCAACCATGTAACATATGAGTACTTGAAGAATATCAACTTAACATGAATATAAGCATAAGTAATGCTTGAACTTAAACAACAAGGAAGGTAACCTGCATGAAGGAAATCATACACACTAGTGGGAGAGTTGAGAATCGCTTCTCAACGCCCATACTAGGTTGATATATCACACTTTAGATCATTCAGACATTTCTACAAACACTTAGAATACATAATACAACATACATGACATATGTTGAAAAACACGCATTTGAACAATTCCTTTTGCCAAGGAGTTGTCACACATACATCTAGCATACATACACGACAAATAATCATGGCAATGACATGTTCATATTTTATATGCATACGGTACTTTATACATACACATAGAATACACAAATCTCAATATAACACATGCATATCAGGAACGCAAAATAAACATAACATTTGGCATGTGAAATCTCATCTATAGCAAGAATAAACCATTCCCTGGCATTGAAAGCCTTGAAAACCATAACCTATACGATTAAAGTCTGCACCTTAATCCAGAAAAGAACACTGAACTGATTTCAGACGATATATCTTCGTCAACGGCGACAAGATAACCTAAAGCAAGAATAGAAATGAGCTACAGCAACACAAAGACTATTCTAAGCTCTAACACAGATTAGGGTTAGGTTAACTTACCCAAAGATGAACTCAGAATCGCTGGAATAACGATTCAAAAGTGAAGGTTTAAGGATGAAGAAGAACAGGAAAGAATCTAAGATGATTCACCAACTTCTCTCTCACTTTCTATCTCTTTTCCTTTCTCTTTCTTAGCTAGGGTTAGGAAATTCGTATGGAAAAGAGAGCTAGGGTTTTAAGGTCTATAAATAGGCCTAACGTTGATGAAAACAACCCCAGGGCCAAGGTATACTTAGGGTATAACCAAAACGGGCCTCTCATGATCCAACGGAGCACTTCCGGTGGGCCTATTACCATGAAAGGTCGGACTTAAGCTCACTGACCATGGATCTAGGTCAAGCTGAGTTTTCGTACCAACCGGATCTTCAGATCAGCCGTGGCGGACCACACTCAATTCAACGGTCACCGAAACTCGATCAGGTCCACAAGCACAAGAACATGCCTGGGCCACCTTCCCTGATCAGAGGGTGAAATTGGGTCAGAATCCAATGGTCAGATTGCTTAAAATCGTCGTGCAAGTGACACAACTCAGATTTCATAAAATCTTATTAAATTTCCAACCATTCACACACTCTTCACTCCGGACTCAATCAAATCGACCCAGAACATCATCTGGACTTGATTTTTGAGGTGATGGCCAAGTCCAACATGGTGACCGCAACAGCCTAAGATCATCGCTATTGGACTTTCGACGCGCGGTTCAGGTCCGATCCAGAACTTCTAAAAATTCTCAAGAACAACTGGATTTAGCGATGGATCCCAGATTTCTGAGTAACATAACGCTAACTATTCTACAGGTTTTGAGTCATGCAGATCAAATTTAAAGTGATTGATGCAAATTTCATAAGTAATCGAGTATAGCGCTAATTACCCCAAAAACAACTACTAAGGAAAATAGAGGTAGTACTCGGGTCTTGGCACAAAATTTCCCGGGTCATTACAATCAACCCCCCTTAAAGAAAATTTCATCCTCGGAATTCATACCTTCTCATATTCCTCAAGGATCTGAGGGTAGCTCTTCCTAACCTCAGCTTCAGATTCTTAAGTAATCTCTTCCTCACTATGATGCGTCCATAGCACCTTCACAAGAGGGATGACCTTGCTACGCAATACCTACTCCTTCCTGTCGAGAATACATGTCGGTCGCAGTACATAAGTGGCATCCTCACTCAACTGCACCTGCTCCCAACTGATAATATGCGAAGGATCAGGAACGTACTTCTTCAGCATAAAAACATGAAATACGTTATGCACGCCCGCAAGAGGTGTGGGTAAAGCAAGGCAGTATGCTACCGCTCCCACTCGATCCAGAACTTGAAATGGACCAAAAAATCTCGGCGTAAGCTTCCCCTTCTTGCCGAACCGCAGAACTCCCTTTATAGGAGAGACCTTAAGAAAAATATGGTCTCCAACCTCAAACTCAAGCAGTCGCTGCCTCGTATCAGTATAACTCTTCTACCTACTTTGGGCTGTCAGAAGTCGACGTCGAATGATGTCAACTTTCTCTGAAGTCGCCTGCACCAACTCTGGGCTAACCAAACTACGCTCACCAACTTCTGCCCAGCAATGCAGTGCTCTGCACGGGCGACCATACAACGCCTCATAGGGAGCCATGTCAATACTCGCCTAGAAACTGTTATTATATGCGAACTCTGCATACTAAAGATAATCATCCCAACTGTCCTTGAAATCCAAAACACAAGCTTGCAACATGTCTTCCAGGACCTGATTCACGCATTCCGTCTGCCCATCTGTTTGCAGATGAAACGCGGTGCTGAACTTCAGTTTCACACCCATCGCTTCCTGGATACGAGTCCAGAAGATAGATGTGAAACGCGTGTCTCTATCAGACATAATCTCCAAGGGAACTCCATGCAGACGTACAATCTCCTTGATATACAGCCTAGCCAACTCGTCTGCAGAGTTTGTGACTCTGATCGGTAAGAAGTGAGCCGACTTCATCAATCGGTCGACGATCACCCAAATAGAGTCATATCCCTTCCTCATTCTCGGTAACCCAGAAATAAAATCCATAGAGATGAAGTCCCACTTCCATTTTGCTATGAACATGGGCTAAAGCAACCTAGGAGGTCGGCAATGCTCTGCCTTGACCTGCTGGCACGTGAGACAACGAGAAACAAACTCAGCAATCTGGACCTTCATATTGTCCCACCAATAAGATCTCCTCATATCCTGATACATCTTCGTGCTACCAGGATGCATCGCAAGCTTAGAACTATGGGCTAACTCGAGAACCTCCCGTCTCAAGTCAGGGATGTGGGGAACACATAACCGGCCACGAAATCGTAGGCCCCCATCAGAACTAACACTCCAGTCGGAGTTCTCATCTGTACCAACCCGCTTCTTCATCTTCACCAAAAGCTCATCATCTGCCTGAGCTGCAACGATCTTCTCGTCGATAAGGGGTTGTACACGAATGTGTACGATAACATCATACGGCTCTTCCACCATAAGCTTCTGCTCAAAGTCTCGCACAAACTCCAACATATCCCACTCTGCTATCATCAGCGGAGCCGCAAACTCAATAGCCTTCTTACGACTCAACGCATCTGCCACAAGGTTCGCCTTGCCTGGATGGTATGAAACATCGAACTTAAAGTCCTTCAATGTTTCCATCCATTGGCGCTGCCTCATATTCAAATCACGCTGCGTGAAAATATACTTAAGGCTCTTGTGGTCGCAAAAGAGCTCGAACTCCTCTCCATAGAGGTAATGTCTCCAGAGCTTTAATGCAAAAATGACAGCAGCCAACTCCAGGTCGTGCATAGGGTAATTCTCTTCGTGCTTCCTCAACTGCCGCGAAGCATAAGCAATCACCCCGTCCTTTTGCATAAGGACACAACTTAGACCAATGCAAGAGGCGTCAGTATATATAATATACTTAACCCCTTGCTCTGGCAATACTAGCACAAGGGCGGACGTCAACTTGTCCTTCAGCTCTTAAAAAGCTAACTCCGCCCTCTCATTCCAAGCAAACTTCAAATCCTTCCGTGTTAACTGTGACAACGGTCTGGCAATCTTCGAGAAGTCTTGAATGAAGCGTCGATAATAGCCTACAAGACCCAGAAAGCTCCTTACCTCAGTAACTGAACCAGACTGTTTCCAGTCCTGCACTGCAGCTACCTTAGCAAGATCGATGGCTATCCCTTCCTTGGACACCACATGTCCCAGGAACTTGACTTCCTCTTTCCAGAAATCACACTTCTTGAACTGCACAAAAAGCTGATTCTTCCTGAGAGTATCCAAAACCGCTCTTAAGTGCTCCTCATGTTCTTCCCTGCTCGCAGAATATATCAAGATGTCATTGATAAAGACAATGACGAATCGAAATAAGAATGGTTGAAACACGCTGTTCATTAGATCCATGAACACGGTCGGTGCGTTCATCAGACCGAACGACATCATAAGGAACTCATAGTGACCGAAGTTAGTCCTGAAAGTGGTCTTCTGCACGTCCTCATCCTTGACGCGCAACTGATGATACCCTAACTGCAGATCAACCTTCGAAAAGTACCATGCCCCCTTCAATTGATCAAACAGATCATCAATCCTGGGCAAAATGGTACTTATTCTTCACAGTTACCAAATTCAACCTGCGATAATCAATACATCATCGCAAGGAACCATCCTTCTTCTTCACAAACAAGACAGGTGTTCCCCAAGGAGACACACTAGGCCGAATAAAATCCAAATTCAGCAAACCATCTATCTGCTTCCTCAACTCCTCCATTTCACTCGGAGGCATACGATAGGTGGGCAATGAAATGGGCACCGCACCAGGCATGAGATCGATAGCAAAATCAATCTCACGCTGAGGAGGTAATCCAGGAAGCGCCTCAAACACATCTTCAAACTCCCGAACTATCGGTGTGTAAACTAACGCCGATTCAGCCATACTCTCCAACAGAGAAGTATAATAATCAAGACGAAGAGGGTAACTGACCTGAACTGGGAAAGTAACAGTCTCGCCCTTAGGTCCATGGATCGTCACTGATCTTGCTTCACAATCAATCTCTGCTCGCATCTTCGTGAGCCAATCCTTACCCATAATAACATCATAATGAAAAAGGGGTGCGACAAAGAAATCAACACAGATCGATCCACTTCCTAGATCTACCAAACAACTCATACAATGCTTGCCCAAAGCAGAAGAAGTCCCCGTAGCGGTAGTAAGCGTCACTCCTTGCATAGAAACAGTTCTCAAACACAAACGCCTAACTGCCGCATATGATATAAAAGATGTAGTAGACCCTGTATCCACCAACATAGAAACGTGAATACCTTCAATGTGCGATGTAACCTCGAAGGATCTTGGCACCAAGTCAGACATAGGCACTTCAGCTGAGAGCGCATGAACTCGAGCCTGCTGCTGACGATTCGACGGAGGAACCATGGGCCGCTAAGGTGGCCTGAAGCTAGGTACTGTAGGTCTGAAGGATGGATGAGCTGGCGCTGAACGAAGAGGTGGAGGAGAAATAACCTGAGGCATCAGACGGCTAATCCTCTGGGGTGGAGTGAAACCACTGGTTCGCATACGCGAAAAGTAAAAAACGATCCAAATGCCCCATCTTCCCACAATACGAACAACGAATATCAGCTCGCATCTACTGAGCGGGCGACGCTGAACGCCTAGGAGGAGAATCTGCTCGCGCCCTCTTGCCGAAAAAAGGTGCACCCTGAAAATCAGGTCCCGGCCTAGGAACCATCGGTGCTCGTATATAGGATGACCTGTCCCCGTCCTGCTCTGCTCGCAAGGACATGCTCACCAACTCCGCATAAGAAGAAATGCTAGCACAGCAAATCTTCGATCGGATCTCAGGGCTCAATCCCTCAGAAAAACGCCGCATCCTCATCGGCTGATCGCCTAGAATCAAAGGAACATACCGACCTAGCTCAGTGAACTGGTTCTCATACTCCGTCACCGACAGCCCTCCCTGGCTGAGGCGAAGGAACTCACTCTCCTTCTCATGTCGGTACGTAACTGGGAAATACTTCTCGTGGAAGCGTACCTCAAACGCCTTCCACAACCACTCAAATCCTTCCTCGACAATGTGAAGAACACTGTCCCACCAAAGACTGGCCTCCTTCTCAAACATGAAGGAGGCAAGCTCGACCTGCTCAACCTCAGAGCAGTGCAGCGGTCTCAGCATCTTAGAGATGCGATCGATCCAATACTCGGCCTCCTCGGGTCTATGAGAACCCGTAAAAGTAGGAGGTCGTAAGCGTTGGAATCGCTTAAAAGTGCCATTGACACTGGCGCTCCTAGATAGAGGCATAGGTGAAGTAGGAGGAGTCGCCCCCACTGACTAAGCAAAGATGCCAGCCATAGAAGAGAGAAACTGCTGCTGCTGGTGCTGCTGTTGCTAAATCTACTGCTGCTGCATCAACAGCATCATCTGCTCAAACCTATCAGTAGGCGGAGCAGACGAAGATGCACAGCTTGGCTCAGGAACCGAAGGCATGACTAGAGGAGCTATAGGTGTCAGCCCAACACCGGCATGAGACGGGCCCGCCTATGGATTCGTCTGGCTATCACTTAAGGGAGGAACCCCAGTAAGCGACTCAACCAAGGAGAGATGGGCCGAAGTCTTCGAACCCTTAGGAGGGATCCCTACATTCAACAGAGGATGCAACCTGTAAGATTCTACGTCCACATAATCCATCCACACAGCATTCACAGCACAACATCAAAGATAAACAACATGCATTCCATTAAACAAAATTATCGCAATACAGTAGTGCAGCATTACATGAATCACGACTAGGAAAGCATGTGAACTACAACTTCTAAAACTTCAAGTAACAACAAGCAACTACAAACAACTCCAACTACAAAGCCAACAACGGCTACACACAGAAAGAAACAACAAACAAAGCAAAGGACGACTACAACGACAGCTACTCATCAGAATCAGAAGATGGAGCCGGGGCACCCTTATCCTGTAAGCAACATAGGATAGACTTCAGAGTTCGAGTCACCTTCTTAAACTTATGCTTCACAAGGCCTCGAAGATCCATAATATCCTGGCGTAGAACAGCCTGCCCTTCTTCAAGCTGAGCAATATGGGCATCCCTGGCAGCCTAATCTACGCTCTGCTCTGGTGTCACAGGAGGAGAGCTCTCACTCATATCCCGTGCCTTTACCTCTTCCTCGTCCTGCTCTGTTTCTTCCTCAATCTCAGCACCACCTTCAGTATAACTCTCATCCTCATCACTCTCTGACTCATCTTCACTCTCTGAGGCCTGTCGATGAGGACCAATCTCCATCTGCTTAAGGGTCGTCAGATTAATATGACGAACAGGAACCGGCTTCTCTGCTCCAAGCCTATAGCCAAACTCATGAGCAAGCTTACAGATAAGTCGGTCAAAAGGAAGCGATTCGGTCCTCCTAGTCGAACGAGCGATAAGGATAATCTGACGTAAGATGTACGTCGGCACACACAACTTCGCTTCTTTCCCCACCTGATACAGAAAATCTACCATCAGGCGCGTACACTCGCTGCGGTTGCTCCACCTTGGATATACATTGAACGTACACATGTGATGAAGCAAGCGAAAGTCGTCCGTCATGTTGGTAGCCAGAAGACTCCTATTAGGCTGCCATTCGACCAGACGACCACACAGGAATCGGGTGTGGCGATCCCTCTCGCGCATACTGTTCAAATTCTTCTCATTGGCATGCACCTCACTAAGTGGCATATTCAGGAGTCGGGATATCAAAGCGACGTTAACCATGGCCTCCCGACTGCTACCACAAGGAATCTTGAACTGCAGAGGCTCCAGCGAAGGATCACGAATATTGGCATAAAAAGCTCAAACAGTACTTGCATTCTCACGATGCTCATCCTCAAACAAGGGACACCAACCAGCCCCTTCCAGGTGCTCCAACAATAGGAACTCTCCAAATAGCCGCGGATCAACATGAGCCTCAAAAAGGACTCTACGGCCTTCATAGACTCCATGTGATAGCTCCGCCAATAAGGTCCTATCAATGGGAGCTTGAGGATCAAGGTCCCGCTTAGTCTGGAATTCACTAGCGGCGGTCGTGCTCCCGGCGGCACCTCTCGGCCTCCGTGCACGGGTTGGGTGGCTAGGCCTGGCTTTATCCACGGGCGCTCTCTTCTTCCCCATCAAAGAAAGAAGGGAGGAAATGAAAAAGATGGCTGTAATAAACTCAAAGAGGGCCATGAGAAATGAGAGAGAGAGAAATAGGAAGAATGAGAAACTTCCACACACTTGGGATCCCAAAAGAGGATTCGAGAGCCCAAACGAGAAGAAAAGAAAGTATAAACAATAATGGGGGTGAGGGTTTTGAGATGGGTGGATAGGGTTTGCACGAAAATGAAAGAAGAAGAAGATTTGGAAGAGATTTGAAGAAGTTTGGAGAAGAACTTGAAGGAAATGAGAGCTTGGGAGGGAGGATTATGAAGAAAGTAGGGTTTAAAAGAAGTTTAAACTACCAAACCGTGGAGGGGTGGGCCACACTAGGCCAAACATTCGTCAGCCCGAGCCGGCCAGCCCGGCCTGGCCCGCTGATTGGCGAGGCCTCGCCGAGCCGGCGATGGCATCGCCGGTCTCTGGACCATCCGGCTATGCCTCGCCATTTGGGCGAGGTCCTCCTAGTCCCTTATGCTAAAAAAGATGTGGGTCCCCCCTGGGCCCCACTGGAAATGCCCCGATCGGCCCCTTTGCTAGATTCGACGCCTATCGGGCCATTCGGGCAGAAATCTGATACAAAAGGAGATTTCTTGAAGATTGAAGGGTTAAGATGGGGTGATAGACCATCTAGACTCATTAATAAATGGTCTACGAAAGGTTTCGGGTCGCTGTGGGTGATCAGGAGAGAGCACAGACTCGATCTCGGCGATCGTTTTCAGTAAACTTTCGCTGATAGAAGCAACAGAACACAAACACACAATCTACGATAAACTCGCACCCAAATACACTAAAGTGGTGACAACGTGCGGTGTGTGACCATAACCCAGGTCTGGTTTAATCCAGATCATGCTTTGATACCAACTTGTAACGCCTTAAAATTCGGGGGTCGAGCATAACTCAGCTCCCGAGTTTCAAAACATCACTTATGCAACATATTTAATGATGGATGTATGTTGTCTGTATTAGTGCATAAAACATGGAATAGATTAAGCCAAAGTGCAGATATAATTCAGGGATAAGTGAAGAAAGCAAGCGGAAGACTTAAAGAAATATATGTGTGTACATGTGCAAATCCATGAAATACATACACATACCATGTCGTAATGTAAGTGTTGCCATCAAAATTACAAGTATCAAATTACATCATTTAATTCCCAAAAGAAATCCCAGCATCCAGCGCATCAGAACAAGGCTCACTAAAACCCGTCTGAAAACTGCATAAAAGAGAAAGCGGCCTCAACATCCTCAATCTTCGGCTCAGCCTCAAAGGTTGCATCAACATCTGCAACATCAGAAACTAAGACAGAGTCTGGTGGGCCCTAGAACATGGGAGTGAGTGATCAACTCATTGGAACAATAAAGCAAAGGTTAACATGTTATTAGTTCAATCAAGCAGTAATGATAAAGAAGAACAATTAAACATGTCCTAAGTACTCTTATTAATGCAAGGATGTACGCAGAATGATGCGTGCCCTTGCGCATACACCCTCAGCGTCTTCATCTTACGTTACGCATGACATCGCCTCAAAGTGCGCCACATCTACAAAGCACATGCAAATGCGGTGCATGAACATGATTACCAAGTTGTTATTAGTCCTTTTCATACAGCAGGATTGGGAAGCTAAGGTACCTTCCTCATATCACCATCCAAACAGTGATCCATACTAGGGTCGTCAGTCCTAGGCATCTCATATGATCATATGGTTTCAGATCATTGCAAAGGGCTCGTCACCAATCAATGCACGCCTATCATACCATCGTTACTACACTAAGACTCGTCACCTCAATGCGGTATCCAGGTATGCTCGAGGTCACTACAAAGGGCTCGTCACCAATCAATGTAGGCCGACAGTGCGAATATAGTGTCCCATACCACTATAATTGGCTCACGAGTTTGGTTGCTCACTGGTCACTACGGGGAGGCTTGTCACCCCAGTGTGGGCCGACAGCTCGACCACGGTGTCCCATACCACCATATCCAGCTCATGAGTCTTAGCGGATCAAGGTACTATGGTTAACAGGATTTCATTGGTAAGTTCGGTACCCTAGATTCAAACAGTAGCGTCCATACATGGTGAACATACATCGGACAATCGGGTTACTTGACGAACTCGACTAGCACGAGCGCACGTTAGGTTGAACGACATAGAGTGGGCAAACACTCCGCGTGGCCAAACTACTGCCGTCAACTCTAATACGACTCGGGTTCGTCTAATCACGTCTTACGTGGTGAAAGCAATCTCAGCCACGAACTTAAGGCCGATTACCTATTTCCTGGACCATTCATAGTCCTAAACACATTACACTACAATAGATATTCGTATTGAATGTAGAACAGTAATGGAACAACAACTTCAACCATGTAACATATGAGTACTTGAAGAATATCAACTTAACATGAATGTAAGCATAAGTAATGCTTGAACTTAAACAATAAGGAAGGTAACCTGCATAAAGGAAATTATACACACTAGTGGGAGAGTTGAGAATCGCTTCTCAACACCCATACTAGGTTGATATATCACACTTTAGATCATTCAGACATTTTTACAAACACTTAGAATACATAATACAACATACATGACATATGTTGAAAATGAGCTACAACAACACAAAGACTATTCTAAGCTCTAACACAGATTAGGGTTAGGTTAACTTACCCAAAGATGAACTCAGAATCGCCGGAATAACGATTCAAAAGTGAAGGTTTAAGGATGAAGAAGAACAGGAAAGAATCTAAGATGATTCACCAACTTCTCTCTCACTTTCTCTCTCTTTTCCTTTCTCTTTCTTAGCTAGGGTTAGGAAATTCGTATGGAAAAGAGAGCTAGGGTTTTAAGGTCTATAAATAGGCCTAACGTTGATGAAAACAACCCCAGGGCCAAGGTATACTTAGGGTATAACCAAAATCGGCCTCTCACGATCCAACGGAGCACTTCCGGTGGGCCTATTACTATGAAAGGTCGGACTTAAGCTCACTGACCCTGGATCTAGGTCAAGCTGAGTTTTCGTATCGACCGGATCTTAAGATCAGCTGTGGCGGACCACACTCAATTCAACGGTCACCGAAACTCGATCAGGTCCACAAGCACAAGAACATGCCTGGGCCACCTTCCCTGATCAGAGGGTGAAATTGAGTCAGAATCCAACGGTCAAATTGCTTAAAATCGTTGTGCAAGCGACACGACTCAGATTTCATAAAATCTTATTAAATTTCCAACCGTTCACACACTCTTCACTCCGGACTCAATCAAATCGACCCAGAACATCATCTGGACTTAATTTTTGAGGTGATGACCAAGTCCAACATGGTGACCGCAATAGTCTAAGATCATTGCTATCGGACTTTCGACGTGAGGTCCAGGTCTAATCCAGAACTTCCAAAAATTTCCAAGAACAACTGGATTTAGCGATGGATCCCAGATTTCAGAGTAACATAGCACCAACTATTCTACAGATTTTGAGTCATGCAGATCAAATTTAAAGTGATTGATGCAAATTTCTCAAGCAATCGAGTATAGTGCTAATTACCCCAAAAACAACTGTTAAGGAAAATACAGGTAGTACTCGGGTCTTGGCACAAAATTTCCCGGGTCATTACAGAAGTATGCATGAATGCGGTTTGACTCCCTTTCGCATTACCACCAAAGTACCTGGGCTTCTCGACTCTGTCCTTCCTTCACCTTGGTAGATGCCTACTCGCAGTTGAAACAGAATGGAATACTAACCTCGTAGTGGAAGAGGCTTTCAGACGAGTGAAACGATGAGGAGAAACAATGTCGCTCTCTGGCTATTTGGTCCCTGGATCTTGGCTTCTCTAGGAAAACAAGAGAAGAGGAAGGAGAGGGTCTTTCAAATGTACATAAGTGCGACATTAGCCCCTCCCGAAACTCGCGGTGCAGGTGATCGGTGGTCTGTGGGCCCCAGCATGATGTATGTGCTTCGTCTAGTCCGTTCGTCCGGTTTAAGATATCATTTTATAGCTTAAATCAGAAAAAGAGAGTGATAGAACTCTCCGATGGACCACACTACGGGGAAATTATAGTTATTGGATATCCACCATTAAAATTCCCCTAGGCACACCGTGATTGGATCATGCTCGTTTTTGGTCTCGTGCCATGAAATGATCCATAGAAATATATGGACGGCATGGATGAAACACGTACTTAGTGGTGGATCCCACAGAGTGCCATGCACCAGCCATTGGACGGTGTCCCGGGGAGTAGCCGATCCATCCGTTTCTTGGGGGTTAAGGCAGCGGGTGACATATGCTTCACGCCAGGATTGTACAAGTCCTGAACCAAGGTCAAGGGCATTTTCATCTGAAAGAAATTCTAGAAGTTGTCAGAAGGTCCTTTGGGGAATATATGGAGTGTTGTAGCGATTGAGGTAATTGACCCCTCTTTTTATGTAAGTATCAGGTCAGCCTTGCTTTGACCGGGCTCCTCGGACTCGTGCACAGCGAGTACATGTCCCTCCTATGCACTCGCACCTCAAGGTGGGGTCCACCATGATGCCCGTGGGAAATCCACTCCGTCCATTCTCTTTAGAGGCTCTAATTAGGTCCTCTGACTAAAACCCAGGCAGATTCAAAGCTCAAGTGGGCCCCAGGACTTGATTCTAATCATATTTGTGGATTTGCCTCGATCTAATGGTCAGATCACATCCAAACTTCTCATTTATGGTAAAAATGTCCACGAGACCACTTAACTAGGATTTAGTGGTTGGATTATGTGGTCTACTACACACTTATAACATTAAATATCCTTTTTACAATTTTTTTTAACATTATTATTATTATTATTATTATTTTCTAAGTTGTTTATCGTGATTTGCATCTTGATCAACGCCATTTATTTACTCAATCGGCCGTCAATAGGGCTTTGATAAGAAAGATTAGATTATTTTAAATTTGTAAGTAAGCCATACCCAGTGAACATCCTAATGATTCAAATAATCCAATGGTTGAATTGACTCATGTTTAGTTATTAATAGTCCTAGGAACCCTAAAAAGTATTTAGGTGTGATCTGGTAGTCAAATATAGGGATAGATGATCCAGTTTGTGTTTCTAAAGGATGGATAATCCAATGAGATGTTGTAACCTGATGAATGGTGGATCTTGGACTTTGATCCCTAATTTACTTTATGTGATTTAATTGTACTAAATAGGTGTATTTTGAAATATCATCATGATCCAGATTCTAATGGTAGGATTACTTATTGATTTATTTATTTAAGCACAAGGTCAATTTAATCATGTTGTGGTGGTAAAACGGACAGATCAATCTCAAACCTTACGATTGTGTTGTGAGTAGTCATAGTCCAAAATCAGATGGTTGGAAGGTTATTAGGGATCTATGGATGATTGAACTAAATTCTTAAATGTCTTCTCGTCATAGGCAACATCAAATGGTTAAGATGGATAGATTGAGGGTGACTGTTCAAGTAAGCTAGGTTAGCGTTCATACTAAGTTGGGTGACACGATAACTGTTGATGATTCGTAGGGTTTTTAGTATAGTTTATGATAACATTCAATTTAGTTAGATTACACGGTAACACCTGAGTATTGAAAAGTACAGGGCGTTACAATTCGCTTGTTGCGATGGCTTTCCCTTTATTCTTATGAATTCATAATGATTCTGCAGAAGATGTCTTTACAGTTGTAGTTGGCGGTACTGGAAGACCTTTTGGAGTGACAGGCTTTTCAGTCCTTCTTGAATACGATGAATGTGTAACTGAGGTGAGGCTAAGTCTTGCGATATCTCGCACAATCTATCCTCTAACCATACTTGGCGGGACCACATTTCTTATGGGAGGAGATCGAAATCTCCGTCTTTTGGATGTTACAACTATCCATTCTTTACCGTCTTGTTGCGCTATTGGTGAAGCGGAGACTATCCCTGACATTACCTGATGTCGCTCATCTATGAACACAGTTGATTTAGTCTTTCATGATACCTTCTTTGATGATGATTGCGTATTACCGATATGGTCTACAACGAATCCATTGGGTGTGAAATAAATGACTATGTTAGTCAGGAGCGAAGCCATTGCGATTGTGTAAGAATGAAATGCCTATAATCTAAACAAACTGTTAGTTATTTCGATTCAGTCGAATTGTACTTTGTTTTAAAGATGAAGGGGAGGATGTTTCCATTGAGAGTTTTCATTTTGGCACCATTACGATGCCGATTGATGATAATCGTTTTCCAAACAATTTCTAAGTTAATATTGAATGAGTTATTATCCCTAGCAGAGTTGCCATTTTGTTTTGATAAGAAACGAATGTATTTCGATAGAGGAATTATCACTCAATAATAACGAAGAAAATAAAAGAATAGTCATCATCATATATTTAAGTAATTATGAGTTTCGATTACATCCTCATGTCTCCCTTGATTTTGAATAAAACACATGAAGTTAGTATTTTATTTCGGCATCATTTCGGCATATTTGGTGTTCATCAAAGCGACGGAGTTGTCCGGGTCTAAGATCCCTTATTCCCCATCAATATGCATGAGGTATATGCATAAGAGAATGAGCCATAGATAGATCTGGAGATTTACACAACAAGTAAACCATTGAAGCCCTATTATGGAGCATATTGGATCCATTGCTTGGGCATTGGAGAGTCATTGCACAGGTGTGCAATGGAACTCTATTGCACAGGAACGCAATAGGCCAACTTCTTGTTGGATACCTTGTCTTTCCTTCTCTCTAACTCCAAAAGCTCCCGAGCACCTCTCTAACTTCTTCAAAAATCATGCAAATGAGGAGATGAGGGGGTATTTATAGCATTCGCAGATGGGAAGTCTATTTTTACGCAACAGGAGAGTCTAGTGCAATAGCACTCTAGGATTGGGAGTCTATTTCTGCGCAACAGGAGAGTCTGGCGCAACAACACGCTGGGACTGGGAGTTTGTTTTCGCGCAACATGGGAGTTTGGAGATGCAGCACTCTGGAACTGGAAGTCTATTTCCGCACAAGAGGATTCACAAGCTTCTCTAACTTTTGACTGACTGAAATGAGGATGAGAGGGGAATTTATAGGCATCTCACACGTGTGAAGTCTATTTCCGCACAACAAGGGAGTTTGTTTTTGCACAACAGGGGAGTTTGGCGCAATAACACTCTGGGACTGGGAGTCTATTTCCACGCAACATGGGAGTTTGGCACAACAACACTCTGGGACTAGGAGTCTGTTTCCACACAATAGGGGAGTTTGGCGCAATAGCACTTTGGGACTAGGAGTCTGTTTCTGCGCAATAGGGGAGTCCGACGCAATAATACTCTGGGACTGGAAGTCTGTTTCTGTGCAATAGGGGAGTCTGGAGATGCAACACTTTGGGACTGGGAGTGGAGATGCAATACTTTTTGTGCACCAACATCTTCTATATGAGCGGTCAAAGCAATGGTTCTTACCTAATGGATAGTGTGGAATTTACATATACAATCTTGGTGGAATGAGGGTCTTTTATGTGCTTGGGGAAATGAGCTTGGATATGTGATATTTTAATAGTTGGACGAGGATTGTTGTCTAATTTCTGTATTAACCGTCTATTTTCTTGCCATCAATTGAATGGCTAGAATTTTCAAATATGGGATATACATCGTGTTTGGTCTAATCAACAATGGACCTTGTGGCATGAAATGTTTCTATCTGTCGACGTTAAATTGACGATGAAAACAATATGTTAATGGTAAAAAATGTAGTGAGATAAACTATAGAAAAGCTACCTGATCAAATTGTCTCCTGAGTTTTATTTTTAAACAGGAAGTCATCCGTCTTGGTTCCAATAAATGCTAGACCCGATTAATACATGACCCCATCACATGTTCTGTGGAGAGATGGGTATACCATTGTCTAATTCTTCTTACTCTACTAGTAAATGGGTGGACCTGATCAATACATGACTACCGTATCATTTTTTTTGAATGCCTGACCAACCAGTCCGATGTGACCCGATTCGAATCGGTGCCAACTTGATCCGACTCGGTATCTCTGACCGATTCGGACTCAGTTTGGGTCAGCTCAGCCAAGACCCGGACTCGGATTAAGTCAACTCTGCTAGACTTGGTACCGAGTGGGATTGAGTTCGGTCAGCGATTTTCCAAAACCGGATTGAGTCTGGTTGGAACGAGTTAGTCTGGTTGGACCTAACTCGGTCCGACTAGACTTGATGCCCACCTCTAGCCATAAGTACTCTCAAATTAATAAATGGCCTTCAATTTTGGCACAGCCGATATTTGGGTCCAAGCTCTGTGGGCCATGTCTGAAAACCCATAAAATGAGCCAGCCTGGCCAATTGACAGCTAGATACACATCAATATTGCCCGCCAATATTGAAAGCCTGTTTGCCCTCTGCAAATATCTTAAAATCTTTCAAAGAAAAGATAAACAAACAAGAAGAATTAAAAGTCTAGATCCTACTAGAATTCCAATGGATACACAATCTAGTTGAATCTTGGGCCCATACAGTTGTAAAAGGCCTTTTCTAACCTGACACTATCGGCTGGTGATCTAGGCCATCTGATTAGATCCAAAGGTACCGTGGTCCAATCAGTCATCCAGACCATTGATTCAGTCCAACATAACAATCATGTCAATTGATCAAACCCAAGTGGCCTCTCAGATCAGTTTGGACCCTTGATGTGGTTCAGCTCTTCAATCTGGACTGTTGAATGGTCTAGATCTTCATTCTAGACGGTTGGATGAACTTGCTATATTTGGACCTTCGGATGGGCCCCAATCTGAAGTATGATACCCTGGCCTTTGATGGATTAACAATGTAACAACTCGTGGACTCCCATCGGAAGATTGGACGGGTCATGTGTTGAGATGTCTGATCCATAGGAAATGATGTGATACTTTCAAGAGAACGCTCCTTGTTCAATTGCAATGGGCCCAAAAAGTTCCCTTGATCAGTAGAAAAATAAACGGCTAAGATAAAAAGAAAAAAAGAAAAAAAAAAAATCTAGTCGCCATCATCGACTGGAAAAAGAGGGTAAAGATTGAATACCTAGAATCTTCCATCCTGGGAGACTTTTGGGTCATGGTTCGTCCATTGGCCAATGGTCTCTATCACCTAACCAATGGGCCTTGTTTGTAACGACTTGGGGTCTTTGCTTGCCCATGTGCTCTTCACTTCTGCTCTACTTGTGTTGATTGAGACCGTTTGACTCGGAAGTCTCCACTCATGGTTTATGTGGAAAAAAAATGTATCTCACTCATCAAAGATCTCATCATGCACACCGATGTAGGCCAGGTGAGCCTCAGGTATCACTTTGATGGCTGAGATCAAGGCCACAAACGGTTATCGATATTTTGGCAGGATTTTTTCTTTTTAAATTTTGATTTTGAGCTTTTGTGGGATTTTTCTGGTCATTTCATTTTATATGATCTTTTACTCATTTAAATGAAATCAGATTTCTAGCTAGGACTAAAATAAATGGTCTAGATCATGAGTTGTCTTTGATTTAATATTGTTCCTTCTTCAATGAAAGTCTCTTCTCGATTTTTCTCTAATAAAGGGAAAGTTAGTCTTCCCTTAATCACGCTATAGGGTTATGATGGGAGAAAAGTAAACAAACTGTCTAATTAGTTGACTAAATAGATGGATGGATGGAGAAGAGAAGATAAGAGAAGAGGAGATAGGGATTTTTTTCATCCTTCTTTCTCCCCTAAGGCATGCCATCCCCCTTTGGGAAAACTCATTTCAACAAGGAACGGACTTTAGTATACCCCACATCATCAAAAGTTTGTTAATATGCTTATTTTATGCATTTGATTTCACCTAAATCTTTTTGCTATTTATAAAGTTTACTCTTGGCCCAAAATCTATGCAAGCACATGAAGTGGATTACTAAAAGATCCATCAAGCTATATAAAATACTTTAAAGGTGAAATAAAAAGATCAACTGATAAAAATTGTTCAAGAAACCTTCTGAAGATAATCTGAGGTGCTTGCAAACTATATACAAATGCTAGAGGGTCCAACCAATAAGATTTATCCATAAATCAAGTCATGTGAAAACTAGTGAAATGAGTGTTGGTGTATGTCATGTTTTTATTGAATCGCGATAATGCATGGACCCGATCACAGCCATATATTGGCTACTAAAGTGACCTTGTTTATTTAAAAAAATTACTTCCAATTTGTTAAATTGATCACTGATAATGTAGAGAGACTTTGGCCCTAGCTTTGACAAGTGAGTTAACCTCCAAATAAGGTAATGATAGTCTCATTAATGGGCTTATAGAGGAAGCTTTTCCAACGAGACTAAGATGGTTTTGATTTAACTCGTAGGGCCGTTTGGATACTACCAGATAAATTACTTCTTTCACTTAAATTAGTTTATTAAGTGTTATGGTAAAAGTAACTTATTAGCTAAAAACTAGTTATCTAAATAAGTTTTTATTTTATTTTATTTTAAAGCTTTTCAACTTGTGACTTCTCTACTTTTCTGTCTCACGCTCCGTGTCTAAGGAGGCTCTCTCTCATTGCCATATCAAAGGAGGCTCCACATGTTGGACTCTCTACATTGGAGGTGGGGCTCAAATGGTGGACGGTCTACATAAAAAGTGGGCCCTACATGATGGATGGCCCCATATTAATTTCAGCCCACATATGGATGGTCCACATCAAAGGTTGACCCATAATGATAAAAGGACAACATTCAAATTAGTGGGCTGACATGATGGACGATCCACATCAAAGGTGGTCTCCACATGATGGGCAATGGACATTGAAGTTAGGCCCCACATGATGGATGACCCATATTGAGGTGGCCCAACATGATGGATGGTCCACATAAAAGGTCAACACTAATAATGAGTGGCTAATATCCAAGGCGGGCTCCACATGATGGACGATCCACATTAGAGGTGGGGCCCACATGATGGATAATCCACATCAAAGGCGGGCTTCACATGATGGGTGACATATATTGACGGTGGGCCCCACATGATGGACAATAATGAAATTGCAGTTTATACCACTGATACTGAAGAAAGAATCTGAGTTAAGGTCCTAGAGGGGGGTGAATAGGACTTTTCAATTATTTTTGCCTATTTAAAATCCCGATTGCCTAACTTAAATAATCATTCAATTTAAACCAAGTTAGGCAATATAACTCTAACGGCTTCCAATCCGGTTAGATGTTCCAATCACAATGACTATTAAAGATATGTAGAATATAACAACTAGCCTAGTGTTGTGAGCTTGCGTGTGGAATATGCTTCCTATCAATTCATAACATTCATTCAATCATGTATGAGAAGTTAAAAACATTCAATCATATATAAGCATGATTAAACAGATACGCAAATGACAATTCTAAACACAAGCATTTATAGCGGTTCGACTACGTGCCTACTTCACTCCCGGTATCCACACTCAATCCTAGAGTACACCGGATTTCACTATCAATGATTTTAAAACAGGTTTACCAATAACCTTTACAGTCCTACATTAAGGATACCAATTTATGCTCTCCATAAGAGCAAAAGTTTTATACTAAGAACCCACATTTAGGCCCACTGGCCAAGGTCCCACACTAGGCACATACCATTTAGGGCCCATCGGCCAAGGTCCCACACAAGGCACCTATGTTTAGCTCACCGACCAAGGTCCCACACAAGGCACCTACGTTTAGGCCCACCGGCCAAGGTCCCACACAAGGAACCTAAATGAGTTTGTTAATAGCTATGACACAAGGCCCACCGGCCAAGGTCCCACACAAGGCCTCAATCCTACATGAGGAAAGGGACTAAACTTTGAACTCTTAACTATGACACTTACTTGTCGGATAGATTTCTCTTTTGTAGCTCGTCTTAGGATGCTTGATCTTCGCGCTCTCATGCTTGAATCAGCTTCTCGGTGTTCGCCAATCACGTAGCTTGAGTTTACTTGTTAGGTTCGACTTCACGATAAAAAACCTTGCAAAAGATGTACCTATAAATGTGACTAAGGTAATGGGAGTTGGTTGAATCTCCTATCTAGGATAATGAGTGGATTTCCTAAGGGATTCAACCTATGGATGCTCTAGAGTATCAAAAGGCAAAGGGTTTTCTTATTGGTTTGGCTTTCGTACTCTAGAGAAGGCATGAGTTCATGTTTTTCATTAATAGGAGCTTTGAATGCTCATAGAAGTGAAGGATCACAATGAAGAGAACATGAAACTCACATGTATAGAGTCTAAATGGGCTAGGATAAGCTTGGGATACACTAAAGACTCTATGAATCCTATTTCCACTAGTTTTGCAAGTTACTACAAGCCGCTTCTATAGATAAAAGGTTCTAATGGATAGAAAACGGCTAGTTTATGGTGCTGCCGAAGACAGCTTTGGTATCACTGAACTTGCTTCAGTGGTATCGAAATATCTTTCAATAGTACCTAATTAATTCCCCAAGTTGTTGTCTGAAAATAGTCCCTTTCGGTGGCACTGAACATTGTTTGTTAGTGGCAGTCGGTGTTATCGAAATATCCAGTCGGTGATACCAAATTAACGCCGTAAGCTTGCTGGACCGTTTTGAGCCCCTTCGGTAACACCGAAGGTATCTTCGGTGATACCGAAGGTGCTATTCGGTGGCACCTTCATCCTACTAACAGTGGATAGATTTTTCTGTTTTTGTCTAATAAATCTTTCACCAACTTAAGACTTGCTAAAGCCAAGGCTAAAGGATAAAAATTATGAACTTGGAATTGACTTTGAATAGATGACGTAAGTAGGTTTTCCTATTTGGGTTGGGATCAACTATTTGCAAGGTTAAGATCGTAGAAGCAGTCATTTGTCTTCAATATGGGTTCGATGCTTTTGATCCAGTTGCGTCGCCGGTCTTCATTTGCCAAAAACTCATCTGACTACTAAACACAACTAGTCACATATTTAACAAACAAGTGTGCAACGTTGGGTGCACTTATAAATAACATTGATGGGGGGCTCACATGATGGATGACCAACATCAAAGATGGGCCCTACATAATGAACGGTGCACATAAAAGGTTGGTCTCTAATGATGAATGGCCCACATCTAAGGTGGCCCCGCATAATGGATGACCCACATCAAAGGTGGAGCCCACACAATGAACAATCCACATCAAAAGGTGGCCCCAAATGATGGATGGTGGATGTGAGGGGGACCAAACCGACTTGAGGAATAATTACTCATGATGTTGGAAGCCAAACATGCTTTGCTACTTTTTGGTTGATAAATACTTTCTTTACCTAACATACTTATCTACTAATAAGTATAAACCAACATAAGCTGCTTATGGCATAAATAGCTTATCTTAAGTAACTTAGGATCCAAACGCCCACATAATGAAGAAAGTATGGGTTGGAGAAGGTCAATTAATAAGATTGCGGACGAGTTCATATTGTGTTTTTTAGAATAAAAATAAATTAAAAAAATAAAAGTTATGTTTAGAAAGTAAATAGATATATTAATTATTTAAACTTTCCATAAATAGTGTGTATAGCTAGTCGGTAAGAAAAGGAGTTTTTTGCTTATGTAACCAGGGTTCAAATCTCCTCGGGGACGGTATGAAGCACCATCCGCGCACGCGCGGTGTGGCCTGTAGGGCTGCTTGAGCGCTTTTTAGCACTTTATTTGGCGCACTTAGCACTTTGCACATGCGCATCATCGCAAGGAGTAAAAAGAGCCTTAGTCTTTTTGGCACACGGTTCAAACTTTTTGGGCCATGGTACAACTAAAATTGAACTAGGGTCTACCCTGATGTTTTATTACCTTTTTGTTGATTGAGAGTAATTGTGACATGATTATACATGTGGCACGTATGCCATGTGTCGCTTATATGGATACAGTTTTTACCGTTGGATAGCTGTTTCTGTCTGAATGGGTACAGAAATAACCGCCATAGGACAAAGAGTCATGTCCTTTAATAAAAGGCTATTATTTGCTGTGAATGGGTATGAATTTCTTGAAGAGGTACATCAGCATCTTTTCAGGAAGAAATTCATAACCATTCAATTGATATAAACCTGGATACTATAATCCAAAAGTTAACACTCTTAATTCTTAAGATTATACCATCTTCTGTACAATTACTCTCGATCCGATCTCTTACTAAGTTTTTTTTTAAACGTCTTAAAGGCATATCGGTGTCAACACTAGAGATCTTTTCAACACTTAAATGTGCAAATTTTTGTGTTGAAATTTGGATTGAGAGTTCAATGTATCCTGAAGACAATTTGTAGATTTCCTTTGTTTGTACTTGTTGGAACTTCCGGAAAAGGGCAACAAATCTGTCTTGAAAAATTGACTATTCAAGTCGAGCCTTGAACCTAATAGATCTAATCGTCTCGTTATCTTTTTCTTTTATTCTCCGTTGTGTACAAGAAACACTTAATTTTCTAACATTCAAGACGGATAATTATTATCTTTTTACAACGGAGGCAATTCATTCCATTTAAGTTATAAACTAAGACTTTGTACGGATGAATCATTCCGACGGTCAGTTCTTCTCAAGATGGCAGCAGAAGATGCTTTTCTTTCTAACTATTCTCAAGTTATCTTACATTCTAGATGATGAACTATCTTCTCTGCCCGATCTAAAAGAAGTCAACTCAGATCAAGTGAAGATAGAACGAAAGAAGAGGAAGGAGGACGATTTTTTATGCAAAGGTCATATCCTAAATGCCCTCTCTAATTCTATCTATAATTTGTACCGTAAAATATCTTCTGTTAAAGATCTGTAGACAAAATTAGATCAAAAATATAAAACTAAAGAGATCAGTACTTAAAAATTTCTGATTGACAATTATGTCCACTTCAAGTCTAAAAATGATTAGCCAATTCTCTCCCAAGTAATCGAACTATAGAACTTGGTTGATGAATTGAAGATTGGTGGTATAGATCTTCCTAAAGAATTCCTGGTCGGTGTAGTAATTACAAAATTACCCTCATTAAGGTTTGATTATAAAAAGAAACTAAAAAATGATTAAAGGAAGTACACTCTTGAAGGGCTTCAACGACATCTTCGTATAGAAGAAGAGTCCAAAAACCGAGACAAGAAAGAAAATGCTTCGAAAAATCATTTCAAAGCAAATATAGTAGAAGATGAGAAGTTAAAATTTTAGAACTCCAAATCTATTCCCCCAAAAAAAGATACAAAGTTTAAGAAAAAGGGCAAGTGTTACTTTTGCAATAAGCTAGGACCCTACATAAAAAAATATCGACATAGGAAGAAGCAACTGAAAGCTCAGGCTAACATGGCAGAAGACCAACTTGTAGCAATGGTTACTGAAGCTAACACAGTAATATCCGATGGTGGATGGTGGATTAATACTGGTGCAACTATTCACATATTGAAGGACTGAAACATCTTCAAGACTTATGAAGGTATTACAACTGGACAAGAAGTGAAGATGGATAATAAAGTTCGTGCGAGCGTTGTTGGAAAAGGAACAGTCGAGCTTCAGTTTACATCAGGCAAAAGAATAACACTAACAAATGTATTGCATGTACCGACATGTCTAAAAATCTAGTGTCAGACAATCTTCTCAATAAGAGAGGATTCAAAATAGTGATTGAGTCTGATATGTTGGTTATCGCCAAGAATAATATGTTTGTAGGTAAAGGATATTCAAGTAATGGTATAATTAAACTGAATATTAATAATAATAATGATGTTTTCATTTATATAGTGGATTCTATATCTTTATGGCATGCTAGAGTAGGTCATGTTAATTATCATTCAATAAAAAGAATGATGATCCTAAGACTTATACCAAAATATGAAATACAATAAGAAGGAAAATATGATGTGTGTGCCCATTCTAAAATAACCAAAAAATCATTTGGGACTAGCATGAAAAAATCACAACCCTTGGATTCATTTTGATATCTGTGATTTAAATAATACCTTAACTCGTGGAGGAAAAGGTATTTTATCACATTTATCGATGACTTCACTAGATTTTCATATGTATACTTGATAAAATCTAAAGATGAAACCTTTGAAAAGTTTAATCTTTATAAGGCCGAAGTAGAAAATTAGTTGAATGTAAAGATTAAAGCCCTCAGAAGTGATAGAGGGGGTGAGTACTCTTCTAATGAATTCAATGAATTCTGTGAATCAAACATATAATCCATAAATTTACGGCACCTTACACACCTCAACAAAATGGCCTAACGAAATGTAAAAATAGGACATTAGTTGAGATGATCAACTATATAATATTAAATTCTTGATTACTACTGAATTTGTGAGGGAAAGTTTTATTAATAGCAAACCGTATTTTAAATGTTATCCCACATAAAAAATTGGATATCTCCACATATGAATTGTAGAAAAAGAAGAAATCATATCTTCATTACTACAAAGTGTGGGAAAGTATAATAGAAGTCAATATTATTGATTCTAAGAGAGTAAAGTTAGGTCCTAGAGAAATTAGGTGCGCCTTTGTGGGTTATGGGATTCATAGTCCCGTATATAGATTCTTGGTTCTAGAACAAACTACTTTTGCTCACAAAAACATGATTATAGAGTCTAAGGATGCTATATTTTTTGAAAATATGGTATACAAAGACTATATGAATGATCATAGAAAAAGACATTAATGAAAATAAAGTAAAACTAATGAATGAAAAATCTAGTAGCATTGATGATAAAACTCACATTCATCCAGAAGGAAATGAACTAAGAAGATCGAAAAGGGCGAGAAAAGAAACATCTTTTAGCCCAGATTTCTATATGTTCCTTATAGAAGGGGATAAAAATGAAATAAAAAGGGAGATTACTCTACCACTAAGTATTGAAAGTGATCCATCAACACTTAGTAAAGCTCTCTCATCTCCTAATGTACAATTTTAGAGGGAAGCCATCGATGATGAAATGAATTCCATAGTCTCCAATAAAAGATGGTGTTTGGTCGATCTTCCACCAGGTTCAAAGCCTATAGGATATAAGTGAATTTTTAAAAGAAAGTTCAATCCTGATGGAACCATAAATAAATTTAAAGCTCGATTGGTAGCTAAAGGTTTTATATAAAAGGAATGTATCAATTTTTTCGATACATATGCTCCTACTGCTTGTATATCTACCATTAGGACTTTAATTGTTATTGCAACAATTCACCACCTAGTAATCCATCAAATGGATGTCAAAACGACATTGTTAAATGGTGATCTAAATGAAAAAGTCTATATGTAATAACATGAAGGGTTTGTTCAACCGCGGCAAGAATAGAAAGTGTGTAAACTAGTCAAATCTCTTTATGGGCTCAAGCAAGCTCCTAAGCAATGGCATAAGAAGTTTGATCAAGTAGTATAAACTAATGGTTTTAAAGTAAACTAAGTAGATAAATGCATATATATTAAATGTCAAATCATTATTTGCCTATATGTAGATGATATGATAATATTTGGACCAAATGAGGACCATGTGAAAGAAACTAAAAAGTTTCTAAGTACCAACTTCGGCATGAATGATATGAGTAAAGCCGATGTAATATTAAATATTAAAATTTATAATCTTAATGATGGAATAGCCTTAATACAATCTCATTACCTAGAGAAAGGTTAAAAAAACTTTAATCGTTATGATGGTATTTCAACCCCATTTGATCCAAGTATTAAATTGGTTAAAAATATTGGTAGATGTAAAGTGCAATAAGAATATGTGAGTGTTATTGGGAGTTTAATGTATGCAATAAATTGTACTAGACCCGATATAGCATTCACAATAGGAATGCTAAGCAAGTATACAATTAATCCAGGACAAGTACATTGGAATGCGATTTCGAGACTTTTAAAGTATCTAAGAGGAACCATAGACTATAGACTACATTATAAATCATATCCTGCTATACTTGAAGGGTACTGCGATGCAAGCTAAAATTCAGATAGCATAGAATCTAAATCTACAAGTGGCTGGATATTCACTCTTGGAGGAGGAGCAATATCATGGGCATCTAAGAAACAAACATGCATATCTCACTCTACAATGGAAAGTAAATTTATTACACTTGACACTGCTTGTAAATAATATGAATGGCTAAGATACCTACTGATGAAAATCCTGTATTGGCCAAAACCTACTCTTACCATATCTATCTTTTGTGATAGTCAAGATACTCTTTGTATTTCTATGAGTAAGACTTATAATGGTAAGTCTAGAAATGTAGGTTTAAGGCATAAATTTGTTAAAATATTAATCAAAGATGGAGTAATCACAATAGAATATGTTAAATCCATCCTGAACTTAGTAGATCCCTTGACAAAAGGTTTATCAAGAGATCAAATAAGGAGAACTACTAAACAAATAGGACTAAGATCCATAAAGATATAACTTCCACTCTTAATGGCAACCCTACCTACATTTTGAAATATAGGATAGGTTCAAAAGGACAAACAAGTCAAGTGTGTGACTGAAACAAATACTAGAAAAAGAAAATTTGAGTCTCATTCGTAAAAGTTTAGTGTTTGGTTTCTACATTTCATAAGAGGCTGAGTACTAACTCTTAATAGATCTATAAGCAGACTTTACTGAGATGAAGCAGAATCATCTTTGATAGATCTATCTATTGAGTAGAGAAGTGAGGCCATTTTTTGAGAGATTGGGATCGTCACTAGAATACTCATGAAATAAGGATACGCACAAGCTCAGAAATGTGTGAACTTTTAGATCTCCAGTTATATATGAATAGATGTGTGTTATGATTCGGTGAGTCATATAAGGTCCTTAGTTTAAGACTAATGGGTCGTTAAATACTTGACATAACTTTGATACATATACAGTAAAGTAAAGGTTCAAATCTAAAAGATACCTTTACTTATGCACCTATTTATACTGAAATGTCATTCGTTGTAGAATCTGATTTTATTTTTGAAATTGTAGGGGATTGTTGTGTTTTTAAGAATAAAAATAAATTTCAAAAATAAAAGTTATTTTTAGAAAGTAAATAAATATATTAATTATTTAAACTTTCCATAAATAGTGTGTATAATCAGTCGGTAAGAGAAGGAGCTTTTACTTATGCAAGCAGGGTTCAAATCTCCTCGAGGATGGTGCGAAGCAGTCTGTCCCTAAGAAGTCTGGAATCAGCATTATATCCTATACTGACAATGAACTCGTGCCAAGTAGAGTTAGTACTGGTTAGAGAATGTGCATTGACTACAGGAAGTTGAATACCGTTACAAAGAAGGACCACTTTCCTTTGCCCTTAATTGATCAAATTTTGAAAAGGCTAGCCGGTCACTCTTACTATTGCTTCCTTGACGGATATTCGAATTACAATTAGATAGAGATATGCCTTGAAGAATAAGAGAATACAACATTCACATGTCCCTTTGGAACTTTTGCTTACCAAAGGATGACATTCAGACTATGTAATGCCCCTGCTACTTTTCAGCGATGCATGTTGAGTATTTTTTCTGATATGGTGGGGTAATATTTAGAGGTCTTCATGGATGACTTCTCTGTCTTTGGTCCATCCTTCAACGAGTGTTTGAAAAATCTTAAATGTGTACTAACGTGATTTGAGGAAAAGAATTTGGTTCTGAATTGAGAGAAATGTCATTTCATGGTTTCTAAGGGAATTGTGCTTGGACCCATAATTTCGTCCAAGGGAATTGAGGTAGACAAGGCAAAAATATGTGACATGCGATCTTTCCTAGGACACGCTAGATTTTATAAATGATTCATAAAAGGACTTTAGTCATCTTTCTCGTACTTTATGTAATCTACTTCAAAAGAATGTACCATACAAGTGGACTGAACATTGCCATGAAGCTTTCATCAAGCTTAAGAGCATGTTAACTACCGCACCTATCATGCAGCTACCCGATTAGGTATTCCTTTTGAGATTATGTGCGATGCATCTGACTATGCTATCGGGGCAGTGTTAGGCCAGAGAAAAGAAAATAAGTCCTACGTTATTCATTATACAGGTAGAACTCTAAGTTCTACCCAAGTGAACTACTCTACTACGGAGAAGGAACTCTTAGCTGTAGTGTTCGCTTTGGATAAATTTAGGTCTTACCTGATCGGATCTAAGATCACCATCTATACGGACCATGCGGCACTAAACTATCTTCTTTCTAAGAAAAATGCCGAACCCCGCCTGATAAGATAGATCCTCTTACTCCAAGAATTTGATATTGAAATATAAGATAAAAAAGGAGTAGAAAATGTAGTGGCTAACCACCTTTCTCGACTTGACCTCCTTCCCTTGAGCCGATACTAATAAATGATATGTTCCCTGACAAATAATTGTTTAAACTCTCCCAACTACCCTGGTTTGCTGACATTACAAAGTATCTTACTACAGGTTTCACGCCAACATATCGGATTGCGCAAGATAAGAAAAAATTCTTCGTCGAGGTGCATAAGTTTTTCTGGTATGATTCTTATTTATTTAAATATTGCCCAGACCAAATTCTAAGGAGATGTGTGCCAGACAATGAACATCAAAGTGTCATATCCTTTTTTCATTCTCAGGCCTATGGTGGTTACTTTTCTACTTAAAAGACCACAGCCAAAATTCCCTAGTGTGGCTTTTACTAGCCCACGATGTTCAGAGATACTCATGAGTTTTGTAAAGCTTGTGAGCGTTGTCAGAAATTAGGAGGGTTGTCCCATTGAAATATGATACCTCTAAACCCCGTTTTTATCATTGAAGCATTTGATTGCTGGGGCATTGATTTCATGGGACCATTCCCCCAATCCTTTGGGAATATTTATATTTTTTTAGCAGTAGACTATGTCACTAAGTGGGTTGAAGCGATTTCATGCCAGAATAATGATCATAAAATGGTCATTCGATTTTTAAAAGAAAATATCCTTCTCTGGTTCAGAACGCCTCAGGCCATCATTAGTGATGGAGCTTCACACTTTTGTAATAGGCCATTTGAGAACTTAATAAAGAAATATGGCATCTCTCATAAAGTGAGCACTCTGTATCACCCGCAGATAAGCGGGTAAGCAAAGATTTTCAACAGGAAAATTAAACAAATTCTGAAAAAAACAGTTAACCTTGAACGTAAAGATTGGTCAATCCATTTGATCAATGCTTTATGGGCTTACCGTACGACTTTTAAGACCCCCATTGGAATGTCTCCTTTTAGACTCGTCTATGGAAAAGTCTTCCACTTGCCTGTAGAGCTGGAGCATAGATCCTACTGGGCTATCAAAAATCTGAACTTTAACTTGAACAATGCTAGCTCGCTGCGTAGGCTCCAACTAAATGAACTTGAGGAAATTCAGAATGATGCTTATGAGAACTCAAGAATTTACAAGGACAGGATGAAGGTGTTTCATGACAGGAATATCCTTCAAAAATCATTCATAACCGGCCAAAAAGTCCTTCTATACAATTCTCGGTCATATCTTTTTTCGGGAAAACTTCGATCTCGTTGGACTGACCCTTTCACTGTTACTAATGTATATCCTCATGGGGCGATCGAGATAAAGAATTTGATAAATGACAATGTTTTCAAAGTGAATGGACATCGTCTCAAGCTATTTGTTGAGAAGTTTGATTCAGAGGACATGTTCATGCCTTTAACTGATCTTGTGTACCAAGATTGACCTCCTAGTCTGATGGAGGTGTAGTTAGGTTTATTGCTATCATAGAATTTAGGATTAGGTTAGTTTGATTTCATTTTGTTTAGTCTTCGTGCTAACCCATTTACATATTAAGAACTTTGGAAAAGCTTCAATTCTCCTTCTTCAGTATTATCTTCCCATCACTTCCCATTTCTTTTCATTGTCTCATGTGCATTACATGCCCATATCTTTTACATTAAAGACAATGTAGGTTTTAGCTTGGGGGTGTGGATTTAGTAAACTAATCAGTGTTTTCTTAGTTTTGACCAAAATTTGTGTAAATATTCAATTTTTCAAGCTAAAAACATGTTTGGGAAATGATAATTTGTGGAATTAAGAATATTTTGAGTATGATGATAAGATGGAGATTGAACTTTGAATTATTGGAGTTTGATCAACCGAGTAAACTATCGTTTAAATTCTTGTATTTAATCGATTAAGAGGAAATTTGAATATCATGTTAATCTAAGTCACAAGACACGTTTAATTTGCTTTCTGTGAATAACACTAGAATTTCTGATTGTTAGTATGTATATCATTGAAAGATATTGAGAATTAAGTCTGGAGAATTTTATCCACCTTAAAAAGATGAAAAGAACCAGTTAAAAAATAGAGAGATCGCCAAAAAGGTCATGTACGATGAAAGGAATAAAAAGTTTGAAAAGAATGAATAAATAAAAGGGACCGTCGATATAAAATCAAAAACTAGAAAAAGAAGGAAAAGGTGATAAGTTCAGAATCAGTGCTTGATTATTCAATAAAACTTAAGGTGATGAGCATGACTAATATTATGAAATAATAGTATGTTATGGAAAATAAATAGAATTCACTAAGCACATTGGAAAATTTTGATATATGAACTTATGCTCTTAAATGATTGATAAAGAAACTTTTTGATTGATTGCTTGTGTGATTCGGCTCTAGGTTTTTAAAATTGTACTCTCACTTCTTTAGATTATACCTATTCATACTTGATTGCACAAAAGATTGTTTTCTGAAATTGATTTAAACATTGAAGATTAAAGATCACTTCACACATGTTTTGCTTAGGACTAGCAAAATACTAGTTGAGGGGTGTGTTGAGTGTGAAATATTGCATATTTTTCCCTATATACACCTTGGTTTTATAAACATAATAGTGTTTAATTGATTTACTTATGCATGTTTTCATGTGTGAGGTGATTTCGAGAGCTTAAGGTGAAATTGATGCCAAAAGGAAAACTTATGTTTAAAAGATTACTAAATGAAGATTTAGAGATTAAGGAAGTCATTAATGAAGAATTCATAGGCCAAAGATCTAAGAAAACCAAGTGAGGAATGAAGAGAATCAAAGATTTAACATAAAGAAAAGAAATCCTGAAATTGTCCTGGAAACAAACATATTTATGAAATTGTCCTGAAAAAGCATATTTTAAACTCTGATTCTATTTTGAAAAATTGTGTAGAGTTCATAAATTTGAGAAGGTTTAAAATCCAAGTTTATTTTGAGAAACTGCGCAAAGTGCGTAAATTTGAGGTTCTTAATTTTTCCAACTCAGTACGAAAGTTGGAGTTCCACAACTATAAATAGGACTCCCTAGGATGCTTCAAATCATCTTTTAGGGTTTGGAAAGGTCTCAAGGAGTATAGCATAAGGGTGGAACAACTGCTAAAGAGTTTTTCTTCTTCCCTAGTTTATTTTTCATGCTTTGTTTAAGATATTTGGTTTCAATCATATCTATGGTTAGCTAAACCTCTTAGTTAGGGCTAAGAGGTGAAGCTTCTAGTGTGTTTGAATGATTATCTTGCTTTGATTCTTATTCTTAATGACCTAATTGATTTCTTTTTGATATTAAAGAAATATTTTCAGTTTTCTATGATTTATTGTGACTTAAATTACAATAGATGCTGTGATAGCTTTGGATATCTTATTTTCTTATTTTGAGATTGTGAGATTGGTAAATCCTGTTATTCACTATCATCGCTTAAGTATGGTAGGGTGATGGAATCCCTTCCAATCTTCACAATTCTCCTCCATTGAGAATTAGGTCAATGAAAAGTTCAGATTTGATTTAAATTGCTTTATCTTCCAATTGGATAAGCTATGACTCTAATTCCAATTATATTCCTTGAATCAAGTAAGGTAGCATCTTGATGGTTACAAGTGGATCCTTGGCAGCCTAGTTCCCACCTTTAATTGATCATTTAAACATTATTCATAATTGCTCTCTTTTATTCCAGAATTCCATTTTAGATCTTCTTCTACTTCTAGTTCTAGTTCTTTTCAGAATACGTACAAGTTTAGTCCTTATGGATTTGACCTCGTTCTCACGAGTTATTACTATATCGCGACCCTATACTTGGGGTTGTGAACAACTTTCATTAAGATAGTTCACACATGAAGATCAATTGCATTGATTGGAAGGGATTCCATCATCCTACCATGCCTAAGAGACAATAGTGAATAACAGGATTTACCAATCTCCACAACTCAAAATAGATTATGAAGATATCAAAAGTATCCATAGAATCTATTGTAACTAAAGTCACAATAAATCGTAAAAAACTAGAAATATTCCTTAAATCAAACTAAAACTCAATGATTGTTTAACATAAACAAGAATCAAAGTAAGATAATCATCCCAACATGCTACAAGCTTCACCTCTTAGCCCTAACTAAGAGGTCTAGTTAATCATCGACATGATTAAAACCAAATCTTTTAAACAAAACATGAAAATAAACTAGGGATGAAGAAGAAAAACTCTTGGGAGGTTGCTCTACCCTTTGGCTATACTCATTGTATCCTAATTCGTACCTAAAACTCTTTAAAGAACCAATATTTATAGCCTTTGCTTAGATCGACTTTGAAACCGCCTCAAATTTACGCAGCAGAGTTACGCTTTGTTAGACCAAAGTCGAGTTCAAGTTGTGATCGAATTCTGCTTCAGCAGTTGCCCGATTTCGGTCTGACCGAGCTGGGTTTGGTCAGACCGAATTAACTCTTCTCAACGTTAGAGCTTTTTATGTACTTTCGATTGCACCAAATCCTTCCTTCAATTAGACCGAACTTGGTTTCAATCGGACCGAATTATCATTCGATCGAACCGAATTAGCTCTGAATTTTATCTTTGGTTACTCGACTGTTTTGTGTGATTTCGGTCGGACCAAACTGGCTTGTTTTCTACTGCGAACTTTGTAATCTTCTCCAGTCTTTCTTCATCTTTTGTACTTGTTTTTTTATCTTGAGGTATTGAAATCTTCAATCTTGATCTCCTAAGATCCACTCCTCGTTTTAATGATTCTTAAGCATCAAATCAATGCTTTTTGGCATTCTTTTTAATCTAAGCTCTCGGATTCACCTCGCAATACAAACATGTATAAGATATACCAATTAAGCATTATCATCTTCATAAACCAAGATATAAACAGGGGGAAATATACAATATTTGACATTCAACACTTCCCTACCAATCTAGCCTTATATCTATCATGTTTCTTCCTAAAGATCCACTTGTATCCAATCACTTTGCAACCAACAAAAAGCCCCACCAGCTCCTACGTCTCATTCTTATATAAGAAGTCAATCTCATCATGTATACCTTTCACTTCTCAACATCAGTATCATTTAATGTTTCTTGAAAGGTAGACAGATCCCCCTCATCTGTGATTTCTTGATGGATTTCTTCTGGTAGGTGACTGCTACACCTACTCCTGTACCTCTTCCTACGGCTCAGCTTCTACAAGTGTTTTACCTATATCTATTTCAACATCAATTATCGCTGACTTTTTCATTTCCTTGTATTCATCCTTATGGAACAAAGAATTCTCATTAAACTTGACATCATGGGGAATTGTGATCTTCCTTATGACTCGATCATACAACTTGCATCCCTTCACACCATCACCATAGCAAATAAAGGTACACTTTTTAGCCATTTGGTCTTGTTTATCTCTCTCAACCGACAATACATAAGAGTAAATATCATAACCAAATACTCGCAACCCTGAGTAATCAACTTCATGACTACTCACACTTCTTCTGAAATTTTGCAATCAATCGATGTAAAAGGAGAATGATTCACTAGTAGTAAGCTATATTAACGGCCTCGATTCATAGCTCCTTATCTAACCCAACATTACTTAACATACTTTAGGCTTTCTCTAAAAGAGTTTGATTCATACATTCCACCGTACTATTTTGCTCCAGTGTATGCCTAACTATGCTATGCCGTATGATCCCCTCATCTTTATAAAACTGATTAAATTCTATAGAAGTGAACTCTCTGCCATTGTTGGTCCCAAGTACTTTCAGTTTCTGCCTTGTTTGTTTTTTCACCATAACCTTCCACTGTTTGAAAGTGGAAAAAATATCAAATTTACATTTAAAAAAATAAATCCACACCTTTCTAGAGTAGTCGTCTATGAATGTGAAAAAAATTATAACTCCTCTCCAAAAACAACGGGAGATGGCCCACACACATTAGAATGCACGTAGTCAAGCAATCCTTTACTATTATGTTTTCTGGTTTTAAAAGATAAATTGAAGGTTTACCATATATGTAGTGCTCACATCCAGTCATATAAAAATTCTTAAAAGTATGAATCAAACCACAATTAAGCAGTACCTTTATACCATGCTTGCTCATGCGACTTAAGTGTGCATGCCACAAATGTGCCGATGTAGATGAAGTTGCATGGAATAAACTACCATGGTACATGTGGCAACTTGGTGGAGCTATGGAATGACGGCTAAGTCCTAGAGGGGAGGTTAAATAGGACCACTTAAAAATTCTACAATTAAAACATAATTTTCTACTTTAACAAATATACCAATTTAAACTAAGAAGGTAATTAACACTAAAGACTTATAAGCCAAAGTGGGTCTAATCACATAGACTACGCATGATGCAACAATTAAACAACTAGTCTATAAATTAAGATAGTAATCTTGTGAAAAGGCCAAGCTTAACAGTCCTTGGGGGGGGGGATGAATAGAACTATGCCAAATAAAACTTAAAGTACTGAAATAATAAGTAAATTAGAAACTCAATCACACCAGTATTGAAAAATTGATTCAAACTAGATCGTAGGACAACCTTCACCAAAAATAACGTTTAGGTAGGACAACTTTATTTCACGAACTATCGTAAGGATCAAGATCTCAAACCAGGCAAGAGAAAATAAAGCTATCTATTACAAATATTCACCATTTTTGCATAAATAAAATTATAACAATTCTCCACAAATTTAAAAAGTAAACATTCACCACAACACCAAGAGTTATAGTGGTTTGATATGTACAACAACTGTTCTCAAATAGCCACACCTACTCCACTCCCAATAATCACTATCCACGTGATATTGGCTTTCACCATAAACAAGGTTTTCACAGGGTCACCTTAAAACCTTATACAGTTTTGATTTTAAAGGGCTATCGCAAACAGAAAACTCCTCACTGAGATTTTCTGGCTATCTCAGGTAAACCAACAAATGAGATTTTCTGGCTATCTCAATGAAACCAAAATACAAAAGATAGAATATACGTATCTTCACCTTGAAGATAGATCTCTTGATGTAGCCTGTAGAACCACTTCTCTTGAAGTGAATTGTTCAATGTCTAGTCATATAAACAAGGGTTCTAGGTTCTATTTTAATTTTAAATCGATTCAAACCGAAGGCCACTTGTTTGAATTCCTCAGGATCTCGAAGAAGAGTATCTACTCTCTTTAAAGAATAAGATTCATAAAAATAAGATTAAGAAATTAAAAAAAAGGCTATTAAAGAAATATTAAAAATACCATGCAATAGCTTGATAATGATAGGGACTTCTCTCTCTTGATGAAGGCTTTTACTAGCTTGGAATAGTAATTTCGGATTGAGAGAAGGCCTCTATTTATAGGCTAAAAGGTTGTTGCTTCAACTTGTCTAAGGTTTTCTTCGACTCGTCTAAGAACCAACAAATTTTTAAAATTTGAGCGCGATGGGATAAAACGGTTCTTCGACTGGTCGAGCATGGGCTTTGATTGGTCGAGGGTACTAAAATTTAGTTGCTGGACTTCGAGTCGAGAAACCCTTAACTGGTCAAAGGCCCCTCTTCGACTAGTCGAGCAGTCTGCTCGACTGGTCAAGGAAGTAACAGAAAAATCCGTTTTTTCTGAATTCAAACTTGGACGGATCGAAGATTTTTTAAACTAGTCTAACCACAACTTAAATTAGTCAAACTTAAGCGTAGACTAGTCGAACTTTAGCCTAACAAAAGTATAAAAACCCATATAAGTTTGTCTTTTGAAAGAACCTAAGCCCAAGGTCTTTCTAGGGTCTGTTATACATAAAAAGACTGAACATTGAAGTTTGAACTTCACGGAACTTGTTCTTCTACTTGATTCTTCACTAGAACTTGTAAAGCTTGATCTTTTAGAAGAACGTGAAGCTTGAACTTCTTGATCCACTTCTTGACTTGAACTTCAATAGAGTCTCGCACTTTAGTAGATGTTGAACTTGCTTAACTTGAAGTGAGGACCTGAACTATGTTGAACTTTCTTGACTTGAAGTGAGGACCTGAATTATGTTGAACTTGCTTGACTTGAAGTCAGGACTTGAACTTTCCATCTTGATCCACATTAGATGGACCACTACATAAGCTATTTCGTCCAAGTGAAATTTGACAAACAAAGGTGTGCTTTACAATATAACACATACATCTTGTCTATGGGAAGTGCTAACTATTCAATACCTAGTATTTATCTAATTATGCATTCATATAATCCAATAAATTAAGCCACCAACATAAATAGAAAGTGCTCAAATAACAATTCCAAACACAAGAATGTATAGTGGTTCAGTTTCCCTACTCTACTCCTGGCGAATGTACTCTCCTCAAGCGTATCGGTATTCACTATCAGAGGTTTTGAATAAGTTCACTCTTAACTTTTACAGCCCTACACAAGGACTTAAATGTACACTCCCATCGGATGCTCCCTCAGAGACTTAGTTGGTTTTCTATTATCTAACTAACAACCTCGATCCTAATTTAAAGACCTACGTTTACTCCCGCGGGAGGCTCCTAAAGAGATAAATACGTACACACTCGTGTTCGGTGAATTTGGTCATACACAATAGCCTAGATCCTACACAAGAACCTATTCGAGTTTGTGTTATAAAGTCTTACACTCAATCCTACATAAGGAAAAAGTTTATGAACTCTAAATTGACAACCTTACTTTTTGGATTGAGCCCCATTATAGTACCTTGCTTGAGATATTTCTTCAATGCACTCCCATGCATGAATCAACTTTTCAATCGCTCCCTCGATTGTTGATGCTGATGCTTCAATTCCTATGAATGTTCGCCTTACATGAGATGTGCCAATGAGGTGATTAAGGCAGTAGAGGTGGTGGAATCTCCTACAACTAACAAATAGTTTATTTCCTAAGAGATTCACCCGAATGGGTCTCCTAGAGGATTTAGAAAAGGATATATCAATAAGATTAGTGTTTAATCTCAAGAAAAGGTGGAGATTGAGTTCATCTTCAACATAGAGGTTGAAATCCTTATTAGAGTGGTAAATCTTAAGAAGATGAATCAAATCTCATAAGTTTGAGGCTTAGGATGAGGAATATAAGTGTGGAATATCGTACGCTTCTATTACACTAAAAATCCATCAAAATGTATAGAGAATCGAATGCTATATATAAAGAAAACAAGCTCCAATAGTCACAGAACATGCATAAACGGATACCTCGATTGCTTGAGATCGATTGAGGATGTTGTAAGACCCATATCCTAGATCATACTGGTTTATCAACTCTCGCAATCCATCCCATCGAATTCTGGCAACCCTCGACTTGTATCTGATGTTTACTCGAGACCCCAAGTCGTATCCTGTAGATTTGAGTCGGCTTAATCCGAAACTTGTACCATTGCGACCGCACCATCGCCGCGGTTCGAACATCGCGTCTTGCATACCGATCCGATACCCTAGACAGGAGATGTGGGCCCACGTTCAGTTCAAGAAAAACACTGCACGTTTGTAATCCCAAGAGAGTCTCTACATCATGTCCCACCAATCAACCAATCAATCACCTCATGTCAAGTACAAGAGCAACCCATGCTTTCTTTCTCCACAAGTCAAGCAAACCCCAAAAGTCAACAAGTCTGTCACCTCACTCATCACTCACCTCACATCCATCACCTATCACTCTGTAAGACCCATATCCTAGCCCATATTATTTCGTAAGCTTCCGCGGTCCTTCCGGTCGAATTCCGGTGACCTACGATCTGTTATTGGCATTTGTGCGTGATCATGAGTCGTGTCCCATACATAAGAGTCAGCTTGACTCAAAACTTGTACCCTTGCGACTGCGCCATCGCCGCAGTTCCGATGCCGCATCTCGCGCGCCGAGGTGATACCTGGGCCAGGAGATGTGGGCTCGCGTTCAGTTTGAGAAAAACGCCGCGCAAGAGAATCTCTACCAAATGTCAAATCAATCCCATCAATCAATCAAAGTACACAATCCATCAAGTCAAGTACCCTATCCCATCCCCAAGTACACAACACCATCCCCAAAGTCAACCTTTCCATCCCATCTCTTACACACCCATCACTCACCCATCACCCATCCCTTATATCACCTCTCTCTCTCTCTCTCATCTCTCTCATCTCTTTCATTCTCCCAAGCAACCTAAACACCCAAGTCCATGGCTTTCATGGAGAAGCTAGGTGTGGTCAACCTCCCAACCACCCAATCCCACCATCCAAAGATCATCCCCACCGTTGAAATCATTCCTTGGGAGCTCTATCATGCATTGGCGAAAGAAGGAAGGGGAGATCAAAGGTGGGTGTTCATCCGTTGATTTATTATTATTATTTTGTTGGCCCACTTATGGTGAAACCCATCTTGATGTATGCATTATTTTGAGGGGTCCCTAGTGGTGGGGTCCCTCCTATTTCCATCGATCTCTCTCTCCTTTTCTCCATTTCTCTCTCTCTCTCTCTCTCTCTCTCTCTCTCTCTCTTTCTCTTTTGGTGTTGGAATGTGGCCCACCTGATCTAGACCATCCGTGTGTTAGGCCTCACCCTACTGCCTGTCCATTTGGACGGGCTTGGATGAACTGAAATCACAAATATCAGCTTGACGTTCCAAGCTGGTGGGCCACACTCACGTGGACCCACCTTGATGTAGTGTTTCCACGCCATCAAACCAATGAGGTAAATTCAAATCTCAGGCATCTCAGGCGGAGTACACCGCTAGACAGCACGTTGTCCAGCGTGTTCTCTAATGCTGTGGGGCCCACTGCAGGGACCCATCTTGCATGTGTGATACTCACACCATCCATCCACTCCCTTGATGTTCGGTCCACATTGTAACATGTGGGACCCACCAGACGAACGAACGAGAGCTCGCACGGATGAGGATTGGCTACTGACTGGTTGTCAGAAGTGATGTCACCAAGTTCTGTGGGGCTTGTGTGATGATGTGGGCCATCTGATACCCATCCAGACCGTCCAGGTCACATGGACCCCACCTGTTTTGCATCAGGGCCATCCATATGTGGACACAAGGCCCTCTGTGATGCATTTTATCCATGTTGTTCTATAGCCGGACCCACCTATGACGTAAATCCAAACTGTCCAAGGGACGGTGGGTCCTTGCAGCATGTAGCTGCGTTGGCGTCAATAGGTTATGCAGCTCCACCTTGAGGTATGGGTATATCCTTACCGTCCATCCATTTTTTCCTAAACATGGGGCCACCTAGACAAGGCACCATCCAGACTGTCTGTCAAATGGACATCCAGGCCTGGACAGTGGGCCTGCAGCCCTCATAGCCGTTGGATTGATGCTCCAAGTCATGCAGGTCCACCACGAGGTATGTGTTTGTTATGCACCCAGTCCAACTGTTAGGGTGTGGCCCACCCCACACGTGTGGGTGGGACCCACCTTGATGCATGTATTTTTAATCCCCACCATCCAAAGATGTCTGGACAGTGCAGTGGCTCCGAACAGTGTAGTGGAAATTCCACCGTGATGTGTGCTGATGCACACCATCCATTTGTGGAGCCTCACACGTGATGTAAGTGTTTTATCTATGCTGTCTAGCAGCGAGGGCCCCACACACGTGGAAACCACGTGATGCATGTGATGTGGCGTGTGGACCCCACCTTAACCTTTGTTCAATGACCGGGCCGTCCGTCCAGGGCCTGGACATTGGCAAATTTAATAATAATAATAATAATAATAATAATAATATTATTATTATATGTGGTGGGCCCCCACCTGGGACTCACTTATTGTAAAGCAGATTGGCTGGTGTACATCACATCAGTTATATATTTGCTGTATTCGTGGGCAAGTTCTAGTGGGCCACACCTTGATGTACGTGGTGTATTTCCACCATCCAGCAGATCTAGACAGTGGGCCACACTTTGATGTATTTATTATATCCACATCATCCAAGGGGGTGGGGCCCACCCTGGTATATGTGTTTTATCCAAGCCATCCACCTGTTTTGCTAGCATGGGACCATCCATGATGTATCTATTTCATCCACACCATCTAGATTGTGCTGGACGGTGCTGAACGGTGCTGGACAATGTTTGGATAGTGTTGATTTACATAGACAATGTTTGGGCAGTGCTGATTTACTTGGGAAATGTTTGGACAGTGCTAATCACATTAGTGAAGCATGTACCCCTATAATAGTGTACAGTGATACACATGATACACCTACAACCCCATTCTCGACTCCCGGCGCCCATACCACGTTCCGATCCTGGGATGCTACAAGGAGGATTTTGTACATCGAGTTTGATTCGTAATAAGCATAACCAAAGGCATAACCCACAAACAACAACCAAAACTCCATCACATTTCCACTATAATCAAAACTTTACAAGTACAATGAGCATAAGGGAAATACAATGATGATAGACAAAAAGAGCTCCTAAAGATCAGCCACGCGCCTCAGCGCTGCTGCGATCCAACGTCACCTGCACGCAACGGTCGTGCATAAGCTTATAGAAAGCTTAGAGGGTGGTGAAAGTGTATGCTCAAGGTGATAATGTAGTCATGCAGTATCAGAGTAATGCGGAACATGCTGATGAATGCTAAGAATCCCATTAGCCGTACCAAGGCCATGCGGTGCAAAGAATGATGTCGGCCATTCCAAGGCCATGCAATGCGAAATGCAAGTCAAGCATACAAATCCTCATCTAAGTCCACATGTCAATACGGCTCAAATCTGGAATATCACCGGGGTCTAGTACACTCCAAGCCAGATTGCCGCCCCATCGCGCGCAATAAGGTGAGTGGAAAAGACCTCACTATCCGCCTGCCAATATCGGGCTCGGCTCGTCAATAGCGGACCCATTCCTCGAGCTGGTCAGACTCAGCCTAGCATTGCCCCCTACTCTCGGGCGGGTAAGGCCACACCCCCTTCCAACCGACCACGACACAGTGGGAGACGCGGCCTCCTGGTATTTGGCACTCGGGCGCTCATGTATCCACTCGGTCTAGACGTTGGAGCAACCTCCTGGTACCATAAGGGTTTAGGGACTTTCACCCAGGGATATCTATCGCACCCCATGTAGAACAGTATTTCCGGTATCCAATCCTGCCAACCACGATACGTCTGTGGAGGCTACGGCCCTGATGTCGCTAGGGCGTACAGTAACTATACCACACAATGCGAATGCATGAATCACACTATTCAGTCATGCAGCAATTCCTGCGCGTATCGTGCGCTCATGTAGGGCAACACCCCCTGTACGGGAGCCCCTAAACAATCTGCCCGAAGGCTATGCTATGATCAGTCATTTCTCATATCAAGCATACGTATGATGCATATGATCATGAATCATGGAATTAAATATGTTATATGGGGTGGATGATGTTCATAATGAAGATGGGCCTAGACGGCCTACACATTACACCTATGGGCCTAACAGTGGGCCCAAGGGAAAGTCATAATGCGGACATTTAACCACACTACACTTACAATGTGGACGTCAAACCAACATTGCTCCCAAGGCACGACTGCCACAAATATCATTTCATAAGTTATTTTGGGATCACACATTGCAATGGACCTTAGGTACATCCATTGGGCCCTTAAATACATCAAATTAGCCAAGTCATATGGGCCTTATATTCATTAAGTGGGCCACATCAATGGGCCGCACCAATGGGCCTTATGTGCATTGCAATGGACTATAAACTGTGGGCTTTAGAACGTATCAAATGGGCCTAATCTTATGGGCCTTACATGTGTCAAATGGGCCTCGACAGTTGGGCCCCATATATGCATCAAATGGGCCTACTCACATTAGCCACATTTCATCTTAATGGGCCTCGACCCATGGGCCCCTAATACATTAAATGGGCCTCGACCCATGGGCTCTATATATACATTAAAGTGGGCCTCGACCATGGGCCACACGTACTGAGGTGGGCCTTACCTATATATCAAGGTGGGCCTCAATCATGGGCCTCAACATTAGTAAAAATATATACATAAAATATAGTATATAATATATATAGTATATAATATATATATACATAATACATATAATATTATATGAAATATAATATTATATATATATATATATATATATATACACACACACACGCACACATCACAGTGGGCCCACACACTCATCACAGTGGCTCCACGTCCACCATCCAGGCGGACGGTGAGACTAAAACACTTACATCATCTTTGTGGGCTCCATGTGGGGCCCACCATAATGTTTATATTCCATCCAGCCGTTGATAAGGTCACCTGGACCCAGGATGAAGGGTGAAACAAATTTCACCTTGATCCCAAACTTCTGGGCCCAGAAAAGGTTTCTAGGGTGGAGTTCAATTCACCTTTGTTTCCTACGGTGTGGGCCACTGAGTCTTGGATGTGCTGATTTTGGGGTGGGCCCACGTCGGGTAGGGGCCCACCATATGAACGGTTTAGATAGATATAAACATCAAGGTGGGGCCACGGCTACAGCCGTGTTGCTGGTACGTCCGTCCGCCCGGACGCCATGCGCAGGCGCTGCATTAAATTAACTTGAATTGCTTTTTTTTTATTTTTATTTTTTATTTTTATTTTCCCATGGATTTTGTAGGTGGGGTCCATATCCAAATAATCCACTCCGTCCAGTGGCCCTCTGCTCGAGACAAGCAAACCAAGCCCAATATTGGGCATATTTCAACGTATAAAAGTTTAGGAAGGTTTCAATGGCGTAAACCACCATTTGCTACGGTATGGCCCGCTGAAAGTCCGATGGATCCCATCTTTCATGTCAACGGCTAAAAAGAGCTTGGGAAGGGAATGGATGGTGTGGATTTAATACATGCATCAAGGTGGGGCCTACATGAGTGGACCATTCCAAGCTTAGGAAAAAAAAAGCTTGCATTTGTGTTTCTTTTCCAGCAAACGTCGACGCTGGACTTGGCATAAAGGTTGGAGGTGGGCCCTGCTTAGGTGGGCCACCAAGTGATGGATGGCATGGAACTACACATATAAGGTGGGCCCCTCTTATGAATGGTTTGGAATAAATACCTACCTCATGGTGGGTCCATTCAAGTGGGCCACATAACCTTATCATCATAACAACAAGGAAAAAAAGAAATAAAAAAAAGGAGAAAAGGAGAGAGATAGAGAGTGAGACCGTGTGATGGAGGGACCCCGGCACTATGGGCCCTCCCTTGCACTAAATCATACATCAAGTGGGCCCCATTACATAGGGGTCTATAAAAATTAGATCCAACGGTGGAGATCCCTTCTCCACTAAATTAAATGGTCTAGATGACCCTAAGCATGTAAAGAAATAAACATCATGATGGGGTCCATGGAGAATGGCCCCATCATGGAATGATCATGATGATCCAAGTGGGCCATTGGCCACATCTTAGGGTCCAAAGTGAGATCCAAACCATTGATCGGTTGGCCTCACTTGGCCCAACTTAAAAACATCAAAATCTACCCTATAAAACACCCACCGCTTGATCTTCTTGCTCCCTTGGCTTCCTTAGTTCCTTGTGCTTCTCTTTGATGGAGGAAGATGAAAAATGGATGGTTGAGATGAGAGATGGAGGGGTAGGAAAGGTGGACCTCACAAATGAAGTTTTCTCACCATGGGGGACTCATACGTATGGTGCTCTCTCTTGGATTTGGATTTTTGAAAAAAAATGAATAAGAGAGATAGTTGTAAAGGGAGAGAGAGAGAGAGAGAGAAAGAGATGGGTGATGGAGTGATGGGGGATGGTTTGGGTTGAAAATTGTAAAAGGAGGTATGGTTGATGTTGAAAATGGGAAAAAGAGGAGTGGTGAGGTGGAAAGAGGGTAGACTTTTGTAAAAGGTGGAGATGGGTTGTTGTACTTGAGGTATGGGATGCTTTAATGGTTGATTGATGGGACTAATTGTAGAGATTCCCTCGAAATCCGCAACGCACGGTGCTTCTTCTAAATAAACGCAGATCACATCTTCTGGTACGGGTATCGGTTTGGTGCGCAAGTCACGGTGTTGGAACCGCGGCACGACCATCCATGATGTATCTATTTCATCCACACCATCTAGATTGTGCTGGACGGTGCTGAACGGTGCTGGACAATGTTTGGATAGTGTTGATTTACATAGACAATGTTTGGGCAGTGCTGATTTACTTGGGAAATGTTTGGACAGTGCTAATCACATTAGTGAAGCATGTACCCCTATAATAGTGTACAGTGATACACATGATACACCTACAACTATTGAAATGAATTTTAGAGTAATCCAAGCCCACTTGAGGCTCATTGGTGCGGCCTATCTATAAGGCCCATCATGATGTATTTTTGGCCCATGTGCAAGGCCCACCTGTTTATATTTTAGCCCATGTGACAGGGCCCACTTGCCTTATATTTTAAGGCCTATATGATGGGGCCCACCTGCTTGAATCTGAGGCCCATTGTGATGTATTTGTGGCCTAAGGGCAAGGCCTATTGTGATAGGTATTAGGCCCATGATGTGTGGCCCACTTGATGTATTCGAGGCCCTGGTACGTGGCCCATTTGATGTATATGAGACCCATGCGTAGGGCCCGCATGCTGTATATTTGAGGCCCATGTGCAGGGCCCAGCTGTCGTGTGTATGAGACCCATTAATGCGGCCCACTTGTGTATATTGAGGCCCATGGGTCATAGCCCATTATGATGTATTTGAGGACCATGGGTCGTGGCCCATGGTAATGTATATTAGGCCAGTATATTTGGCCCATTGTGATGTATATTAGACCATTGTATGAGGCCGTGGGCCCACTGTATGTTTGGCCCTATTTGGGCCACTCCTTGGGAGCAATGTTGGTTGAATGTCCATATTGATGGGCAATGATGCTTAAATGTCCACATTGTGACCTTCCTTTAGGTCGATTGCATAGGCCGATTTCGATTGTCGAGGCCGAGTATCGAGGTCGATTGTCGATTCCGATTGATGTGATCGATTTACCGATTCCGATTATCAATCGATTCCTATTATCATGACCGATTACCAATTCTGATTGACGTGACCGATTTACTAATTCTGATTATCGATCGATTCCGATTGTCGTGACCGATTATCGATTAACGATCAAGGCCGATTATCATGACCGATTGTCGATTCTGATTGACGTGACCGATTAGCCGATTCTAATTATCGATCGATTCCGATTGTCGTGGCCGATTGCCGATTAGCGATCGAGGCCGATTATCATGACCGATTGCCTATCCGATTGACGTGACCGATTTGCCCATTCTGATTATCGATCAATTTCAATTGTCGTGGCTGATTACCGATTCTAATTGATGTAACCAATTTGCTAATTTTGATTATCGATCGATTCCGATTATCATAACTGATGTCGATTCCGATTGACGTGAACGATTTGTCGATTCTGATTATTGATCGATTCCGATTGTCGTGACCAATTGTATAGGTCGATTATCGAGGCCAATTCTGATTGTTGAAGCCTAATGTGATGTATATGTGGTCTGTATTTGAGGCCCATTGTGATGTGTATTCAGCCCGTGTTTGCGGCCCAATATGATGTATATTAGGCCTATGTGATGAGGCCCATTGTGGTGCATTTGAGGGTCAGGCGATGGAGCCCATTGTGATGTATCATACACCCATGTGAGAGGCCCATCGTGATATCTTGAGTAAGGCACATGGTATTGTATATTAGGCCCTTGTGCAAAGCCATGGGTCCACTATATGTTAGGATTTATGTGGGCCATTCCTTGGGGGTAATGTTGGTTAAATGTCCACATTGTCGAGGTCGATTATTGATGCCGGTTATTGATACCGATTATGAGTATGTGACAGTATAACATCATGATACATGCCCATACGCATCATCTGCATATTTGTTATGAGATGTGGTTGATCATTGCATATGTCATTGAGTATTTTGTTATGAGACTCCCTGATAGGCGGAGGTTTTCTCACATGAGCGCATGGTATGCGCGAGATTGATGCATGACTGGATTATATGACTCATGCATCATGCATTATGATTACTGTACGCCTTACAAACATCAGGGTCGTAGCCTTCACAGGCATATTATGGATGGCCAGACGGGACATTAAAAATTTGTTCTAGCATCGGGCTGCCATATATGGCCCTAGGTAAAATTCCTAAATCTCTTAGTACCAGAGGATGTCCCAACGTCGAGATTGAGTGGATACATGAGCACTCGAGTGCCGATTACCAGGAGGCCGTGTCTCCCACTATGCCGTGGTCGGTTGGAAGGGGGTGTGGCCTTACCGGCCCAAGGGTAGGGGGTATAGTTAGGCTGAGTTTGACCAGCTCATAAATGGGTCCTCTATTGATGTGACAGATAGATATTGGTAGACTATTGGCCAGGCGGATAGTGAGGTTTCTTACGCTCACTTGGACTGTGCTACTGGGAGAGGGGCAGTGCCATTTGAAGTGTACTAAATCCCGGTGATGATCCCAGAGATGAACAGTACTGATATATGGACTTATTGAGCAGGAGTTGCATACTCATTCATTCATTCATTCATTCACTATCCACTCGGGCTGGTGGTGCATAACTATTTGTTACGTGTACCTTTGCAATGGTCAGGATTTCGGTTGGGGCGCGCGACTAACCTAAGATCAGGAGTTTACCACATTGAGTCTGACTATCCAAATTTAGGTATGGGACTGGTTTGGATAGAAGTCTCTTATGATGGACCCCATAGCCTACGATACTATGTACTATCATCCCGACTTCACACTCCAGTATGGTCATTCCATTCGCACCACATATTGCATTACATCTGTGGCATATGTCATTTTAGGTTACCTGTGTTTTTGCATTTATATGGTTTAGATACGGCATCTGATATTTGACTCTTTATGACTCCTCATTTGTATAGTTAATCTAAATCGCGTATTTTGATATTGTTCCTCATTTGTATAGTTGATCTGTATTGCGTATTCTGATATTGTTTGATTCACGGACTTGTCAGTATTTTCGCTTACTCTGATAACGTATGATTCATGATCTTGCACCTATTTTGGCATTGTATGATTATGGCATTGTGTTGAATACTTGACACTTACCTTATGCACACATTTACACCACTCTCTAAGCTTTCTATAACTTCTACACGATAGATGCGTGCAGGTGATGTTAGGTTGCAGCTGCGTGGAGCTTAGAGTATGTAGCTGACTTCTATAATTTTTATGTATTTCCCTTTCAGCATTGTATTCAAATGTTTATATTAGTGGATATGTGATGATGATGTTGCCTTTGTGATTTGGGTATACTTGTGGTTATGCCTATTAAGAGTTAAATATACATTGAAAAAAAAATCTTCCTTGTAAGATCCCAGGATCGGAATCTGGCGTATGAACGAGTCGAGAATGGGGTACTACGAAGGCTGTCGGCACCGGATTCGGCGATCGGAATTCCTGTGAATCCAATTTTCGGGTTTGGGGCGTGACACACTCTCTCTCCCTTACAACCCTCTCTCTCTCATTTCACAAACACATTTCCAAGCAACAAAAAAAATACACGTCCAAGATCTTCCAAGTGTGAGAAAAGGTGTTTTGTGTGGCCCACTTCCTCTCCCAAAAACCTTCATCCTAGTCATTTATTTCTCATCTTCCACCATCAAAGTGAGACACAAGAAGATCGGCTTTCCAATGGACCAAGAAGATCGAACGGTGGGTGCTTTTTAGGCTAAATTTTCATATTTTTTATGATGGGCCACGTGAGGCCTACCGATTGATGGTATGGATTCATTTTGGGACCTTAGGTGTGGCCGATGGCTCACCTTGATCCTCATGATCATTCCATTTTATTTTCCTTACATGAATAGGGGTCATCTATACCTTCCATTTTGGTGGAGAAGGAATCTCCACTGTTGATCTTTGATTTGGTGGGCCTACATGTATTGGGACCCACTTGATGTATGATTGAATGCAAGGGAGGGCTCATAATGGCGGAGCCCTCCATCATCACGTGTCTCTCCCTCTCTCTCTCTCTCTCTCTCTCTCTCTCTCTTTCCTTCCTTTATTTTGTGGCCCATTTAATGAGTGTATGTGGTGCCCAAACCGTCCATCAAATGGACCCCATGGCCGTCCAAGCCATGTGGGCCCTACCCTTTGGATAATGGGAAAACAAAAATATCAATTGACCAAGTGGGCCACGTTCATGTGGGACCCACCTCGAATATGTGTTGTATCCCAAACCATCCAGCGTCCCTGGACGCTGGACACGGTCTTTGTGAAGTGTGAACGGATAGTGGGTTGCATTCACAGTAATTAAAAATAATAATAATAATAATAATAAGATTAGTTTATGCTTTTTAGGTGGGCCACCCATATAGGCCCCGCCTTGATGTATCAATCCAATCCACGCTGTCCATTCCATTCCCCATGTCATTTTAGGCGTTGAGCCGAAAAATGAAGTCAATCTAACTATCTGGCGGGCCATAGCTTAGAAAATAGTGGTTTTCACCATTAAAATGCACTCTGATCTTTTTACACCTCCAAAATATATTGAATATTGGGCTTGTTTGGTCTGTCTTGAGACATGGAATGCAATGGCTGGGTTGGATTCACCTGATGTAGGCCCCACGTACAAAAAAACTCAGAAATTCCATTTTTCAAAGAAAAAAAATATAAGCGGGTAAGACGCTGTAGCAGGACGCTGCTGCGTCTAGGCCAGGGACCATGGGTCCCAACTGTGGGCCCCATCGTGATGTGGTAGAACATCCACACCGTGCATGTGGTAGGCCCCTTAGGGCAGTGGGCCTCATCCAAAAATCAGCCCTATTCGGAACTCAGGTGGCCCACACGGCAGGAAACATTGTGATTGAACGGCTGCCATTGAAACCCTTTCTGGGTCACAAAAGTTTTGGATCCATTATGAAATTTGTTTTTACTAATTATCCCGGTCCGTGTGACTTTATCAACAGATTGGATGGCATACAAACATTATGGTGGGCCCACGTGGGACCCATAATGATGTATGTGTTTTATTCCGTGGACGGTGGAACCCACCATGGTGTATGTGTTTTGTCCACACTGTCCCCAGTATTGGATGGTGGGACCCCCCAAGGATGTATGTATTCTCTCCACACCGTCCATCCTTATGGGATCCACCATGATGCATGTGTTGCATCCAAACCGTCCAGCCATTTTGGAAAGCTCATTTTAAGGCTTAAGTACAAAAATAAGTCAGATCTAAAGTTTAAGTGGACCCCACCATTTAAAGTAGTGGACAATGTCATCCACCGTTCAAAATTTCTAAGGGGCCATATTAGTTTCCTATTAAGTTGATATTTGTTTCTACTTCATCTATCATTATGTTAATTTATGAACAGGTTGGATGGGAAATATATGTTAAGGTGGGCCTTAAGAATTTTAATGGTGGAAATCATTATCACTACTTATATTTGGGTGTGGCCCATTTGATGTACATTTGAGGCTCATTGGTGTGGCCCATTTAATGTACATATGGCCTAGGTGATGTGGCCCATTTGCCATATGAGGGTCATTGTGATGTATTCAAGGCCCATGGGTTATGGCCCATTGAAATGTACATAAGGCCCATTGGTGCGGCCCATTGATGCAGCCCACTTGATGAATATAAGGCCCATGTGATACGGCCTATTTGATGTATTTAAGGCCCAATGAGATGTATATAGGTCCATTGCAATATGTAATTTCATCGTGGTGTATATAATGATGCTTATAACGGACCGTGCCTTAGGAGCAATGATGGTTTGATGTCCACATTGTAAGATTAATGTTGGTTAAATGTCCGCATTGTAATTCTCCCCAAGGCCCGTTGATAAGCCCGTACTTGTTGTGTGTAGGCCATCTGGGCCCATCTTCATTATAAGGATAGTTCATCACTTTATAACATGCTTAGTATAGCTCCATGATTCATGCCATACGCATCATATATATGCTTGATATAAGGAATGTTTGATCATAGCATAAGCCGTTGGGCTAAGACATTTACGAGACTCCTTATGAGACGGAGTGCCCCACATGATCGCGTGGTATGCTCGAGATTGTTGCTTGATTGTACGGTGTGACTCATGCATCTCGCATATGTGTAACTTGATCATTGTACGCCCTAACGACATCAGGGTTGTGGCTCCACAGGCATATCGTGGATGGCCATATTGGATACCGAAAATACTTGGTTCTAGTACTGTGGGCACTCAGGATGTTCTTAGGTGAAAGTCCCACAACCTTTTTAGTATCAGGAGATACTCCAATGTCTAGACCGATTGGATACACGAGCACCCGAGTGTCGAATACCAGTAGGCCGTGTCTCCCATTGTGTCATGGTCGGTTGGAAGGGGGTGTGGCCTTATCCGCCCGAGTGAGGGGGCTATAAGCTAGACTGAGTTTGACTAGCTCACAAATGAGTCCGTTATCGATGAGCTAGGTAGGTATTAGCAGACTATTGGTCAGGCGGATAGTGAGGTCTAATCTGCTTGCTGGGCTATGTGGCTAGGGAGGCGGCAGTCAGTGTGGAGCGTACTAGACCCCGGTGATATCCTAGAGAGGAATAATACTGATATGTATACTTGATGAGGATTGGCATGCTTGCTTTGCATTTCGCATATGACATTTGGCTATATAGGCCTCGCATCGCATGGCCTTGGTATGACCGATAACATTCATGCCTTGCATCACATAGCCTTGGTACGGCTGATAGTATTCATGGACTTACCACATATTTTCGCATTACTCTGATATTGTATACTTGGTACTCGCCTTGCGCACACACTTACACCGCCTTCTAAACTTTTATAAGCTTATGTACGACCGTTGTGTGTAGGTGTCGTTGGATCGCATCAGCGTTGAGGCAAGAGTGCGTATCGGACTATTTTGGAGCTTTTTGATCACCCTGCATTTTCCTTTCCGCATTGTACTTAAAGTTTTTGATATAGTGGATATGTGATTTTATTTTATGACTTAGTTATGCTTGTGGTTATGCTCCATTACAAAAAAAAAATCATACTGAAAATCCTCCTTGTAGGATCCCAGGATCGGAATCTGACATATGAATGTTGAGAGCCGAGAATGGGGCACTACGGAGGCTATCGGCGCCGGATTCGACAATCGAAAATTCTGTGAGCCCGTTTTTCGAGTTTGGGGTGTGACAGATGTGCTCAATCATTTGAACTCACCCTAAGCCGGTTTGGGCAATTTATTTTCCAGCAACTTTGGGGCCTTTAAGCTTATCTAAGCATGTTTAATTCAGACACCTATGGCTATAGGATGATCAAATAAGGTTTACCTGTAAATGTTATAATCATCTAGAGGTTAATGTTGTTTTGGGTGTAAGGTTAGAGTCACCAAGGCACCTAATTTACATGTTCTTCGTTCCTTGATGCTTTATGTCATCTTGCGTCTTCGGTCTTCAACTTCCAAGGGCTCAACTAACTACCTGACACATGGACTCATGTGATTGACAAAACAGGTGCATAAATAAGCACATTAAAAAGCTCATTTTTTGCCAATTACGTGACAAAAACCTAACCTAAACCTTGTTATGGTCTATACCAATGACAAAGCAAAACAACTAAAATATTATGTGTCAAATATAAAAATTTATAACTAGAATATAATAGGACATAAAAAACTTACAATGCTCCCCTTATATTTATCAATTCCCTACAATAACAAACAAATTTTACAAAATAGAATTCAACTTGTTTTGGCGAGACTTGATTTTTCTCTCCCCTTTTGTTAGTATTTGATAAAGAGTTAATTCCATAGATATACCAATTAAGCACAAAACATGAAAACCTCTATAAATAATTGATTTTCCAATAAACACATTAACAAGGGAATATAGTGCATAGAACATTAAAAATATGGAGCATGTTTATTATGGTAATTGAAAAAGATATACATTTGAAATGACAATCACCAAAGATAGTTTAACAATAAATATGTTATACAAAAAATAAAGCAACTTTAAAATTAAACTATTAAAAGAAAGAGGCTTCATCCTCATGTTTAACTATTAAGCACATAATGAGGTTAACATTCTCAAAATTTTTAATTTGGCTCATTAATGAAGCTTAATTACTTTGATTTAACTATTAAGCTCTCATAGACCTTTTAAGGTCGCCTATTCCTTTTTACAACTCACTTGGGTGTGAATTTTGTAAGACTCGAACTATGTTTGGGAGGGAGGATGATTTTCTTTGATGTATCTCTCTTAGGTGATTTAACTATGTAAGTCCTACCCTGATTATCATTTGCCATTGATTAGAAGTTTCTTCATCTTTTCATTAAGCCAGGTAATTAGTTTTAGCAACACCTTCATCCGGCTGGTTATTTTAAGAAGGGTTGGAAACTCTCTTCTTTTTCGGTAATCCCCTAGGGATGCTTTTCCATTGGCGTGCCGACTTCTCAGTCATGAAATATTTACCAGTTCAGTTTGTGACTGAGGTGGATTGGGTCATTTTGGAGATCAAACATTCAAATTTGAGGTGCTTAACATCTTCACAAGCATGGCATACATGATAGGATCTCAGTCTACTTCCTAAAGCAGACAAGCCAATTTGGATTACTAGTGGGGTAGAGGCAATAATATTATTGTTAAGTTCAATTCCTCTATTGTCCCTAAAAGGTTCATCTATACCAAAAAGATTTACTAATTGATTCATTTCCTTAGGCAACCTTAGCTTTCCCCTCATATGTAAACATAATTTAAAAGCTCACATTAGATCAACTCCAGTCGGTTACACCCTTCAAGAGCTATCCTCTCTAATACCACTTGAAATTGTGTGGAATAGACTACCACAACGCATTCGGAAGCTTGAAGTAGCTATAGAATTACAAAGAAGTCCTAGAGAGGGGGTGAATAGGATTACTTAAAAATTCTACAATTAAAAAATAATTTCCTACATAAACTAATATACCAATTTAAACTAAGAAGACAATTAACACTTATGCTTTCAAGCCAAAGTGGGTCCAATCACATAGACTGCACATAATGCAATAATTTGACAACTAATCTTTAAATCAAGATAGTGATCTTGTGTGTGGGGAGTGTTAACTATTCAACACCCATCATTCACTAATTGTGCATTCATATAATCCAACAAATTAAGCCACAAGAATAAATAGGAAGGTACTCAAATAATAATCTCAAACACAAGTATGTATAGTGGTTCGATTTTCCTACTCCACTCCTGATGGACGCAGTCTCCTTGAGTGTACTAGTATTCACTATCGGATGTTTTCAATAGGTTCACCCTTAACCTTGATAGCCCCACACAAGGACCTAAATGTACATTCCCATTGGAGGCTCTCTCAGAAACTTAGTTGGTTTTCTATCAGCTAACCAACAACCTCGGTCCTAATCCAAAGACCTACGTTTACTCTCGCCGATGGCTACCATGGAGACTAATATGTACACACCCGTATCTAGTGAAATCGGACATATACAAGAGCCTAGGTCCTACACAAGAACCTATTCAAGTTTGTGTCATAATCTCTTACACTTAATCCCACTCAAAGAAAGAGTGTATAAACTATAAATTGGCAACCATACTTGTCGGATTGAACCCCGTTGTAGCGCATTGCTTCAAATGCTTTTTCAATGCTCTCCCATACATGAATCGGCTTCTTAATTACTTTATTGATCATTCATACCGATGCTTCAACTTCTATAAATGTTCGTCTTAGATGAAATGTACCAATAAGGTAACCAAAGTAAGGGAGGTGATTGAATCTCGTACAACTAATGAATAATTATTTTTCTATGCGATTCACCTAGATGAGTCTCTTAGAGGATTTAGACAAAGATATACCAATAGGCTGTGTCTAATCTCTAGACAAGGTGGAGATTGATTTTATCTTAAACATGGAGGTTGTAATCCTTATTAGAGTGGTAAAGCTCAAGAAGATGAATCAAATCTCATAGGTTTAGAGGTTCAAGATGAAGGATATGAGTGATGAATCTCTTAGGCTTATATTACACCAAAAACCTATAAAAATGTCTAAGACCTGAATGCTATATATAAAATAAATAAATTCCAATAGTCATAAAATGAGCATAAATGGCTAGCTTCGATCGATCAAGCCTGGATGAGTCTCCTAGAGGATTTAAACAAAGATATACCAATGGGCTGTGTTTAATCTCTAGACAAGGTAGAGATTGATTTTATCTTAAACATGGAGGTTGTAATCCTTATTAGAGTGGTAAAGCTCAAGAAGATGAATCAAATCTCATAGGTTTAGAGGCTTAAGATGAAAGATATGAGTGATGAATTTCTTAGGCTTATATTACACCAAAAACCTATAAAAATGTCTAAGATCTGAATGCCATATATAAAATAAATAAATTCCAATAGTCATAAAATGAGCATAAATGGCTAGCTTCGATCGATCAAGCCTAGCTTTCGATCAATCGAGCTACGCCGAAATAGTCCAGTGAACTCGTTAGACTGTTTTGCCAATATTCGATCGATCGAGCTAAGCCAAAATAGTCCAGTGAACTCGCTAGACTGTTTTGGCCATGTTCGATCGATCAAATGCACCCTGAGTTAACTAGTTTGGGTAGTTCTCTTTCCAGAAATTCAGGACCTCTAAACCCTATATAAGAATATTCAATTGAGGCTCCTAAGGCTATAGGATGATCAAGC